>NC_042616.1:452241956-452542409 GCF_901001135.1 Rhinatrema bivittatum
GTTTAAGAAGTTTTGTGAATTCAGATAAACAACCACTTCCCTGATTGTAGATTTCTTTATGTCATAGAAGATTTCAGCATTGTTGTTACTTTCTGTATCCTTCACAACTCTGGTTAGGTGTCAGGTTACTTCTTTGGCTTGAAAAGTGAGCTGGGGAGTGAAATCAATTCACAGATAGGGGACTTGAACTGCAAAAGGCACACAAATGTGAAATATTTAATTCTACTGGCTGTAGCTTTTTGGTAAATTGACCGATTCACCATAGAAAAGAGAGATTTCCAGTGAGAGGACCCAGACTTATATGGACTGTCCAGCCCTTGCTCTTTTTATGGTTACTTAAGGGCCAATACAGTAAAAACCACGGGAGAGCTGGCGCTCCGAGGCAAGCGCCCACTCTCCCAACGCATGCCCAGGCCACTTTCCTGGGCGCGCGATCGAGTATTTAAATGAGGGCCTGCGGTAAAAGGCGGCGCTAGGGACAGAAGCCACGGCTGTCAGCGGGTTTGACAGCCGACACTCAATTTTACCGGCGTCGGTTGTCGAACCCGCTGACAGCTACGGGTTCAGAAAACGGACGCTGGCTAAATTGAAAGTCTGTCTTCCAACCCGCGGGCAGATTTTAAATTTTTTTTTTTTAATTAAAAAAATTATTTTTTAATTTTGGGGCCTCCGACTTAATATCGCTATGATATTAAGTCGGAGGGTGTACAGAAAAGCAGTTTTTTCTGCTTTTCTGTAGACTTTCCCTGTGCCGGCCGAAATTAACTTCTGCCTTTGGGCAGGCGTTAAAATGTGCGGCTTCACTGCACATTTTACTTTCTGTATCGCGTGGGAATAACTAATAGGCCCATCAACATGCATTTGCATGTTGCTGGCGCTATTAGTTTGGGGGGGGGGGGGATGTGGTTTGGCCGCGTTTTTTCCCCTTACTGTATAAGGGGTAAAAGTAGCGCGTCGAAAACGTGCGGCCAAACCGGAGCTAAAGGTGTGCTCAGCCGAACGCACCATACTGAATCGGTCCGTTAATTTGGCTCCACAAAGCATTCCAGAATATGGATCTAAAAATAAGAGGGCAGGGTTGGAATACTCTAAGAATAAAAATAAAACAAACCCTCTAAACTGTAACTTATAAACTCAAAATGAATTCCTGGATGTGCATTTGGTAGCCATTCGTTCATGTGTTTTGCCATTAAACACTTACCTCAAAGTAAGCACGTCTGTGAGTTACATGCATAAGCACAGGTGCGCATACTTTGAGGTACGCACAGAGGCTGAGAGTGCACCCAAGGAACATAATCCAGGAATATGGATGTGTATTCGGTGGCCATTTGTTCATTTGTTTCACCATTACGTGCGTACCTCAAAGTATGCGCGCCTGTGCTTATGCGTGTAACTCATGGACATGCTTACTTTGAGGTAAGTGTTTAACGGCAAAACACATCCATATTCCTGGATTACGTTCCTTGGGTACACTCTCAGCCCCATGCAAAGGAAAGCCAGCCATTGCTCTAATAATTATGCTTGTTGGTCTTACAAGCAGCTAACCCGTGACCTGTCCCTTTACAGAGTAGCAGTTTGCTTTTCAAGTTAAAGAAAACTGCAGTAATACTCAACTTGCATGTGAGTGTTGAGTATTGAAGAAACTAGAAAGCATGTCAGAGGCCATGTATTATAGCCTCTTGATGGTCCCCACAAAGAAAATCTGATGTGCTTTTCAAGAAACCCACCTTTCTATCAATAAACCAGAGCAAATACAGTGCATGTTTCAAACTTTTCCTGTAGGTAAACAGCTGTACATATAAAAATAGAAATTCAAATAACACTATTTTAAAATATCTGTATGCAAATGCAAGAAGTCTTAAAATTAAGACTGGAGAGAGAATAAATGGCACTAAAGAAAGATATAGACATAACAGACATTTCAGAGACCAGGTGGAAAGTGGATAACCAATAGACACTGATACCAGGATGTAACATATATTGACATGATAGAGCAGATAAAATTAGTGAAGGAGTGGCATTATTGTTAAGGATGGCATTGAGTTAAGAAGGATAAAAGTTTTGCAGGAAACAAACTGCACTCTGGAATCCTTACGGATGGAAATTCCACAGGAAAAAAGGGAAGATTATAGTAGTGGGAATATACATTACTGCCCTTCTGGCCAGGATGAGGAAACAGTCTGCAAAATACTAACAGAGTAGGTAGTAAAATGGACAACATAATAATAATGGGAAACTTCAAACACCCTGGTGTGATTATGGAGGTCAAGTTCCTAGATGCCATCAACAGTTGGTCATAGAACCAACCAGAGGGGGAACTATATTAGATCTAATTTTCAGTGGAATGCAGGACTTGGTGCAAGAGATAAAGTGGTGGATCTGCTTGGCAACAGTAATTGTAATCATGTTTGAAATAAATCACTGGAGGGCAAATACTAAGAAACTACTGCATCAGTATTTAATTATAAAAGGAGAGACTATGATAAAATGAGGAAATTAGTTAGGAAAAAAAGTGAAAGAAGCAATCTGCAAAATAGTTTTGAATCATTAAAACAGCAATGGATTGTAAGAAATGCAGAAGGATCTTGAGTCTAGACAACTGTTACGTAATGTGCAGGGAAAAATAATCCCAACTATAGGTTCATGATGCTGGGCTCCATGTGTATGGGCCCTGGAGTTGTAGGCCTAGAAGTCTGGCAAACAACCCCAAGTTAAAATGTTACCTGAATTATTATTGTCAGAGCACAAAAATGAATTTCATTTTCAATTGTTACCTCATTTGAACTCCGCTGACATCTTGCCACTAGTTTGTTTCATAAAATCCTTCGTAGTACATAAATTTTATTATTTGCTTAGCACTTTTAACTAAACTGCATCAAAGATGTAAATTTTATTGTAGAGGAGATACATTCTGTCCAGTTTAAGCAGAAATAAGGGTCAACAAACAATTTGTAGGTGATACCCATTTTAATTATTTATTTTAATTTAAAAGTTTTTATATACCACACAATGGGGTAGGGGTCTATCTGTCTAGCCGGTTTACAAAGTAAAAACATACATAATAGTTACAATACATCATAAAATACAAATACATTACATTACTGAGTTGTGCTAATAGGACTAATTAAAGCTAGTTGCATATGTATGAAGTTAACACAGTGAAAAGATATCACAGTAGTGTTTTTCAATCTTTTGCATACCAGGAACTGGATAGCTATTTTCCTTAAATTACTTACGGGCCGATACAGTAAAGTCTGCGGGAGAGCGGGCGAACGCACCAGCCACTCGCCGGTGCGCGCGATTCAGTATTTAAATTAGGTCCGGCGGTAGATCCGGGTAAAAGGAGGCGCTAGGGGCACTAGTGCGTCCCTAGCGCCTCCTTTTTGAAAGGAGCGGCGTCTGTCAGCGGGTTTGACAGCCGACGCTCAATTTTGCCGGCGTCGGTTCTCGAGCCCGCTGATAGCCACGGGCTCGGAAACCGGACGCCAGCAAAATTGAGCGTCCGGTTTTCGGCCCGACAGCCGCGGGCCGAATTCAATTATTTTTTTTTTACTTTTTTTTACTCTTCAGGACCTCCGACTTAATATTGCTATGATATTAAGTCGGAGGGTGCACAGAAAAGCAGTTTTTACTGCTTTTCTGTGCATTTTCCCAGTGCCGGAAGAAATTAGTGCCGACCTTTGGGTCGGCGCTAATTTCTTAAAGTAAAATGTGTGGCTTGGCTGCACATTTTACTTTCTGTATCCCGCGCACATACCTAATAGGGCCATCAACATGCATTTGCATGTTGAGGGCGCTATTAGGTGCCGCGGGTTGGACGCGCGTTTTCCTCCCCTTACTGAATAAGGGGTAAGGGAAAACGCGCGTCCAATGGCGCCCTGTACTGTATCGGCCTGTTAGAGTGGTTGCAGCACTGATGAGAAGGGGTGGATAAGGGTTTCCACATAAGTAAAGCATAGGGGAGATAGGGAGGATATACTCCCTCCCTGGTATTTCATCTCATAGAATAAATATTGCTCTAGCTTGTCTGTGTCATTGTAAGGAGGTAATGACCCCTATTAAGAAATTGTTTTCTTAAAAAATAAGTTGTATTCCTAAAAAAAATTAAAAAACCCTTTCTTACTCTTGCCCAACCAGCCACTCATATTGTCCTTACAAAAGAAAACAAATACCTCCATACTTCCGCCAAGCCAGCCACCAATTGATCATTGTAAAAAAAAAAAAACAACAAAAAACCCTCCCTCATTCTTTCCTCCCCCATCCGTCCAAGATCCAATCACCCATCTGCAATAAATCAGTCACTTTCTCACCCTTCCCCTCACCGCCCGCTCCACTACACAACTCATAACCAAGCTGCTCACGGTGAAAAATTAATGTTCTCTTCAGCAGCTGTTTCTTAGCAGGCTTTCCATATTACCAATAAACTAACAATAAGTGCACCTTCCAAAAACGCTTTTTTTTGCCTTTAGAACGCCAGTACCAGTGTTATTCTGCCTTCCAAAAGCAAGAGCATTTCTCCAGACGTGGAGGCCTACCACCTCCCTTTGTTAATTCAAAAAAAGTTAAAATAATATCGAATTACAACATACCCCTGCTTATTTTAAAGGATTCGGCACGTGAAAGTAGTATTCTACGTTAGCGACCAAGCTCTAGGAGATTAAATGTGAGTGGCCTCCCCGAGAACCAATGAGCAAGCCCGGGCTTCCGTTCCCCTTGCACCCGCAGCACTAAGCGCCCACTTACAGAGATGGGTTCATTCCGTTATGGTAAAAAAAAGGGGGCACCGATTTACTCCCACGAGGACCCAGCGCTCCGAGCAGCTCCCGATCCCGCTGCTTTCCTGTTTTCGGTGCTCTCCCCATTCTTCCAGCAAAGCATCTTGAAACCTATGTCCGACCGGCTTCAGTCAGTTGCCCCATCTCTGCCCTCCCCATTAGCCTTCCAGCACCACGGCGCACACATTGGCAGGAAATAAATAAATATATATATATATATATTGCTATTTGCAATAAAGCTAATTATATATTTCTTGCCACCCTTTAATAATTTTAAGTGAGCCAGTCGTTGTTTCAAAACACAAGCTTTGCTTGCTCCCTATAGCCAAGAAACATTGCGAAGCAAGACAGAAGACAGGAGCAGCCCATAAGGTGCGCCTGTCACCTCGGGCCCGGGAGCAGCGGTTTCATTACTGCGGGCTCTCGCCTACAGACAGCCTGTTTCGGCGACTTGTTGGTGCGCGTGCGCAGTAGTTGGCTAGCTAGCAGGGTTGCCAGGTTTTCATGAAAGAACAAGCACTTTTTTCCAAAAAAACAAGCCCAAAAAAAGCCCAAAACACGTGAAATTGAAACACCAATGTCTGTGAGTCGCATAGATGACAAAGGAGCTTAGCTTTTTGCATGTTTCTCTGTTTTAGCATGTTGCAGAAGGTCTGCATGATGTGCACGAATGTCACACTTGCAAAGTTTGCACGTAGCCTTATTCTCATTGCTGAAAACAGGCTGAATCCATGCTTTTAGTTCACGTTCCTCTTCCCATGCTTTGCAGTACTTTACTGTATTTAGCCCAGTTCTTTACTGTAGCCATAGTAGATCAAAACCATCTAGTAGTGTAGCAGCCAAGGACGGAAACAGTAGGTATAGACTGGCTTTCTTACAGAGATGATCTTCTGCAGGGAGAAGAAACGAAAGAGAAAAAAAAAAGGCAGAATTAGAGGAAAGCAAAAGTGGTGTAGAAAAATAGCATTACAAGTTTCCATGTCACACTTTTTTTACCTGTAGTCAGCAGGTATGGACAAGCTTTCTTTTTGTCAAAATAAGGGTTTTGTTTTTTTTTATAAAAGGTGATCAGCTACAGGGAAGAAATGAGAAAAAAAAAATAGATGAAATCAAGTGGAGTAGAACAAACTGGAGAAATTACTTACCTGATAATTTCGTTTTCCTTAGTGTAGACAGATGGACTCAGGACCAATGGGTATAGTGTACTCCTGATAGCAGCTGGAGACGGATCAGATTTCAATCTGACGTCAGCCCCTAGTACAGTGATGGCTAACCTTTTGCGCTCTGTGTCAAAATTCATAAAAAGACAGAGCATAACTCGGGTGGTGTGTCACTTCTAGAAAAATCCATAATTTTGTGATATTTGTAGCTCTAATAAAACGGAAAATGTCATAATGCCTCTGTATCACTCCATGGTGAGACCGCACCTTGAATACTGTGTACAATTCTGGTTGCCGCATCTCAAAAAAGATATAATTGCGATGGAGAAGGTACAGAGAAGGGCTACCAAAATGATAAGGGGAATGGAACAACTCCCCTATGAGGAAAGACTAAAGAGGTTAGGACTTTTCAGCTTGGAGAAGAGACGACTGAGGGGGGATATGATAGAGGTGTTTAAAATCATGAGAGGTCTAGAACGGGTAGATGTGAATTGATTATTTACTCTTTCGGATAGTAGAAAGACTAGGGGGCACTCCATGAAGTTAGCATGGGGCACATTTAAAACTAATCGGAGAAAGTTCTTTTTTACTCAACGCACAATTAAACTCTGGAATTTGTTGCCAGAGAATGTGGTTAGTGCAGTTAGTATAGCTGTGTTTAAAAAAGGATTGGATAAGTTCTTGGAGGAGAAGTCCATTACCTGCTATTAAGTTCACTTAGAGAATAGCCACTACCATTAGCAATGGTTACAAGGAATAGACTTAGTTTTTGGGTACTTGCCAGGTTCTTATGGCCTGGATTGGCCACTGTTGGAAACAGGATGCTGGGCTTGATGGACCCTTGTTCTGACCCAGTATGGCATTTTCTTATGTTCTTATGTTCTAATATTAATAAGTTATAATTTTAATATATGTTCTGTATTTATTAATAAAGCAAAAACAAATAATTATTTGCCTTACCTGCTTAGTGACTTTTTTCTGCTGAATTTCATTGGCTAAATCTTCAATTAAAACACTCTCTCCCCCTCCACCAAACTCTCACTCCCCTGGATTTTCTCATACACACTCATGATCTCACACTCACTGGCTCCCTCAACCCCAGGCAGGCTCCCAGTCACTCACACCACTCCCGCTCCATCCTCCAGGCAGGCACCAATTCATTCTCATGCAGGCACCCATGCATTCACACACACATACACCCCCATGCAGAGTCCCATTCATTCACATGCACACACTAAAGGCAGACCCCCCTCTCTTTTGCCAGCAACCTCAGAACCTCTCTCATTCCTCTGCTGCCACTGTCACTGCTGCCGCATGGCTATTGGGGAGGTGCCGATTGCTGCTACTGACACTGATGCCCATTCTGCTGCCTCCTCTGTGCAGGCCCCGTGGGCTTCCATTTTCTCCATGCTGATCTCGTACATTGTGAGATCCGCATAGAGAAAGTGCTATTCTTGCACATTCCCAAAGATTACATGTGCCAATCACTAAAAGTAATTTATTTTGTTTTTTTACCTTTGCTGTCTGATCTTCATTTTCTAATTGGTTGGTCACAGGCTTTTTTTCCCCCCACCTTTCCTTCTTATTTTTTTTTGCCAATTCCTTTTATATTGTCTTTTTTTCTGTTTCTTTTCTCTCCATCTTCTTCCCTCAAACACACAGGTTCTCATTCTCACATGCTCTTCTCTCTCTCATACACACACACAGGCTCTCACTGGCACATGCTGTCTGACTCACACACACAGGCTCTCTCTCACTCCCACATGCTGTCTCTGCAAACATTCAAGTCCTCACTCTCACACACAATCTCTCAACTCATCTCATACACGCACACACACACACCCTCTACAGACCCTCAGCCTCTCTCTCACCTCTGGGACTCCTCTTCGCGGGTAGTCACAGGATGGGCTCTGCAGCAGCCCTGCTACCAGGCCTCTTCCTCTTCTCGGGCCGCTGCGACTTGGGATTCGCGGCTGCCCGTAAACGCAAGTGTTGCTCCTCTTCTGCACACGCCGATGCTTCACCTCCTTCCAGCCCACGTGGCTCCGGCAACGTTTAGTTCCGGGGCTGCACAGGCAGGAAGGAGGAGGAACATCAGCGCGTTTAAACGTGATCTTTTTCTTCGGGCCGTGGCCCTGCCTATCTGCCTGTCGCTGCGCCCGGGGGCATTACTAAAAAACTAGTTTTAAAGGCTCGGCGCAGCCGATTAAAAAAAAATTCCCGATAGTCCACGAAAGGCTGCGTGTGTCAGCAAAAAATCTCGGTGTCACCTCTGACACGCATGTCATAGGTTAGCCATCACTGCCCTAGTACACATACCCCTGCAGGAAGTGCAGCTCCTCAGTATTCTTCCTTGAAAAGCATTGTGGATATATAATGTGACTGACTGACTGACTGATTAACTTCATATTATGGTTAAACTTAACTAACTTGTTAGAACGTTTAAACTCGATTAAACTTGATTAACTTGAACTGATTGGTTGACTATAGCTGGAGACCGCCAGTGTACTCAACCGGAAAGCGTCGACACCGGGCAGGGTGGACGTCTTAGGTAAATAAAGACATGGCTTACCCGTAACTCATTGGCACAGTGCCTCAGGGCAGCCCAGGGTGGGATGCTGAGTCCATCTGTCTACACTAAGGAAAACGAAATTATCAGGTAAGTAATTTCTCCATTTCCTAGCGTGTAGCAGATGGACTCAGGACCAATGGGATGTATAAAAGCTACTCCCGAATCGGGTGGGAGGCTGCCCGGGGTCCACTTAGAATTGTCCTTGCAAATGCCGTGTCCTCCTGAGCCTGTACGTCCAGACGGTAGAATCTGGAGAAAGTGTGGATAGAGGACCACGTTGCCGCTCTGCAGATGTCCGCAGGTGACAGCATTCTAGTCTCTGCCCAGGACACCGCCTAGGCTCTGGTTGAATGGGCCTTGACTTGTAGAGGTGGTGGTTTTCCTGCTTCTACATAGGCCGCCTTAATGACTTCTTTGATCCAGCGGACAATGGTTGTCCGCAAGGCCGCTTCCCCTTGCCTCTTTCCGCTGTGAAGGACAAAAAGGTGGTCTGTCTTTCGTACCGGTTCCGACCTTTCCAAATATCTGGCTAGGAGTCTGCCGATGTCGAGGTGACGTAGGCTACGGTCTTTTCCCGAGTTCTTCACGCCGTTCATCGTTGGTAGTGCGATGGTTTGATTGAGGTGGAAGTGTGAGACCACTTTAGGGAGGAAGGAGGGAACTGTGCGTAGTTGGATGAACCCCGGGGTGAATCTGAAGAACGGTTCACGGCAGGACAGTGCTTGTAGCTCCGAGATGCGGCGGGCCGAACACACGGCCAGCAAGAACACTGTCTTTAAGGTTAACAGACGGAGAGATAGGCCTCGGAGGGGTCTGAAAGCGGATCCCGCTAGGAACTCCAAGACGAGGTTGAGGTTCCACAGAGGTACCGTCCATCTTAGAGGTGGGCGAATGTGTTTGACTCCTTTCAGGAAGCGTGATACATCCGGGTACGAGGCTATGCTGTTGCCCTCGCTCCTGGAGCCATAGCATGACAATGCTGCTATCTGTACCTTGATGGAATTGAGGGACAGACACTGCTGTAGCCCATTCTGTAAGAATTCCAGGATCACGGGAACTCTGGAGGGGCGTGGTTTGATGTTGTGGTCTTCGCACCAGGCCTTGAAGACTCTCCAAATCCTTATGTACGTTAGAGATGTGGAGAACTTGCGTGCTCGGAGGAGAGTATCTATTACTGCCTCCGAGTATCCGCTCTTCCTCAGTCGAGCCCTCTCAATGGCCAGACCGTAAGCGAGAATTGAGTCGGGTCCTCGTGAAGGATCGGGCCTTGTTGGAGCAGGTCTCTGTGCGGCGGCAGGGGTAGTGGGTTCCCTGCCAGCAGTCTTCTCATGTCTGCGTACCAGGTCTTCTTGGCCAAACCGGGGCCACCAGGAGAACTAGTCCCCTGTGTCGCTGTATCTTGTGAATGATTGCGCCCAGCAAGGGCCACGGCGGGAAGGCGTATAGAAGGGTCCCCGGAGGCCAGGGCATCGATCCCCTGGGACTGCGGGTCCCGTCTGCAGCTGAAGTATCTGGGTACTTGAGCATTGGATCTGCTTGCCAGAAGGTCCATGTTTGGGATCCCCCACCGATTCACTATCATTTGGAAGGCTGTGGATGACAGTTTCCATTCTCCTAGGTTTAGACTTTCTCTGCTGAGGAAGTCTGCCGCGATGTTGTCTTTCCCGGCAATGTGGACGGCCGAGATCTCCTGAAGATTTGCTTCCACCCACGCCATCAGGAGGTCTATTTCTAGGGACACCTGTTGGCTTCTGGTTCCGCCCTGTCGGTTGATGTAGGCCACCGTCGTGGCGTCGTCCGACATCAGTCAGACCGCTTTGCCTCGAAGTCTGTGGGCAAACCGCAGACAGGCTAATCTGGCTGCCCACGCTTCTAGGTGGTTGATGTTCCATCTCGCCTCTTCTGCGTTCCACTGCCCTTGGGTGGTCAGCTCTTCGCAGTGTGCTCCCCATCCGTGTAGGCTGGCATCTGTGGTGAGCAGGGTCCAGGTTGGGGAGGATAGGCTTGATCCCCAGCTCAGGTGGCTGTTCTGCAGCCACCACCGTAGCTGGGTCCAGACGCTGCCCGGGAGTGGAAGGCGTACGGTGTAGTTCTGGGACCGTGGACTCCACCGCGTTAGAAGTGAGCGCTGTAGAGGTCTCATTTGTGCTCGCGCCCATGGCACTACTTCCAGCGTGGACGCCATCAGTCCGAGGACTTGCAGGTAATCCCATGCTGTGGGACGAGGAACGCTCAGCAAGGTCTGAAGCCGGCCCCGCAGCTTTGACCTCCTCGAGGGGGTCAGGCTGACCTTGTCTTCCTTGGTGTCGAATTGGACGCCTAGGTATTCCAGCGACTGTGCGGGCTGTAGGGAGCTTTTGTTTATGTTGACTACCCATCCTAGGCTTTCCAGTAGTGCTATGACTCTGCTGGTTGCTTGGTGGCTTTCCTCCGGTGACTTCGCCCTGATCAGCCAATTATCCAGGTAGGGATGAACGAGGATTCCTTCCTTCCTGAGTGTTGCCGCCACTATTACTATTACCTTGGTGAACGTCCGGGGTGCTGTGGCTAACCCGAAGGGTAGTGCCCGGAACTGATAGTGACGATTCAGGACCTTGAAGTGTAGGAAGCGCTGGTGTTCCTGATGCATTGGGATGTGTAAGTAGGCCTCCGACAGATCCAGGGATGTGAGGAACTCTCCTGGTTGTATTGCCCGTATGACGGATCGTAAGGTTTCCATGCGGAAGCGGGGAACCCTTAGGTGGCGGTTGACCGACTTGAGGTCCAGGATGGGCCTGAATATGCCCTCTTTCTTGGGTACGATGAAGTAAATGGAGTAATGTCCAGTATTCATTTCCCGTATAGGCACTGGGGTTATGGCCTCGAGGGTCAGAAGCCTGTTCAGTGTAGCTTCCACTGCCGCCCTCTTGAGGGGGTCGTGGCAGGGAGATTCCACGAATTTGTCGGGGGAAGTTCGAATGAAGTCCAGGTAGTACCCCTCCCGGATGATGGCCAGGACCCATTTGTCCGTAGTTATCTCGACCCATATGCGGTAGAATAAGGCTAGTCTGCCCCTATAGCATCTTCCCTTGGATGGGTCGGCTGATTCTCATTGTGGGGTGCGGCCGGAGCCTGCACCCGCACTGGTTCCTCTCTTGGTGTGCTTGTTCCGAAAGGACTGGCTCCTGCTCGTAGGGGGGGTGCTCGATAGTTGCTTTTGAAAGGGTTGAAGCGCTGTGAGCTTCTGCCTCTGGCGGATCTGTGGAAGGGACGCCTGTTTCTCTTCGTCTTGTCTTCCGGCAGGCGCGGTAATGGGGAGTCACCCCATTTGTTGGCCAGTTTCTCTAGTTCGCTGCCGAAGAGGAGGGATCCTTTGAAGGGCATCTTTGATAGACTCGTCTTGGAAGAGGCGTCTGCCGACCAATTTCGGAGCCAGAGCTGTCTTCTGGCTGCCACAGTGGACGAGACTCCTCTGGCTGTTGTACGCACTAGATCGGAAGCCGCGTCGGTGAGAAAGGACAAAGTTGATTCCATGTCCTCTCCCGGGGTGCTGTTCCTGGCTTGAGATAGGCAGGCACGCGTCACCACGGTGCAGCAGGCCGCAATCTGAAGGGACAGAGCTGCAACCTCGAATGACTGCTTTAGCAAGGCTTCTAGGCGCCGGTCATGAGCGTCCTTGAGCGCCGCTCCTCCCTCCACTGGGATGGTAGTGCGCTTAGCGACCGCGCAGACCATGGCGTCCACGCTAGGGCACGCCAGGAGTTCTTTGGTCGCTGGGTCCAGGGGATACATGGCCGACAATGCTCGACCCCCTTTGAATGAGGACTCTGGAGCATTCCACTCTAGGTCAATTAGCTGTTGTGCCGCCTGTAAGAGAGGAAAATAGCGAGACGTCTGACGAAGGCCCTCCAGCAGGGGGTTCATTCTAGGTTCCATGAGGGCCCTTGGCCCGGGATAGCGAGTTCCGTTAGACATTGGGATACTAGGTCCGGGAGCTCATCCTTTGTGAAGAAGCGTCTCATGGTTCGGTGTGGCTCTGTCCCCGGGGGGAGTTCCCCTTCTTCCAGGGGCTCAATTTCCTCTTCAGAGTGGTCTGTGTCCTCGTAGGCGGAACTTCTGGACGGTGTGGACCTGTGCCTAGGCCTAGAGGGTCCTGGGGCATGAGGGTCCTCCGGAGGCGCCTGTGGCTGGACCTCCCGGGGTTCAGTTTGCATCCTGACAAAGGCGTGAATCCCCTTGAACAGCTCCACCCACGATATCGAAGCTGGGTCTAAGTTGAGGGGCGCTGGTTCTCTGGGAGTCCCCGAGTGTGGGGTGGACTCCCTGGGGCCTGCTAGGTCCGGGGTGCCCCCTGAAGAGCTAGCATTGGGCCCTGGCTGGAATGGCCCTGGCCTGGATCTCCCAGGGCCTCCTCCAATGTACGGACAGGGCGTCGGCCTCCTCGCTCTGTGCGGCTCTGACGTGGCATGCTTGGCAGAGGCCTTGCGCTTTTATGCCCGACTCTGGAGCTGCCATGACTGTGGCCGTGTGAGCTCTTGTGCGCTCCAGTGCGCCTCAGATATGCGCTGAGATGTGCGCCTAGCCGCAGATATGCGCCTTGTTCCGTGCGCGCAACTTATGCTCGTGAGGTATTATGTGCGCCTAAGTTTATGCGCACAAGGGACTTGTGCGCTCGAGTTGAACGGCGAGGCGGGTCAAGATGGCGACCTCCTCGGAGGGTCTCCACGTGGGTAGACCCTCGGGAACAGCCGGGGCCTAGCCCTGCTAGGGTGGATCAACCCAGCGGCACTGGCTCCGATCAGCAGCCTGTGCTCCTCTTCGATCCTCGGAGACTGTTTACATAGAAGATTTCTACCTTACCTTGTCTTCAGTGCTTCCCGGTTTCGTCCCGGGCGGTCTCCGGCTGCGGGGGTAGAGGGCAAATACCTTCATCGCCGCGCTCGAGGAATGCACCCGCTGCCTCTCAACCGTGCCCGAAATCAGGGGCTAAGTCCCTGCTGAGATTTGGCCACCGGACCGAGGCTCACCTCTGAGGGACCATGGAAATCACCTCAGGAATTTCAACTGGGGGAGGGACCCGAGGGTATCACCGCAGGAGAGCGGGGCTAGTCTTCAGGTAAACTTTTCTTCTTAAATTTGGGTTTTTCCTTGAATTTTGGTTTTAACGCTCAGAGAGCATGCAGATAGTCCCTAACTGCTTTGGAGACGGAAAATACTGAGGAGCTGCACTTCCTGCAGGGGTATATGTACTAGGGGCTGACGTCAGATTGAAATCTGATCTGTCTCCAACTACTAACAGGAGTACACTATACCCATTGGTCCTGAGACCATATGCTACACGCTAGGAACTAAAAGATACCAACCCCTCACACTTATTCCCCTCTCCGAGCACATCCCTGGCCCCCCACACACTCACTCATTCCCCTCGCCCCACCCCCCTCCGAGCACATCCCTGGCCCCCACACACTCACTCATTCCCCTCTCCGAGCACATCCCTGGCCCCCCACACACTCACTCATTCCCCCCTCCGAGCACATCCCTGGCCCCCCACACACTCACTCATTCCCCTCTCCGGGCACATCCCTGGCCCCCCACACACTCACTCATTCCCCTCTCCGGGCACATCCCTGGCCCCCCACACACTCACTCATTCCCCTCTCCGAGCACATCCCTGGCCCCCCACACACTCACTCATTCCCCTCTCCGAGCACATCCCTGGCCCCCCACACACTCACTCATTCCCCTCTCCGGGCACATCCCTGGCCCCCCACACACTCACTCATTCCCCTCGCCCCACCCCCCTCCGAGCACATCCCTGGCCCCCACACACTCACTCATTCCCCTCTCCGAGCACATCCCTGGCCCCCCACACACTCACTCATTCCCCTCTCCGAGCACATCCCTGGCCCCCCACACACTCACTCATTCCCCTCTCCGAGCACATCCCTGGCCCCCCACACACTCACTCATTCCCCTCTCTGAGCACATCCCTGGCCCCCCCCCACTCACTCCCCTCTCCCCACCCCCCTCCCAGCACATCTCTGGCCCCCACACTCTCACTCATTCATTCCCCTCTCCCCACCCCCCTCCCAGCACATCTCTGGCCCCCACACTCTCATTCATTCCCCTCTCCTCACCCCCCCTCCCAGCACATCTCTGGCCCCCACACTCTCACTCATTCATTCCCCTCTCCCCACCCCCCCTCCCAGCACATCCCTGGCCCCCACACTCTCATTCATTCCCCTCTCCCCACCCCCCTCCGAGCACATCCCTGGCCCCCACACTCTCATTTCCCCCTCCCAACATACTAATTCCTCCCCTCCTGATACCTGGCTGTAGCTGCACAGTCTGAAGATTCCTTTGCTGTTGCCCTCCAATGCCCTGCTGCTGGCCTTCCCGTTCCAGGTCTGCCAACAAAAACGTGCTCCAGAGGTATCCATCAACAAGGCTTGCAGCTCACTCTTTGAATCCTGCTCTGATTGGCTTACTGCTGCAATATAGGGATAGGGTGTGCCGGATATGGACAGGCTTCATCGCAGCAGCAGCAGCCAATCACTGTAACATCAGAGCACAAGTCCCGCCCAACAAGCCCAAAAAACCGCGACTGGCAGAAAAAATAGCCCAATTAAAAGCAACCCGCGAATCGGAAAAAAAAAACGCGAATGACTAGGAAAAGAAGCCCAATCTCGCGGTAAATAAGCGAGGTTGGCAACACTGCTAGCTAGCCCTTCCATTTCCCCATAATCTTCTCTGTATCCGCGCCAGACGAAAGTGGGAGGAGAACAGAATGGAGGAAGTCGTGACTCGTGGTCGATAACACGGTGAAAAAAAAAATCCCCTGTAAATCTAAAAAGCTGTTGGAAACAGTGACTGGCTATATCAGTTGGTAAATCGACATCACACATCAGACAAATACAGCGCAAGTAATATAACCATGTTACGATAAAATTGATCCTCATACACGATTTATTGATATATAAATAGTCTTATATAGAGAAATTTTGCGTGTAAGCCCCAGTGGCCTAATGGATAAGGCATTGGCCTCCTAAGCCAGGGATTGTGGGTTCGAGTCCCATCTGGGGTGGGTGAATGTTTTTCCTGTTCAAAAAAATTTTAATAGTCTATTGACATAAAATAAAGTACATGATTGTATTATTAGTAAATTTTATTGCAAACAATATTTCATAAACTACATAAATCCTAATTAATATTTATAGACCAAAAATGTGCAGCTAATATGTCATTATAAATAGTCCTAGGCCACAATTTTTTAAGACACATTTCTGTTTGGATGAAGAAGTGTTTAGAAACATGATGGCAGAAAAAGACCATTGGGCTCATCTAGTCTGCCCATCCACTCAATTAATTTAGCTTTATAATTTCCATCACTTCTTCAGAGATCCCCTGTATTTATCCCATGCTTTTTTTTATTCAGATACTGTTTTTATCTCTTCAACCTCCACTGGGAGCCTGTTTCACACATCTGTAAAGAAATATTTCCTAAGATTACTCCTGAGTCTATAACCCCTTTCACACTCATCCCATGACCCCTCGTTCTAGAGCCTCCTTTTCGTTGAAAGAGGCCTACCTCCTGTGCATGGAAACCTTTGAGATATTTAAATGTTTCTGTCATATTTTCCCTATCTCATCTTTCCTCTAGGGTGTACATATTTAGATCTTTAAGTCTGTCCCCATATGCTTTAGAACGAAAACCACCAACCATTTCACCTTCACTACTGTAACTTTCCCTTGGATTTTTGCATCCTAAATGCATTACTTTGCATTTTCTAACATTAAATCTTAGCTGCCAGATCTTAGACCATTCCTCGAGCTTCGCAAGATCCCTCCTCATGTTTTCCACACCTTCATGGCTGTCCACCCTGTTACAGATTTTGGTATCATTGGCAAAAAGACAAATCTTTCCCAACATCCATTACCAGTCCATCCATTATGTCACTCACAAAAATGTTGAAAAGAAAACATCCAAGGACTGATCCCTGAATAACGTCCCCCTCCTTCAAGTGAATTCCATTTACCTCTGCCCTTTGTCACCCACCACTCAGCCAGTTTTTAACCCAATCAGTCACTCTAGGTCTTATACAAAGAGCGTTCAATTTATTTATGTCTCCTATGTGAAACCATGTTAAAGGCTTTACTGAAATCCAAGTATACTACATTTAACACTCTCCCTTGATCCAGCTCTCTGGTCACCCAATCAAAGAAATTGATCAGATTATTCTGACAAGATATAATTCTGGTAAAGTAATGCTATCTTGGATCATGCAAACCACTGGCTTTCAAAATCTGTTTTACCAATGATTCCATTAATTTGTTCGCTACAGAGATCAGACTAACTGGTCTGTAGTTTTCAACCTCTTCCTTACTACCATTTTTATGAAAAGGAACCACTTATGCCTGGGTCCAGTCCTCCATAATTACTCCCAACTGTAAAGAAGCATTGAAAAGGTCCTGCCAGCGAAATTGCCAGGACATCTCTAAGTTCTCTTAGTACCCTTAAGTCACAGTGTGTGAGTCCCTGGGCTGCAGCGGATTTGGTGCCACCCCACTTGAGGAGCATGGCGGGGGTCCAAGCCAGCAGCAAATTGGCTGAGAATGAGAAGCAGCTTCACCTAGATCAGCCTCTTCCTCCATAGGTTGAGCCTTTGGGTTCTGAGACCTGCAGAGTTTAGGAGAATGTCCACAGCTAGATGAGCAATCCAAGGTACACGGTAGGCAGTGGTCGAGCAGTGACAGTATCCAGGCAGAAGGTCAAAGCAGGTGGTGGTCAAGCGATGTTGGTTTCCAGGCAGATGATCTAGGGAGGCGGCAGTCAAGCGGTATCAGTATGCAGGCAGATGGTCTAAGTTAGGCAACAAATAGCAGGCAGAGGAGAATGAGGAAGAAGGGAAGATAAGTCTGGGACAGAGGGCAGGATCAGGAGGCAAGACAAGGCAGGGCAGAGGAGCACAACTGGAACTGGAACAGGATAAAGGTAAGGCAGAAGACTGGAACAAGTCTAAGAGCAAGGCAGGATCGATGGCAAGGCAGAAAAACAGCGAACACCAGCTGAAGGTAGGAGGACCTGTTACTGAGGCATTGAGTTATGGTTGCGGTGGTGTTTAAATTCCCCAGGCATGTGATGTCATCAGGGCATGTCGAGAAGCTTTTCCCACCAGCAGCTTTTTAAATTGGCGAAGAGAGCACACGTGCCTCGAAGGGGCTATGCCGGCGTGGGACACTGGCATCAATGGTGCATCATCCAAAGCCTGGGCTTGTCCTGGAGGTAAGTTGCACCAGCTGTGAAACGGACACTACAGACTGCACGATGGATGTATTCCATCCGGCCCCATCATCTTATCTACTTGAGTTTAGTTAGTTCCTCACAGACACACTGTTCTAAAAATCAATTGAGGTTTACCTCACTTCCAATCTTGTTTGTGTTCATTTTATGAATTTCTGCTCCAGGACCTTCTACAGTGAACATCAAGCAGAAATATTTGTTAATCAATTTTGCTTTTCTTTATCAGCTTCTACATATTGCTCCCTTTCATCTCATGTCACTATTGTTCTTCCTTCTATCACTAGCATATCTATAAAAAGTCTTGTCCCCCCATTTTACAATATTCACTATTTTCTCTTCTATTTGAATTTTTGCATTCCTGATTACTTTCCCAGCTTCTCATAATTTTTCCAGATATTGTCGCTGTCTTCCTCTTTCTTCATCCTAAATCTAATCCTACTCAAAACGTTGACTCTAACCCTAACTCTAGCATGAATGCTAACCCTGTCCCTAGGCCTAACTCTATCCCTTATTATAATGCTCATTGTTACCCTAAATCTAGTCCTAACCCTAACTATTAGCCAAACCCTATCGCTAATCTTAAATGTAACCTTAATACCAGGAACGGCTCAAGGCAATCTGCCACATGAGGCGAGGGATGAGATGGCGCCCCCCCCCCCCCCCCCTCACCCTGCCCCCTCACTCCACTCTCTGCTCACCCTGCCCCCTCTCGCTCTGCCCCTGCTCACCCCACCCCCGTCGACCTGGTCTCTGGCAGCAGCAGCGTTGGCATTTCTCCTCTCTTCGGTTGCCGCCGGCCTGGCCTCTGGCAGCAGCGGCATCCCTCTTCCACTCCGCCGGCCTGGCCTCCATACATGACGACGGTCTTCCTCCTCCCTTCAGCTGCTGCTTGCCTGGCCTCTGGCAGCAGCAGCCCACAGCAGCGATCCTCCTCTTTAATGCTGCTGCCGTCCTGGGTCGGCAGCTGCAGCAGGAGCAGGAAGACACTACAGTGGTGTTCTGAGAGGGGTATTTTTTGCCACCTCAAAATTCTGCCACCTGAAGCAACCACCTCACCCTGCCTCGTTATGGAACTGCCCCTGCTTAACACTAACCCTAACACGAAACCTAGCCCTAGACCGAAGCCAAACCCTTACTCTAACTATAACCATAATCCTAAATTTAACATGAAACTAAGCTCTAACACAAATCCTGTTTTCCCTTTTCATAGGCCTAGTTCTAACACTATCCCTTACTCTATACCCAGCCCTAACCTTAATACTAAACCTAACCCTAATCGCAACCCTAACCTTAACCCTAAACCTAGCCTTAACCTTAACCATAACCCTAACAATAACCCTGACCCTAATTCTAGTCCTAACCCAAAATCCTTTCCCTAACACTAACACTAGCACTAACCCTATGTCTTTGCCCTAACTCCAATCTTTGCCTAGTCCTAACCCTAACTTTACCCCAACCCTAAACTTATCCCTATCCCGATCCCTAACTATAATTCTAAACCTAGCCCTAACTCTAAATCTAAACCTAACCCTAACCCTATATCTCCTTTGTACCTGCAAATTATTTGGATTCCTCTTTTTTTGGAGTCCATAGATGACTTATTTAAATCCAATGTAATTAAAAAAAAAACTGCCCTTGTCCAGAATACACAAGGGATTATATCAATTTGCTCCACAGATGAGTCTTGAGATTTTGCTCAGTCAATGGAAGAGAGATGGCAACATCACAATTACAGAATTAATGCTGAGGTCTTGTTTTAAATGCCTGAAGGAACTATCCTCTAACTTATACATTAGAGAACTGCAATATAAATTCCTGAGAAGGGCATATATCTCACAAGCCCAAGCATATAGAGCAGGATTCTCTCATAAGGATCTGTGTGTGCATTGTGGCGTAGGAGTGGGCATGATTTTGCATGCTTTTTGGTCTTGTTCAAGTGCCCAGGTGTTGTGGGCCAGGATATCTAGTTATATCGCAGAAATTATAGGCTTTGACATACCAGAAGCTATTTTATTTGAGCAATTTCCCCCATCATATTTCAAGACAAGGGGAGATGGCTTGTTTGTTTGAAAAGTTTGTAAGATAGGCAAGAGACTTATCCTTTCAAACTGAAGGGGTGAAAATGCACCCTCCTTTTGGCAATGACGAAACTTGCTACATGACATGATGCAATTGGAACATATAACCTCCAAATACACTTTCATCACTGGAATTTGTTTCTGGCAGTTTGGGAGGAGTACAATCAGACATTGGCACCTAGAATGCGAAGTTTAATTATTAATAGTGGACCCTGACTTCATATAGGAAATAAATGCTTATATCTCAAAAATGGATACTGCAAAAACGGTTTTGAGATGGAGGGAATTTAAAGATCTGGGGACTTTTGGAGGTAGGGGGGAGGGTATATGCGATATCTAGAGGAATCCTTTTATATTATGATAAGTAGGGTGAAGGTATGGGGGGGTAGATGGGGAAAGTAGGGGAGAAAATGTTGGAAAATTGAAATATATGCTTGCAATTACCTTCAAGGTTCACAAGAAACATGGTACCTGAAGGATATATGTATTAATGTTTATTTTTAGCAGCTAATAAAAGAGATAAAACATTAAATAAATGGATATTCTGAAATGAATGCAAACTCATTTCTTTCATGAGTGTCTGAAATGAATGGACTGGATCCCATAAATTAATCAAATCCTATTCATCCCATTTGTTTTGTTTTCTATTCATTTCTATGGGTCATTGAAGTCTATGGGCCATAGAAATCAATGTAGAGCAGGTGTCAGTTAGTAATTGTAACTATACAACAAATTAGCATCCAGTCCTCCCAATGAGTAATGTGTGAGGCTGTGAGCTGTTGTCAAGAAGATACAGCACAGAGAAAACATATCACAATGATCCAGCCTATCACTACACTCTGGATCCAGTGGCGCTGATTTTGAAAACTGAGCATGAGATATACTGTGCATTTCCTTTGTAGACATTGTCTTGAGAGGACGCTGTTATCCTTAATACCTCCTTAGGAGACTTGCTCCCACATGCCTACTTACCATACTCCTAAAGCCATCATTTATTTATCTATTTATTTTAACGTTTTTCTATACCGTCGTTCAGAAGGGTATCGTCACAATAGTTTACAGTAAGGCACATAAAAATGATGCTAAAATATATCAAATTACACAGGTGCCATTAAGATTCGGTAATATTAATTGGTAAGTGTGATAAATCATGTCCATTTCTCATTGTTTCAGTTTTGGATATGAGATTAGCTTTATCATTGTACTTTTATCCTTTATTGATGAACGAAAAAAAATGAAGATTAAACTAAAATAACACATAACCAAAATCAATATGTGTGTAGTTTTTATGTGTGTGGATGTTCAATTGTTTGTACCTTGCATTTCCCTGGGTACTATTATCCCTTCTCTTTTTTATAAGCTTGTTTAAAGAGCCAGGGTTTTACATTTTTTCTAAAGGTTTTGCTGTCACTTTGTAATCTTAACTCCAAGGGCATGGTGTTCTATAGTATGGGTCCTGCCAAGGAGAGTGCTCTTTCTCTTACTTGCGTTAGTCTTGCTGTTTTGATTGATGGAATAGTTAGGAGTGCTTTGTTGGCTGATCTCAGGTTTCTGTTCGGGTCGTGTATGTGAAGGGCTGTGTTCAACCATTCTGCTTTTTCGATATGTATTAATTTATGTATGGTGCATAGTGTTTTGTACTGAATTCTTTGCTCATTGGGTAGCCAGTGTAACTCCGCCAGGGTTTCTGTGATGTGGGCTCTTTTGCTTTTACAGGTCAAGATTCTAGTAGCTGTGTTTTGTAAAATTTGTAGTGGTCTTAGTGAAGTGTATGGTAGACCTAATAGAAGGGCGTTACAGTAATCAGTACTTGCAAAAATCAAAGCTTGCAGTACTGATTGAAAGTTGGCAGTTGTTAGAAGTGGTTTAAGTCTTCTAAGCACCATGAGTTTGGCATATCCTTCCTTTACTTTTAAAGATATATGTTGTTTTAAGCTTAGTTCTGTGTCAATTATTACTCCTAGGTTCTGTACTTTTTCTGCTAATTCTATTTTTTGGTTATTTTTTAGTATAATTGTGTTTTGAATGATCTCAATATTTTTTCATTCTAAATTTATAAATTCTGTTTTCTCTATATTAATTACTAATTCCATTTGGTTTATTAGTTGTTTGATGATATCTAGATACATGTTAGTTAAGTTTAATGTTTTTTCAATTGTGTTGTCAATGGGTAGTATTAATTGAATATTGTCAGCGTATATATAATGTGTGATGCCCAGGCCAGCCAGCAGGTGACATAACGGTAAGAGATATATGTTGAAGAGCGTGGCCAATAGGGCTGAATCCTGTGGTACTCCTGTTTGAAGGTTTATCTTTTCTGACATTACGTCTTTGATTTGTACTTGGAAATATCTGTTGCTTAGATATGATCTAAACCATTTGATAGTTTGTTACTTAATCCTATTTCTTCTAGTCTATTTAAAAGTATGTCATGATTTACGGTATAAAAGGCTGCTGATAGGTCTAGCATTACAAGAATGTAATGTTTACCACTGTCGAAACCTCTCATGATGTTATCTGTTAGCGCAAGCAGTAGTGTCTCTGTGCTAAAGTGTTTTCGAAAGTCATGTTGTGATGGATACAGAATATTATTGCTATCTAAGTGTTCCGCTAGTTGCTTTTGTATAGTTTTTTCTATTAATTTTGCAATTAGGGGTAGGTTTGATACTGGTCTGTAATTGCTCAGGTTAAGCTGGTCACTGTTTTTCTTCTTTAAAATTGGTTTTAATATTGCCCCTTTTAGTGTCTCTGGCATGGTTCCTTCCTCTAAGGATAGATGTCAGGGATACTGTGTTTGCTACTTTTTTTAATGTCTATGGTTGGTATTGTGTCATTTGCATGTGGGGCGGGATTTAGGTTTTTTTTAGCATCAATTCGATTTCTAGTTCCAATGTCTCATTGAATGTCGTCCATTGTTTAACATCTCTTTTTTTCATTTTAATTTCTTGTTTCGTTGTATTTGGAATTTTTGGTTTTAGGTTCTTCATTTTGTCATTGAAAAATTTGGCTATTTCATTGCATCTATTTACTGGTAGGTTTTGTGGAGAGTCAGAGTTGTCATTGGTTAGGTTTCTTACTATGGTAAATAAGGTTCTTGGGTTGTTTGCATATTTCTCTATTTTAATGCTGTAGTACTGTTTCTTTGTATTGAGAGTTACTTGTTTATAGTAGACTAGGTGCTTTCTGTATTTAGTTAGGTTTTCGGTTGTTGTCTGTTATAAATCTGCTGCTCGGAGTTAGCAATCTGTTATTGAGTTCCTCCTGTAGAGGGAGGAGTAAGCAAACTGTTATGGATCTCCTCCCAGAGAGGGCAGAGTTAGCAATCTGTTATCAATCTCTTGCTGCGAGGAGTAGCAATCTGTAGAAACTGCTCCCCAAGAGGCGGAGTTAGAATTTGTAATCAATCATCCCGCCAAGGGGAGGAGTTGGCAATCTATTATAAGTCCGCCAGGGAGTTAGCAATCTGTTATGGATCACCCTGCCAAGGGGAAGAGCTAACAATTGTAATACTCCATAGGCGGAGTTAATGATCTGTGATGGGTTGGCCTCCCACAGAGTGGCAGTTGTATAATACCGCTCTAGTAGTGTAAGGAATGAACCCTTAAGGTAAACTGGTGAATCCCTGGGCCGATGGCAGATGACAGCTCCCCCAGGAGGATATCCTGAGAGGGACCACCGGCTAGGCTGGAGTATGGAGACAAACACAGATAGTTCTTTATTAGACAGGAAGTAGAACCACCAGAGGTGGCAGTAGTGAGCTGATGTGCCCTGCCGGGCACATCAGCTCACTACTGCCACCTCTGGTGGTTCTACTTCCAGATACTGGAATTGCAATCTCTGGGTTGCTGAGCTGTAGAAAGAGACTATAGGTAGTGAGTAGCCAGGGTATGCTGGATACATAACCAGTAGTAGATGATACACTCACAATTGTAGATATCTGTAATGGCTTCTATGCAACAGAGAGTCTTCAGTATATTCGGGAACAGGAGCCGTAGGCAAGTACTGGTTCCTATATGCAGTCTGGAATGAGAACTCACAATATCTGTGTATGAGATAGCTTCTAGAATAGAAGAGAGTCTTTGAAGGGTTTTAGGAACATAGGCCCTCGTGGAGCGAGTACCGGTTCCTATCTGCAATCTATAATAGTAAGTCACAAGATATAGGTATATGATAGCTTCAGATATAGAAGAGAGTTGAGAAAGGATTTAGGAACATGGGCCCTCGTGGAGCGAGTACCAGTTCCTATCTGTAATAGAACTCACTGTGTTCACGTCTGTGATCGCTTCCAGGTAGTAAGGAGTCTTCTGAGCATTCAGGGATGTAGGCCCTCAAGGAGCGAGTACCGGATCCTGTCTTAGCAATCTGAAATCATGAAGAGAGAGCGGGGCCCCCGAGGAGCGGGTACCCCTAGGTAAGTATGTGGAGGCAGAGCAGCGGAGAAAGAATTCCCCTTGCTAACTCGATTCATAGTTGCAAGCAAAGACCTTTTAAGGTGGAAGAGGATGACATCACTACGGGGGGACACCCCCGAGGTTCGCGCCCTTGCTGGTACAAACTCTGGAGCACGCGTGCCCTTACGTCATCAGGAACATGTCGGATCTGCAGCATCAGGCCAGCCCGGGGATTCCAGGGAGAAGTGGCGAGGAGAAGCCGCGGCAGCATCTGTCCGTCAGACCCGAAGGGAGTCGCCACTAAGGTAGAAAGGGTGGAACGAGGGTGAGAACAGGCACAAACACAACATTGTCATAGGGGAATTGCTGCCTCAAGCCTACCTGCCATACCCCTAATATCACCATAGGGGATCTTGCTGCCACATGCCTACCTGCCATACCCCTAATATCACCACAGGGGACTTGCTGCCACATGTATACAGGTTTCTACTACCACAGCACCTATTCTATAGTTCTTTCCTAGCGTGTAGCAGATGGACTTGGGACCAATGGGTATAGTGTGCTCCTGATAGCAGTTGGAGCGGAGTCAGATTTCAATCTGACGTCAGCACTACATATACCCATGCACGAGGCTCTGATCCTCAGTTTTTTTCCGTCTCCATAGCAGTTCGGGACTTCACACAAGCTTGCACAGCATTAGAAAACCAAACTCCAAATTTAAAGAAGAAACAAAGAAAAATTTACCTCCAAAACGAGCCCTGTTCTCCTGCGGTGATACCTAAGGGTCCCTCCCCCAGTCGAGATTTCCTGAGGTGATTTCCGAGATCCCTCGGAGGTAAGCCTCGGTCCGGTAGCCTACCCGGCTTGGACTTAGCACCCTGAAAAGAGAGTGGCTGAGAGGCAGCGGGTGCAGAACTGAGCACGGCGGTGAAGGTAATTCCCTCTCTCCCCGCAGCCGGAGACCGCCCAGCAGAGGACCGGGAAGCGCCGAGACAAGGTAAGGTAGAAAACGTTTTCTAAGTCTCCGGTCTCTGAGGCTCGGACAGCCACACAGATCGTCCCTCTGGCATCTGTTCATTCGGGTTCAGCAGCCCTGTCTGGGCTAGACCCCGATCGGCAAGAGGGTCCTCCCACGTAGAGACCCCCTGGGGGGACTGCCATCTTATCGCGTGGTCGCCGGCGCCTTCCCCCCCCCGGTCGCCGCATCGTCCGCACAACCGAGCCGTGCGCACAGCGGACAGCCCGGCGCACAAAGTACTTGTGCGCATAGCGGCGCGCGCATCTAAGCTTTGCGCACAGCGACGTGCACATCAGGGCCGGGCGCACAGCGGCACGCTCAGGGGTGCCAAGTGCACAGCTAGGCCCGCGCGCACAGCCACACGCGCATCTCCTTCCCTACGTGCACAACGTAGGCGCACCCGGAGCGCATAACCAGGCCTCCCGGCACATGCACCTGTACAGGATACACGTGCAAATCATGGCACCGCCGGCCAAGACAGTTAAAGGTCCTGTCCTCTGCCCGGCATGCCACCTGAGTGCGGTACAGCCCGAGGTGACCTCCACCCTGTGCCTGCTATGTGAAGAAGCTCGGGGGGAGCTGAGACAAGGTCCCCCTCAGCCTGTAGAGGACTCCGGATCCACCAGCAAGACAACCCCAGACCTCTCTATTCCCGACTCGGCCTCTCCACAGTGGGGTCCCTCGGGGAACGCCTTCGGACCCAATGCGGTCTCAGGCAACTTCACCTGGGCGGGATTCTTCGCTCAGCTGCAATCCTACATCCACGCACAGGCAGGGCCATCAGCGGCACAACCACAAACCCCGCCAGTGGTCCAGAACCTCGCAGGCCCCTCCCGGCCTCCACCAGATGAGCCTCCCCTGGACAAATACCTCCCCCTAGGGGACACAGATGATTCGGAGGAGGAATCAGAACCCCTGGAAGAGGGGGAACTCCCTCCAGGAACGGAACCGTATCGCACCATGATGCGCTTCTTCCCAAAAGACGAATTATCAGATCTTGTAGCCACAAGACTGAAGGCATTGGCCATCCCGGACACATGCAACACAGCAGAGTCCAAGGCGAGCCCCTTCCTGGCTGGGCTCCACCAGACCTCATGCCATTTCCCTATGCTACAGGCCATACAACAGCTGATCGACCTGGAATGGGATGCTCCAGAGGCCACCTTTAAGGGAGGTCGAGCCCTAGAAGCTCTCTACCCCTTGGACCCTGCTACGAAGGAACTCCTGAGGTTTCCCAAGGTTGACGCTCTGGTCTGCGACACCACAAAGCGCACTACCATACTTCACTCAAGGATGCCAATGACAGACGGCAGGAATCCATCCTCAAGCAGATGGCAGGAATTCATCCTCAAGCAGTCTTACGATGTATCAGCTATTACCTTACAGATCGCTGCTTGCTGCACCGTGGTATCTTGCACCTGCCTGGCTATGGCAAGGATGCAACTATGCCAATCAAGGCATTAGATCCGGCAATATCATTCCTCACGGATGCGACCTCAGACCTGGTACGCACCTCAGCCAGGAGCCTCTCGTCCATAGTGGCAGCCAGAAGACAGCTCTGGCTCCGAAGCTGGTCAGCCGACACGACCTCTAAGATGAGGCTCACGAGAATGCCCTTTAGAGGAACACTCCTATTCAGAAGCGACCTGGACAAATTAGCCGACAAATGGGGCGAGTCTACTGGAGGACAGGAACAAGAGGAACCAACGTCCCTCTCCCCGGGCACCCAAGGGCAGAGGATCCCAGCTTTATAGACCATACAAAAACACTTACCAAGCCCCCTGCCGGCAAGGGGCAGTCCTTTCAGAACAGACACAACAAAAGAGGAGCAGGCTCGGGACCAGGCCCCAGCTGCAACACGCAATGAGAATCAGCAAACGCATCCATAGGAAGAGTCATAGGGGGCAGGCTTGCCCTATTGTACAAAAGATGGGTTGAAATAATGTCAGACAATTGGATCCTATCCATCATCCGAGAGGGATACTACCTGGACTTCCACAGCATCCCCCCGGACAAGTTTGTGATTTCTCCGTGCCATGACCCCTCCAAGAGGAAGGGAAACAACAAAAGGGATGCCACAAAGAAGCCTTTTTCAATTCTTTATTGGTGGAGACGTGAAAAACTGCCTGACTCTGGCCGAGTTTCGCCACATAAAGTGGCTGCCTCAGGGGCTATAAAAAGACATATATGTCAAATCATTAAATCATAAATACATAGAAAATCATAAAATTATTAAAAAACAGACAAATTACCTTAAATATCAATAGATCAAAAATAAATAATAAAAGTATAAATAAAAACAAACAAACTCAATCACATAAATATTACACTTATAAAAACATAAAAAAACAGAATAAAAGTGACAATGGGATTAAAATAAGCATGTAAGCAACATCAATCTAAAATTGGAGGGTACCTGCAAAGTGAAGTCAGGAAAAATATATAGAGTATATCTTACTTATAAACACATAAATTAATGAATAATATAACTTTTTATTTGGTTCGGGTTCTGGAACTGGTTCCGTGTTCTGGTTCTGGATTCGGTTTCAGTTTCTGGTTCTGGTTTCGGTTTCTGCTTGTGGTTCGGGTTCTGGTTCTGGGTTCTGGTTCTGGCTCTGGTTTCTGTTTTGGTTTCTGGTTCTGGATCGGGTTCGGCTTCTGGTTCTGGGTTCTTGTTCTGTTTCTGGTTTCAGTTTCTGGTTCTGGGTTCTTGTTCTTGTTCTGTTCTGGTTTCGGTTTTGGGTTCTGGTTTTGGTTTCAGTTCTGGTTCTATTTCTGGTTTTCAGGTTCTGGTTCAGGTTTCGCTTTCCGGTTTGGGTTCTGGGTTCTGGTTTTGGTTCTGGTTTCATGTTCTGATTCTCGTTCTGGTTTGGGTTCTGGTTCTGGGTTCTGGTTCTGGGTTCTGGTTTCAGTTTCTGGTTCAGGTTTTGGTTCTGGTTTCTGGATCCGGGTTCTGGAACTGGTTCCTGGTTCTGGTTCTGGTTTCGGTTTCTGGTTCTGGTTCTGGTTCCGGTTTCGGGTTCTGGTTTCAGTTTCTGGTTCGGCTTCTGGGTTCTGGTTTCGGTTCCAAGTTCTGGAACTGGTTTCGGGTTCTGGCTCTGGTTTCGGGTTCTCGTTCTGGTTTCGGTTTCTGGTTCAGGTTTTGGTTCCGGGTTCTGTTCCTGGTTCTGGTTTCTGGTTTTGGTTCTGGTTTCGGTTTCTGGTTCTGGTTCAGGTTTCATTTTCTGGTTCTGGTTTTGTTATCTGTTTCTTGTTCTGGTTCCGGGTTCTGGTTTTGGTTTCTGGTTCCGGGGTCTGCTTCCAGGTTCCGGGTTCTGGTTCTTTTTCTGGTTTTGGTTTTGGTTTCTGGTTCCGGTTTCATTTTCTGGTTATGGTTTTGGTTTCTGGTCCTGGTTTTGTTATCGGTTTCTTGTTCTGGTTCTGGTTCTGGTTGCGGGTTCTGGTTCTGGTTCTTTTTCTGGTTTCGGTTTCGAGTTCTGGTTTCGGTTTCTGGTTCTGGTTCCATTTTTGGGTTCGGGTTCGGGTTTCTGGTTCTCGTTTTGGTTTCTGATTCTGGTTCTGGTTTCTGGGTTCTGGTTCTGGTTCTAGCTCTGGTTTTGGTTTCGGATTCTGGTACTGGTTCTAGGTTCTGGTTCTGATTCCGGTATCGGTTTCTGGTTCTGGGTTCAGTTCTAGATCTGGTTCTGGTTTTGGTTTCTGGTTCTGGGTTCAGTTCTGGTTCTGGGTTCTGGTTCTGGTTTCAGTTTCTGGTTCTGGTTTCGGATTCTAGTTCTTGTTCTTGTTCTGGTTTCGGGTTCTGGTTCTGGTCTCCGTTTCCGGTTATGGTTCCGGGTTTGGTTTCTGGTTCTGGTTTCGGCTTCTGGTTCTAGTTCTGGTTCTGCTTTTGGTTTCTGGTTCCTGGTTCGGTTTCTGGTTCCGGGTTCTGGTTCCAGTTTCTGTTTCTGTTTCTGGATCTGGGTTCATGTTTGGGTTCTGGTTTCTGATTCTGGGTTCTGGTTCTGCTTTCGGTGTCTGTTTCTGGTTCTGGTTCTCTGTTTTTGGTTCTGGTTCCGGTTTTGGTTTCTGGTTCTGGTTCCAGTTTCGGTTTCTGCTTTTGGTTCCAGGTTCGGTTTCTGGTTCTGGATCTGGGTTCATGTTTGGGTTCTGGTTTCTGATTCTGGGTTCTGGTTCTGCTTTCGGTGTCTGTTTCTGGTTCTGGTTCTCTGTTTTTGGTTCTGGTTCCGGTTTTGGTTTCTGGTTCTGGTTCCAGTTTCGGTTTCTGCTTTTGGTTCCAGGTTCGGTTTCTGGTTCTGGTTTTGGTTTCGGTTTCATTTTCTGGTCCTGGTTTCGGGTTCTGGTTCTGGGTTCAGCTCTGGTTCTGGTTTTGTTTTCTGGTTCTGGGTTCTGGTTTCAGTTTCTGTTTCAGGTTCTGGTTCTGTGTTCAGTTCTGGTTCTGGTTCTGGGTTCAGTTCTGGGTCTGGTTTCGTTTTCTGGTTCTGGGTTCTGGTTCTGGTTTCATTTTCTGGTTCTGTTTCCAGTTTTGGTTTCTGGTTCCGATTCTGGGTTCTGGTTCTGCTTTCGGTTCTGGTTCCACTTTCGGTTTCTGGTTCTGGTACCGAGCTCGGGTTCGGGTTCTGGTTTCTGGTTCTGGGTTTGGTTCTAGTTCGGGTTCCAGGTTCGGGTTCAGGTTCCGGTTTCGGTTTCTGGTTCAGGTTCATGTTCTCGTTCCGGTTTCTGGTTCCGGTTTCGGTTTCTGGTTCCAGTTTCAGTTTTGGGTTCTGCTTGGGGTTCGGGTTCTGGATGCTGGTTCTGGTTTTGGTTTCTGCTTCTGATTTGGGTTCTGGTCCTGGGTTCTGGTTTCGATTTTGGTATCGGGTTCGGATTCGGATTCAGGTTCTGGGTTCTTGTTCTGTTTCTGGCTCTGGCTCTGGTTCTGCTTTTGGTTTCGGTTTCTGGCTCTGGTTTTTGTTCTGGTTCCGGTTTTGGTTTCTGCTTCTGGTTCCGGGTTCGGTTTCTGGTTCTGGTTTTGGTTTTTGGTTCTGGTTCCGGTTTCGGTTTCTGGTTCTGGATCGGGTTCTGGTTTTGATTTCGGTTTCTGGTTTTGGTTTTGGTTCCGGTTCTATTTCTGGTTTTGGTTTCGGGTTCTGGTTTCGGTTTCGGTTGCTGGTTCTGCTTCTGGTTCGGAGTTCTGTTTCGGGTTCTGGTTCTGATTCGTGGTTCTGGTTCTGCTTTCGGTTCTGGTTCCGATTCCGGTTTCTGGTTCTGGTACCGGGTTTGGGTTCGAGTTCTGTTTCCAGTTTTGGGTTCTGGTTCAGTTTCTGGTTCTGGGTTTTGTTTCAGGTTCTGGTTACGGTTTCTGGTTCTGGTTCTGCTTCTGGGTTCCGGTTCTGATTTTGGTTTCTGGTTCTGGTTTAAGTTTCTGGTTTTGGTTTCTGGTTCGGGTTACGGGTTCGGGTTTCTGGTTCTAGGTTCAGTTCTGGTTCGGGTTCTGCTTTTGGTCTCTGGCTCTGGTTCTGGTTTCGGTTCTCGGTTTTTGGTTCTGGTTCCGATTTCGGTTTCTGCTTCTGGTTCCGGGTTCGGTTTCTGGTTTGGTTTTTGGTTCTGGTTTCGGTTTCGGGTTCTGGTTCCAGTTTCAGTTTCTGCTTCTGGTTCTGGGTTCTTGTTCTTGTTCTGGTTTTGGTTCTGGTTCTATTTCTGGTTTTGGTTTCGGGTTCTGGTTTCAGTTTCGGTTTCTGGTTCTGCTTCTGGATCAGAGTTCTGTTTCGGGTTCTGGTTCTGCTTTCAGTTCTGGTTCCGGTTTCGGTTTCTGGTTCTGGTACTGGGTTTGGGTTCGAGTTCTGTTTCCAGTTTCGGTTTCTGGTTCTGGGTTTTGTTTCAGGTTCTGGTTACGGTTTCTGGTTCTAGTTCTGCTTCTGGGTTCTGGTTCTGGTTCTGATTTTGGTTTCTGGTTCTAGTTCCTGGTTCTGGTTTCGGGTTTCAGTTTCTGGTTCTGGGTTCAGTTCTGATTCTGGTTTTGGTTTCGGGTTCGGGTTTCGGTTTCTGGTTCTGGGTTCAGTTCTGATTCTGGTTTTGGTTTCTGATTCTGGGTTCTGTTTCTGGTTCTGGTTTAGGTTTCGGTTTCTGGTTCTGGTTTTGATTTCTAGTTCTGGGTTCTGGTCTGGTTCTGGGTTTTGTTTCAGGTTCTGGTTACGGTTTCTGTTTCTGGTTCTTCTGGGTTCTGGTTCCGGTTTTGGTTTCTGTTTCGGGTTTGGGTTCTGGTTCCGGTTTCATTTTCTGGTTCTGGTTTTGGTTTCCGATTCTGGGTTCTGGTTCTGGTTTCGGTTTCTGGTTCTGGTTTCGGATTCTAGTTCTTGTTCTGGTTCCGAGTTCGTTTTCTGGTTCTGGTTTCGGTTTCTGGTTCTGGTTCCAGTTTCGGATTCTGGTTCCGGTTTCGGTTTCTGGGTCTGGTTCCGGTTTCGGTTTCTGGGTCTGGTTCCGGGTTCTGGTTCCGGGGTCGGGTTCAGGTTCTGGTTCAGGTTTCGGTTTCAGATTCTGGTTCTTGTTTCGGATTCTAGTTCTGGTTCTGGTTTTGGTTTCTGGTTTCGGATTCTAGTTCTGGTTTTGGTTCTGATTTCCCTTTCTGGTTCTGGGTTCTGGTTCTGGATTCGGTTTCTGGTTCTTGTTCTGGTTCCGCTTTCGGTTTCTGGTTTTGGTTTCCAGTTCTGGTTCTGAATCCTGGTTCTGGTTCTGCTTTCAGTTTTGGGTTCTGGTTCCAGTTTCGGTTTTGGATTCTGGTTCTGTGCTCTGGTTCTGATTCTGGTTTCGGTTTCTGGTTCTGATTCTGGTTTCTGGTTCTGGTTCCAGTTTCGGTTTCTGGTTTGGGTTCCTGGTTCAGGTTCGGGTTCCGGTTTCATTTTCTGGTTCTGGTTTCGGGTTCTGGTTCTAGTTTTGTTTTCTGGTTCTGTTTCTGCTTTTGGTTTTGGTTTCTGGTTCTGGTTCTCGGTTTTTGGTTCTGGTTCCGGTTTCGGGTTTTGGTTTCGGTTTCTGGTTCGGGTTCTGGTTCTGGTTTAATTTTCTGGTTTCGGTTTCTGTTTCCTGTTCTGGGTTCAGTTCTGGTTCTGGTTTTGTTTTCTGGTTCTGGGTTCTGGTTTCAGTTTCAGTTTCTGGTTCTGCTTTCGGGTTCTGGTTTCGGTTTCAGTTTCTGGGTCGGGTTCGGGTTTCAGTTTCTCGTTCCGGTTTTGGTTTCTGGTTCTGGGTTCAGTTCTGGTTCTGGTTTTGGTTTCTGGTTCTGGGTTCTTGTTCTGTTTCCAGTTTTGGTTTCTGGTTCCGGTTTCAGGTTCTGGTTCTGGTTTAGGTTTCGGTTTCTGATTCTGGTTCGGGTTCTGGTTCTGGTTTCGGGTCCTGGTCCGGGGTCGGGTTCTGGTTTCTGATTCTGGTTCAGGTTTCGGTTTCTGGTTCTGGGTTCAGTTCTGGTTTTGATTTCTGGTTCTGGGTTCTGGTTCTGCTTCTTGGTTTTGATTTCTGGTTCTGGTTTAAATTTCTGGTTCTGGTTTCGGTTTCGGTTTCTGGTTTGGGTTATGGGTTTGGGTTCTGGTTCTGGGTTCAGTTCTGGTTTTGGTTTCTGGCTCTGGGTTCTTGTTCTGGTTCTGGTTCCAGTTTTGGTTTCTGGTTCTGGTTTCTGATTCTGGGTTCTGTTTCTGGTTCTGGTTCAGGTTTCGGTTTCTGATTCTGGTTCTGGGTTCAGTTCTGGTTTTGATTTCTGGTTCTGGGTTCTGGTTCTGCTTCTTGGTTCTGGTTTTGGTTTCTGGTTCTGGTTTAAATTTCTGGTTCTGGTTTCAGTTTCTGATTCGGGTTACGGGTTCTGGTTTCGGTTTCTGGTTCTGGGTTCAGTTCTGGTTCTGGTTTCTGGTTCTGGTTTCGGATTCTAGTTCTTGTTCTGGTTCTGCTTTCGGTTTCGGATTCTGGTTCCGGTTTCGGTTCCTGGTTCTGGTTCCGGGTTCGGTTTCTGGTTCTGGATTCGGGTTCTGGTTCAGGTTTCGGTTTCTGGTTCTGGTTTCGGATTCTAGTTCTGGTTCTGGTTTCAGGTTCTGATTTCCCTTTCTGATTCTGGTTCTGGGTTCTTGTTCTGGTTCCGGTTTCGGTTTCCGGTTCTGGTTCTGGGTCCTGGTTCTGGTTCTGCTTTCATTTTCGGGTTCTGGTTTCGGGTTCTGGTTCCAGTTTCAGTTTCTGGTTTGGGTTCCTGGTTCCGGTTCGGGTTCTGGTTTCATTTTCTGGTTCTGGTTTCAGGTTCTGGTTCTGTTTCTGCTTCTGCTTTTGGTTTCGGGTTCTGGTTTCGGATTCTAGTTCTTGTTCTGGTTTCGGATTCGGATTCTGGTCCCGGTTTCGGTTCCTGGTTCGGGTTCCGGGTTCGGTTTCTGGTTCTGGTTCCGGGGTCGGGTTCGGTTTTTGGTTCTGGTTTCTGTTTCGGATTCTAGTTCTGGTTTCTGGTTCTGGTTTCAGATTCTAGTTCTGGTTCTGGTTTCAGTTTCTGGTTCTGGGTTTTGGTTCTGCTTTCCCTTTCTGATTCTGGTTCTGGTTCTGGTTCCGGGGTCTGGTTCTGAGTTCTGGTTCCGGGGTCTGGTTCTGAGTTCTGGTTCTGGTTCTGGTTTGGGTTCTGGGTACGGGTTCTGGTTTAGGTTTTGGATTCTGGTTTTGGTTTCTGGTTCTAGTTCTGGTTTCTGCTTCTGCTTCTGGTTTCGGTTTCTGGTTGTGGTTCTGGATTCTGGTTCTGTTTTCGGTTTCTGGTTCTGGTTTTGGATTTGGTTTCTGGTTCTGGTTCCAGGTTCTGTTTTTGGTCCTGGTTTCGGTTTCAGATTCTGCTTCTGATTCTAGGTTCTGGTTTCGGTTTCTATTTCTGGGTTCGGGTTCCGGGTTCGGGTTCTGGTTTCGGTTTTGAATTCTGCTACTGGGTTCTAGTTCTGGTTCCGGGTTCTGGTTTTGGTTTAAGTTTCTGGTTCTGGTTTCAGTTTTGGATTCTGGTTCTGGGTTATGGTTTAGGTTTCTGGTTCTGGTTCCGGGTTCTAGATCTCATTTCGGTTTCTCGTTCTGGTTCTGCTTCCGGTTTCTGATTCTGGGTTCGGTTTCTGTTTCTGGTTTCGGATTCTGCTTCTGGATCTGGGTTCTCGTTTCAGTTTTGGTTTTGGTTTCGGTTTCTGGCTCTGGTTCTGGTTTCAGTTTCGGATTCTGGTTTCGGTTTCTGGTTTCGGCTTCGGGTTCTGGTTCTGGTTCTAGTTCTGGGCCTGGTTTTGGTTTCTGGATTCTAGTTCTGGGTTCTGGTTGATGCTTTAAATGATTGCCTTGGTCATGCTTTGTACTTGTTCCAATAGACCGAGTGCACTGCAGTGCTGCACACAGTGCACTGTACAATATTGCATTGGCCCATTTGAAAGACGTGTGAATGGTCAGTAGCCATGGTTGAAGCCTTGACGTTGGCACTACTGCTCACAAGTATACAACTTGTGCTAATTCAACCAGACTGAATTTTTATTTCTGAATGTGTATGACTGAGTGCCATACTAAATTATGGTTAAAAGACAGGAAACAGAGAGTAGGATTAAATGGTCATTTTTCTCAGTGGAAAAGGGTAAACAGTGGAGTGCCTCAGGGATCTGTACTTGGACCGGTGCTTTTCAATATATATATAAATGATCTGGAAAGAAAATACGATGAGTGAGGTTATCAAATTTTCAATATATATATGTAAATGATCTGGAAAGGAATACGACGAGTGAGGTTATCAAATTTGCGGATGATACAAACTTATTCAGAGTAGTTAAATCACAAGCAGACTGTGATACATTACAGGAGGACCTTGCAAGACTGGAAGATTGGGCAATCAAATGGCAGATGAAATTTAATGTGGACAAGTGCAAGGTGTTGCATATAGGGAAAAATAACCCTTGCTGTAGTTACACGATGTTAGGTTCCTCCATATTAGGAGCTACCACCCAGGAAAAAGATCTAGGCATCATAGTGGATAATACTTTAAAATCGTCGGCTCAGTGTGCTGCAGCAGTCAAAAAAGCAAATAGAATGTTAGGAATTATTAGGAAGGGAATGGTTAATAGAACGGAAAATGTCATAATGCCTCTGTATCGCTCCATGGTGAGACCGCACCTTGAATACTGTGTACAATTCTGGTCGCCGCATCTCAAAAAAGATATAGTTGCACTGGAGAAGGTACAGAGAAGGGCAACCAAAATGATAAAGGGGATGGAACAGCTCCCCTATGAAGAAAGGCTGAAGAGGTTAGGGCTGTTCAGCTTGGAGAAGAGACGGCTGAGGGGGGATATGATAGAGGTCTTTAAGATCATGAGAGGTCTTGAACGAGTAGATGTGACTCGGTTATTTACACTTTCGAATAATAGAAGGACTAGGGGGCATTCCATGAAGTTAGCAAGTAACACATTTAAGACTAATCGGAGAAAATTCTTTCACTCAACGCACAATAAAGCTCTGGAATTTGTTGCCAGAGGAGGTGGTTAGTGCAGTTAGTGTAGCTGGGTTCAAAAAAGGTTTGGATAAGTTCTTGGAGGAGAAGTCCATTAATGGCTATTAATCAATTATACTTAGGGAATAGCCACTGCTATTAATTAGGGATGTGAATCGTTTTTGAACGATTAAAATTATCGTCAGATAATTTTAAAATCGTCCACAATCGTTAGAGTGCACGATACAATACAAATGCCCCCGATTTATCGTCAGGGGCATTTGTATTGTATCGTTAAATAGGGCGCGGGAAAACCGGCACACCAAAAAAACCCTAAAACCCACCCCGAACCTTTAAAACAAATCCCCCACCCTCCTGAACCCCCCCAAAATGTTTTAAATTACCTGGGGTCCAGTGGGGGGGGTCCCGACGTGATCTCCAGCTCTCTGGCCACGGCTGCGTTGAGAAATGGCGCCGGTGGCCCTGTGCCCTTATCATGTGACAGGGCAAAGGTAGCGCCGGCGCCATTTTGGTTCCTGGCTCCCGACGTCACGCGTGCAGATCGCCCCCAGACCCCCGCTGGACTCCTAGGGACTTTTGGCCAGTTTGGGGGGGCCTCCTGACCCCCACAAGACTTGCCAAAAGTCCAGCGGGGGTCCGGGAGCGACCTCCTGCACGCGGGCCATATTGCCAATCTTCAAAATGGCGCCGGAGCTACCTTTGCCCTCACTATGTCATACGGGCGACCGTCGCCCGTATGACATAGTGAGGGCAAAGGTAGCGCCGGCACCATTTCTCAACGCAGCCGTGGCCAGAGAGCTGGAGATCGCGTCGGGACCCCCCCACTGGACCCCAGGTAATTTAAAACATTTTGGGGGGGTTCGGGAGGGTGGGGGATTTGTTTTAAAGGTTCGGGGTGGGTTTTAGGGTTTTTTTGGTGTGCCGGTTTTCCCGCCCTCCCCCGATTTACGATTTTTAACAATTTTTACAAAAAAAAACCCACGACGATCAGATTTCCCTCCCCCCCCCAGCCAAAATTGATCGTTAAGACGATTGATCACACAATTCACACCCCTATTATTAATTGCATCAGTAGCATGGGTTCTTCTTAGTGTTTGGGTAATTGCCAGGTTCTTGTGGCCTGGTTTTGGCCTCTGTTGGAAACAGGATGCTGGGCTTGATGGACCCTTGGTCTGACCCAGCATGGCAAGTTCTTATGTTCTTAAATTAAAAAACACTGAAATTTGTTGAATTATATATAATACAATTACGTACATATCTGTTCCCTGTAAATTTAGTACCATACTACTTCATTTATTAATAATAATAATGAAGAATAAGTTCAATAACTTCTTTAAATAGTATACAGTAATAAAATCATATAAATACAGAAAGACATCTATGAACAAAATCAAGCACAGGACAGTTGTCACATTATAATAATTGAGTCCACTAATATTTCTCAAATGAAAAATATTTTATTAACTAAAAAATTATAACTAAAATACATAATATTGTTTATAAAATTATAAAACTTTTTACAACAAAAGACATTAAAAAAACCCATGGGGTTTAACACCCCCCTCAGGGCTAATTTTGATACTCAATCATTGCAAGGATGTGGAGAGGAGGATGGCAACTCGGGAGAAGGATCCTGCTCTGGAGCAGAGGGCACTGGCATCTCCTCCTATCTCGTGAGGAGGAGATACCTGTACCCTCAGCTCCTGAATGGCCTCCTCCGTGGCTGACAGCCTCCTCTCCACATCCTTGCAATGAGTATCGAAATTAGCCCTGAGGCTGTTTACTCCCTGCAGGATCTCCTTCAGCATGCCAAACTGTGCATGTGCAGTACATGCACAGCTTGGAGGAGATCCTGCAGGAAGTAAAGCAGCAGTGGTGCTGGTGCTTGACCCTGTTGTGGCTGCCTCCGTGCCTTCTCCGGCACTGGTGGCTGTGGCACTGGTGGTGGCTGTGGCACTGGCTGTCTCTTCTTGGCCTGTAAAGAAATGTAAAAAAAATGCAACATAAGATATAGAACAATACATGTGAAATAAATAAGCAAATATTGTACGCGCACCAGCAAGTTTATAATATTAAAATAAATTTGACCCCTTAGTTTACTAAATTACAGGGTTTTAGAAAAATGAGTTTATATTCTACAACATCAGAGAGGGAGAGTGGAGGGATATCATTCTAGATAATTAGATAATAATATATAAATATATAACATAACATACATCTATCCCACCCTATATAACTGACTGATCACAAACAATAATTTTGTTTTTCAGCCTCAGACAGATATACTAGACACACTACTACTTACGTACTGGCCCTGTGGCCAGTACGTAAAATTCTTCTCTCCTCCCAGTTCTATTACCTTGTTATTTGTAACTGCTTCCTTCTACACAAATAGGTTATTGAATTGTTTACTGTACACCCCTGTTATATGTAAACCGGCATGATGTGTTTGCAACATGAATGCCGGTATATAAAAAATTTTAAATAAATAAATAAATAAATAAATAATACAAGCCATTAAGCCTGTGAAAACGGGCTACATTTAAAAAAAATGTTTTTCAATTCGTTTTTGAACACAGCACTCTTCTACAGTTCTTCTTCCTCACTCATCCTCTTTCTCCCACTGCCTCCCTCCCCTCTCACTGACTGATACCCCCTTCCCTCAGTCTCACCTCCCCCCCCATTCGCATTTGTAGCACGTTGGTCAGGGCTCAATTATCTAATAATATTACCTGGCCCACCAGTGACGGTTCCCTCCGTCCTCCTAGGCTGGCAGCTACTGGGCCCAGGAAGCCCCGCCTCGTCCCTGCTGGTGTGTGGTTCTGTACGAAGACACAGATCAAAATTCAGAGAACAACAGTTAAAATTTTAAAAAGAGGAATTAGATCTGACACAAACATTATTAAACACAAATTCCATTACAATTAATTGAATAATATTTGTGTACTTGTGTAATATTCTCAAAACAATCTACCAGGCAAAGGACGAGACAAAGTTCTGCGGACCTCATGAAGCCACTCACCCACATGAAGTCTCAGATGCTGACCTGAGAACTAGAGGGAGAAAGGAAATAGAATAACATTGATTAATAAATTAATTACAAACACAACATGCCCAAGTTTTACCTTGACCTACTAGGTTATTTTTTTATGCAATATATAAAATTCATTAATAAAAAAATACTTAGCTATCTGTCAATGTGGCATTCCAAATTCCCAAATACAAATATCACGATTTCAAAACGAAAAATATAAATAATATTAATATACCACTAGTGATAACATTATCTCTCACCTTTCTTCTTGAGATCTTCGATCTCACGCAGGTAAGAGGCTCTCCGGCAGAACTCCTCCTGGAGAGTCACCCAGGCAGCAGACTCCCTTTGCAGATTAGGCCTGCTGCCTGGGGGGTATAAAGATTCTCCTCATCCAGGAGGTCTGCATCAGCCTGTGTAAAGCGGGGCTTCCTGGACCTATCAGCTGCCATCTTGGAGGAGGACGGTTGGGCAGAGTCTGACTCCCTATCACGATCCATCTACAATGAGAAAATAAAAAAGAAGATGAAAAAAAAAGTATGTTCGGAAGCTCAGAATGCAAAGGGCTGAAGTATCCCACCCTTCACCCCATTCACTGCTGGTATATGGGAGAGAGAAGGGGGGAGGTGAAGGGCCAAGCAGTTCCTATCTCTGAAGGACAGCTCTCTTCAGAAAATCAGACCTGAATGCAGGGGCTATCTCCCCCTTCACAAACATCTCTCCCCCCCACCCCCCATTCACTGCTGGTATATGGGAGAGAGAAGGGGAGGGGGAGGTGAAGGGCCAGGCAGTCCCTGAAGGACAGCTCTCTTCAGAAAATCAGACCTGAATGCAGGGACTGTCTCCCTCTTCACATCCCTCCCTCCCCCCCCAATTCATTGCCGGTATATGGGAGAGAGAAGGGGAAGGGGAGGTGAAGGGCCAAGCAGTTCCTGTCTCTGAAGGACAGCTCGCTTCAGAAAATCAGACCTGAACGCAGGGGCTGTGTCCCCCTTCACATCCACCCCACCCCCCCCCCCCCCACACACACACCCCATTCACTGCTGGTATATGGGAGAGAGAAGGGGAGGGGGAGGTGAAGGGCCAGGTAGTCCCTTAGGGACAGCTCTCTTCAGAAAATCAGACCTGAATGCAGGGGCTGTCTTCCCCTTCACATGAACAAAATCTGTAGACGCTGGTACACAGACCATTATAATCATAAATCATAGACACGGAAACACATGGATAAAAGTCTGCAGAGAAACACCATATTAATTCTGAACCTTGAGCGTGGAGACATGTGCTGTTTTTCCAAAACTGAAATGTGACCACATACACGACTGAACAAAATCCATAATTTCAAGGTGGAGACAGCCAATGGGGACGCAGAAAGATACCTCTAGCTAACGAACATTTCCTCAAATGTTACTAACTCGCCGGTAGTGCGCACTAACTCGCCGGTAGTGCGCACTACCTTGCGTTAGTGTGCACTAATCGGGAAAACAATTTTTTAACTAAAAAAAATATGCCGATCCGCGGGAAGACTATATTTTATGGCTGCCAGATGAACCGATTGGGCACCCGATTCACATCCCTATGAAAAATAGAGCATATAATTAAGGAAATAAAATTTACAAATGAAACTAACATGACTGATTAAACTGAACAGCGCTATGGAACCATTCTTATTTTACTCTGATACTGCTGCAGTTACTTGGGGGGGATGTGCAACCAAAAACTCTTTTAATTGTATAGGTTCCAAAAATATATAATTATTACTTTTATAGAATATACAAGCCCTACAAGGGTACTTTAATGTAAACGGGCTCCTAACTTGACTACATCTCCCCTCATCAACAAGAATTCTTTACGACGTTGTTGTGTCTGTTTTACCACATCAGCATAAACCCAGATAGGAAAACCATAAAATTTTACCTGTCTATTTCTGAAAAACAGCCGAAGTACATTATTTCTCTCTGATAAAAAGGCAAAAGAAATAAGTAGAGGTTTTCTTTGAGATATTTCTAAATCAAAAGATTGCTCTAATATATCTGTTATGTTTAAATCTACATTTGGTACATCTACCTGGTTAGCCTGGTGTAGATAATAAGCTTTAACCATCATTGGAAGTGCAGCTTCCGGAATTTTTAAAACTTGCTGCATATAAGTTCTAAACAAGTTTAGTGGTGAAATATCTTTAATAACCGGGAAATTAATTATTCTCAAATTATGCGCTCTTAATGATTTTTCCACTGATTCTAATCTTTTGAAGGTACTTGTTTCCAACTCAATCAGTTTTACTTGCTTTTTCTCAATGGAAGTAATTTTATTTTCAAGTAATACTGTTTTTTCATTAAAGCTGGTAATTAACTGATTGTTAGTCAATGTTTGTTGTTTAGTTTCTATGGTAATTTGAGATAAAACTTTTATTGAATTTTCAATAGATTTCAAAATTGACCAAATGCCTTCCAAAGAAATAGAATCAGGTTTCTCGGTAATAATAGAAGTAGTAAGAGCTCGTAGCTGTTCATCTCTCCCCACCACACCAATAGCCCCCTCCCCTTCTAGACTTAAAGATGACATAAATTTAACAGCTTCATGAGTCACTGGTGTAGAGGTCAATGCCCTACTCCCTCCATCGGTTCATCCAAAACCCCCAGCTGTTGATGTAAATTGCTGGTTCTATTCAATTCTTGTTCTTTTCCATTATTTCCATCTCTAAATGGGGGTAATTGTAATGACTCTGCTGCCTCTGCCATTACTGGCAAGGTTTTACTAGTATCTCTGGGGTGAGGCAATTTCTTCGGAGCTCCGGGGCTAAGGGTAACATCCAAGGGTCAGGGGGGTGGTAGGCGCTCTCCCACCAACTCCCCAGCGACCAAGCTCTCCGGTATTAAGGTTCCGGCTGCTGAAAAAAACCTGGGAAACTGTGATTGACGAGGGTCCATTGCTGGTGAGCTTATTGTCTCACCTCTCAATCTCCCATTCCTCTTTGTATGAGGCATGTATAGTTCAGATAAAATTTTAACAAAATCACAGAAGATCTTCTACCAGGCCTTTATACAATTCTGTTCAGTTCAGTCACTTTTCACATCTCCTTATCTGGATGACTCATGGGAGAGGGAAAGAAAGAAATATAAATATTATGTACCAAATTTGTAGATCTGTTAAACTCCGTCAATAAGAAAAATGCCCAGAGCTCCTCCAAGCCGTGCGCCCCTTAGGCAGCGCGTCGGCTGCGCACCACAGGAGGGGCAGTTTTATCCACTACCGTCCCTCCTAAATGACGTCAGTTCCAGGCGAACGTGTCGCGAGTCCGTCGGGGCTCAGCTCTCCCTTAGCGCCCCCAGCAGCAGTCTGGGTAAGGTGGCGCTATTTTCCTCCTCTCTCCCTTCCTCCTTCTCGGGTTCAGGTTCTGGTTTGTTTCTGGTTCCGGTTCTGGTTTCGGTTTCGGATTCTAGTTCTGGGTTCGGTTTCAGTTTCTGGTTCTGGTTCCGGGTTCTGGTTCCGGTTTCTGGTTCCGATTCTGGTTTTGGTTTCTGGTTCTGGGTTCTAGTTCCGGTTCCGGGTTCTAGTTCCGGTTCCGAGTTTTGATTCTGGTTCTGGGTTCTGGTTCTGGCTTTGGTTTTGAATTCTGGTTCTGGTTCTGGTTTCGGTTTCTGGTTCCGCTTCCGGGTTCTGGTTCTGGTTTCTGTTTCTGGGTTCTGGTTTCAGATTCTGGCTCTGGTTCCGGATTCTGTTTCTGGTTCCGGGTGTAAGTTCTGGTTCTAGTTCCGGTTCTTGGTTCTGGTTCTGATTTTGGTTTCTGGTTCTGTTTCTGAGTTCTGGTTTCTATTTCTGGTTACGGGTTCTAGTTCCAGTTTCTTGATCTGGTTCCGGGTTCTGGTTCTGGGTTCCAGTTCCGGTTTCGGTTTATGGTTCTGGTTCCGAGTTCTGGGATCTGGTTCCGGGGTCTGGTTTCGGGTTCTGATTCTGGTTCTGGTTCTAGTTCCGGTTCTGGTTCTGGGTTCTGGGGTCTGGTTTTGGGTTCTGGTTCCGGGTTCCAGGTTCTGGGTTCCGGTTCTGGTTTCCAGTTCTGGTTCCGGGTTCTGGTTCTGGTTTCGGGTTCTTGTTCACATGAATGGTTTTGGAGATTCTTTATTTCAAGACAGTTAATCTTGTGTTATTTATTTATTTATTTATTTATTTATTTATTTATTTAAAGTTTTTTATATACCGCCGCTCATCAAAGATATCACGTCGGTGTACAATGAACAGGAACTTACGCCGGAGCGTTATACATTTAACAGGGTTAAATAAACATTATACATATAACAAAAGTAAGAATATATATATTTAAACATAAAACAAGTAGAATCTTTTAAAACCGAACTATCATTTAGGTTTAACTGAGCTGAGTTATTTGTTAAGTTGTTATTTAACTTAAGTTATTTTATTTAAGTTAAGTTATTTTATTTAAGTTAAGTTATTTGTTAAGTTGTGTTATTTGTTAAGTTGTTGGGGGGGGGGGGTCACTGAGTCTGTTGGGGTGGCTGCCTCCTCTCTTCATTCTACATTCTACATTCTACAGTCTCATGGAGTAGACAGCATTGTGCAGGGGGAAGTCTTTTATCTTTGGGGAGACCGGGGAACTGGGTTTGCGTACAAATAAGTGGACTGGTAGCACACAAAAATGTCATGCTCTCTCACAATGTTACAGTGCCTTACATTGGTTGGAACATCTCTTGTGGAAAGTGGCTGATGTCCATCACTATTTCACTTACCATATTCATTATTTATGAATGGCGGACATTAATTTTTTCTCCCTAAATGTTAAGGGATTAAATATTCCCTTAAAACGACATCACTGGTTCGCTGATTTAAAACAATACCACACTACAATAGCTTTTGTCCAAGAAACACACCTCAAGCGTCGCTATGAATATCTATTAAAACACCATTTATACCCTTCTCAGTACTGGGCGGCGTGCTCCAAGGCTCAAAAATATACGAGTGTAGGTATCTTGCTGGAGAAAGATTTTATATTCGAATTGATTTCCTACCTACTGGACCCGGAAGGTAGATATCTTATGTTGATCATTGCCATAGCTGGGGAGAAATTCACTTTAGTAAACATTTACGTGCCCAATGCTGATCAAGGTTTATTCTTTGAAAAGGTAACCAATCTTCTAGAAGATAAAGCAGAAGGACGCCTCATATTGGGGAGGGGATTTTAATCTAACAATCAACCCCCATCTTGATAATTCTCTGGGGCAATCATCGGCCAAAGGAAAGGTTCACCAAAAGCTTAAAAACATTTTTAAGCTTTTGGCGATCCTAATTCATGGAGAACTAGATACCCCAAATCCAAAAGCTTTACCTTTTACTCCAGAGCCCATCAATCCCACTCAAGAATAGATTTATTGTGTGTGGCTAAGGGTTGCATTAACTGGACATCTAAGCCTCTTATTGAACCAATTACATGGTCTGACCACGTGCCCATAAGATTATCACTTACCATTTCTCAATATGATAAGGGCCAACAATACTGCCAGCTTAATGACAGCCTATTAGAAAGTGAAGAGTTTGTGACCCAAATCCGCCGGGAACTAAAGGATTATATACAGTTTAATGATAAAGAAGGTACCTCCATGATGGTCTTGTGGGATTGTTTAAAGGCTGTCATCCGTGGAAAATTGATAGCCAGGGGGGGCATATTTAAATAAATTAAGAACCACCTGCTCAGATCCGCCTGCTAGGGAACTTACACCAATCATCTGGCTCACAAAAGATCCTGACTCAACTTGATCATTGCAGGGAATCCTTAGAGGTGCTAGATGCCACCCAGATAGCTCACAAGTTGGAACTATGTAAACAGGCTCACTACGAAGGTGGAAATAAAGCAGGTAAACAATTGGCTCGTAAATTGAGATCTCAGCAGGCTCAAAATACTATTGTTAAACTTAAAGATGAATCGGGCCAAATATTGACCACCATATGGACATTAGACGACGCTTTCTGAGATTTTACACAGAATTATATAGAACTGACTCAACTATTACATCGGAACAGATAGATCTTTACCTTCAGCACCTGCCATTTCCTCAGCTATTACCACAACACAAAGAATCTTTAGACTACCTCCAAATCCTCAGCCTCATGGCATCCACACTGGAAGTAGTGCCATGGGCAAGAGCTCACATGAAACCCCTACAGCGCTCACTACTATCACGATGGAATCCACTATCCCAGAACTACACCGTATGTCTTCAGCTCCCGGACAAAGTTCGGACCCAACTACGATGGTGGCTACAAGAAGGCCATCTGAGCCAGGGAGTAAGACTATCCTCACCAACCTGGATCCTGCTCACCATGGATGCCAGCCTACGAGGATTGGGAGCACACTGCCAGGAGCTAACTGCCCAGGGGCAATAGAACAAAGAAGAGTCGGGATGGAACATCAATCGCCTAGAAGCCCAGGCAATCAGACTAGCCTGCCTACGGTTCGGTCACAGACTCCGAGACAAATCAGTCAGAGTAATGTCGGACAACACCACAACAGTGGAATACATCAACCGTCAGGGAGGAACCAGAAGTCAACAGGTGTCTCTGGAAATAGACCCCCTAATGTCAAGGGTGGAAGCGAACCTTCAAGAGATCTCGGCCGTCCACATCGCGGGGAAAGATGTCACTGCGGATTACCTCAGCAGAGAAAGTCTAGACCCAGGAGAATGGAGGCTGTCGACCACAGCATTCCAATTGATAGTAAACCGTTGGGGAACACCAACCATGGACCTCCTGGCAAACCGGTCCAACGCCCAAGTGCCCAGCTTCTTCAGCCGCAGGCGGGAACCTCTTGTTGCTGGACTGCTGCCTTCATCTCAAATTTGTTCAGTTCCTAGTTACATTTTAGGTTGCTATGGGAGTAGGAATATTGTCTAATTAGCGTCCTTTAAATGTATTAATGAATTCACTATATGTCTGGTAGTGGCCTACAGGGAATGATCCCGGATCCCCCACCTACCTCGAGGCCGGCCCGGGCCGCCGCAGTCCCGATTCAGCCTGTCCAGGCCCCTGCCGCAGCTCTCCCTCCTCAAGGGAGACGCCGGCGTTCCTGCGCGGCTGGACCCACCCCCTAGGTGCGCACGCACAGGAGCTGGGGATTTAAAGGGGCCAGTGCAGAAACCACAGGACTGCCTCCAGATGACATCAGACGCTCAGCCTTACTTAAGTCCTGCAGCCAGGCTCCTTCCTTGCCTTGCAACGAGGTTCCACAGTCTTCTGTGTCTCTAGTTGCTGCGTTGGACTTCGGTTCGCCTCCGCTTACTCTTGACTCCTGGCTTCTGACCCTGCTTCGTCTCCTGACTTCGTCTTCAGCTTCCGCTCCTGGTTTTGGTTCATCCTCTGACTTCTGGCTTTCGACCCGGCTCCGTCCCACGACTCTGTCTTCAGCTTTCGTCCCTGGCTTTGGTTTGGATCTCTGACTTCTGGCTTCTGACCCGGCTTCGCTCTTGGACTCCGACTTCGGCTTCTTCCATCATCTCAGGTATCCGGTACTTGCTGGCCCAGAGGATTATCCTAAGTCCCAGCGGCTCAGGCTCTCACGGGCTCCTCCCGGGGGAACCGCGGGCTTCCGAGGGTGAAGACTCTTCATATACCTGGGCCCAGCCGTCCTCCTTCTATCTCTTCGGCCGCAGCCCAGATCCTTGGTTGCATAGGGTCCCACCTAAGTCCAAGAGGTCCGGTCCCTATGGGCCCCTCCTGGGGGGACCTCGGAGTTCCAGTGGTGAAGCCTCTCCGAGTCTCTTCCGTGCCGCCTCCTGGCTGTGATGCTCGCTGTGGGCCTCCACAGCATACCATCCACTGTCTCAGCCAGCCCAAGGGTCCACAATCGTAACACTCAGTAAGGTATGGGGAATTCGTGAAGTGAAGTTAAAAGGCTGATTTTTTTTTTTTTAGTGTAAAAGTGGCACCTGCCTATAAATTAAAGGATGAGCTAGGGGTGGGAGGGTTGGGAAATACAAACACTCTAACGTCTGTTTATTCGCTGCCTTACTGACTATTAAAAGCACAAACACACTAAATAATATTCCCCAATAGTTTACTTCGCCCCAAATACTTTAAAAAAAAAAAAATTTCCCAAGCAAAGCTTACTCATTCTTTTCAGCCACCAGCAAGGTGATCCTCTCCTCTCAGTGCTCCCACTGGATTGTGAATTGTGGATTACTGAGCTCTTCCCTTGCAATATATATTGTGCTTCTAAGGTAAATTAGTGCAAAACAATCCCTTTGGAGATTTACACTACAGTTAGTTGTCCTGAGTGACTCTCTGCTGTTCTGATTAACAAATTGTTGCGCTGGAGGTGGACCCTTGGGCCGAGGTGGGATTGACGCTACCCGTAGGAGGGATCCTGCGGGTCCCCACTGCCGGCAAGCAGAGAGGGCTGACGGACGGAGGCCGGTTGGCACTTCACCAATACCAGCGGGAACCTCAGTCCCAGGGAATCGATGCCCTGGTACAGACCTGGCCAAAGGAAAAACTCTATTATATGCCTTCCCACCATGGCCCCTATTGGGCGCAATCATCCACAAGATAGAACACCACAGGGGACCAGTACTTCTAGTGGCCCCGGACTGGCCAAGAAGCCCATGGTACACAGACATGCAAAGGTTGCTGACAGGGAGCCCCCTCCCGCTACCTCCACACAGAGACCTGCTCCGACAAGCAGCCCTCGCTGGTGAAGGTGCATGAACGCCCGCCTGTACGTGCATGAGCGCACGCCGTGACCTTGGACGTCCAGCCGGGCGCTCAGGTCACGGCGTGCGTTCATGCACCTTCGCTACCAAGAGCGCACGCCGTGACTTCGGACATCCAGCCGGGTGCTCAGGTCATGGCGTGCGCTCATGCACCTTCGCCGGCGAGGGCTGCTGGAAGCCGAGCCTCGCATGGGGAGCGCCCGATCTGCCCCGGGCTGCTGCCGAAGCCGCTCGGGAGGAGGGGAGAGAGGACTGGGGCTGCTCTGGAGCTGCCAGCGCACCCGCACGGGAGACCGGCACCCATGGACGTGGCCAGGGCAGGTGAGCGGGGGCTGAGGGAAAGTTTGCCTGATCCTGGCTCCTCTAAAGGTCTTGTCCCGGGGGGTGAGGGGGTCAGGCAGTGAAGCAATCATTTGCATGCGCTCATGCACCTTCTCCGGCGGGGGCTGCTGGAAGCCTCACATGGGGAGCGCCCGTTCCGCTGAAGCCTCACAGGAAAGTTTGCCCTTGAAATTTAGTCTCTCTCTGCTGGGGCTTGCCTGACGCTCCACTCTAACGCAGGGGTAAGGGTAGGCGGTAAATTAGCAGGTTAAACACGCGGCAAAACTGCAGGTTAAAAAGGCGATAATCGGGGTGCACGTTACTGGATCAGAGGGAATAGCTAATCAGATCGTTTACATATCATATACATGCCGCGGGCGGAAAGGGTTACCCGTTGATTTCAAGAAGCGTTAAGGATGGGTTAAAAGGGATAGTGAATCGAGGGTTGGACTTGTGCAGCCAAATTGTGGGTACAAAGCGGGTTAGAAGCAGGGTAACCGCGGCCACGCTTTACTGTATCGGCCTGTATATAACCACGACAAAGATAATTGCAGGCTAGTGGGGTGAATGGACAAGTCAAACCTTAGACAAGGGAAACCTTTCATGCAGCCATCTAGAACCAAGAGATAACAACAGATGCCTCCTTAAAGGGATGGGGGGCACATTTCGGCTCAATCTAAAGCAAGGAACAGGGAACAGGGAAGAGGCCAGCCTACTCAACAATCTACTAGTATTAAAAGCAGCATTCAACACTCAAAATCTTTGAAAGATGGTTAGCACAGTCGATAATACAAACTTGTATAGACAACCAGGTGACAATGTACAACATCAACAAACAAGGAGGCATGGGTTTGTATCAACTATGTTCAGAAGCACTAAGATGGGCTCAATATAGACAGATCACACTTACAGCTATATATGTCCCTGGAAAGGAAAATTTAGTAGCCAATTCCTCAGCAAGCATTTGCAGCCAAACGAATGGGAACTAAATGACATAATCCTTCACCAAACCTTCCAAAGATGGAGGACTCCTGAACTTGATTATTTGCAGCGTCTTGCAACAAAAAACTTCCGGTTTACAGCTCAAGAATACTCTCCAAAGGAGCAGTAGTGACTGATGCTTTCAGATATACTGGGGAATGATATTCCTCTACACTTATCCTCCAATTCCACTCATTTCAAAACCATTCTGAAAGCAAAACAAGACAAAGACAAGATGATTCTTATCACCCCCTTTTGGCCAAGACAGATTTGGTTTCCATCCTTAATAAATCTAGCACATTCCAATTATTACCATCTACTTCAATTACCAGATCTAATATCACAAAACAACAAAATGCTCTTACATCCCAAGATATGGAGTTTAGCACTAATAGCATAGATGTTGAAGGCTTGATATTGTTGTGTCCGTCGGACTCAGACGGCTTCGTCCCACATGCCTCACCTCAATATTCACTTTCTCCACCTACCTTGGGAAAATGGCGACTGCCGCGTCTGCTTGCCGCACTCCCCGGTGTCCCCAGAACGGCTAAGGCAAGGCATTCCGCCATGATTCATCTGAGGGCCTCCTAGGGTGCGTGCGCGCTACCCACGTCTTTATGCCAATGTTGGCGTGAACCTTGGGGGCGTCCCCCTCGAGTGACATCACATCCGGGTATTTAGCCTGCCCATTTGCTGACTGACTTTGAGTTAGCAAGGATTGGATTCGTCCAGTCTAAGCTGCTCTGCCGCTTCTTGCTGCTGCTGGAAGCTCTCTCTACCCTCCAGAGTTCTACTAACTTGGGTACCTGCTCCTCGGGGGCCCTATGCTTCTTTCCAAGTGCCTATCCAGTATCCAGGTACTCGCTCCTCGAGGGCCTGAGTTGTCTACTTTGGTGCCTGCTACCATTACTTCTACCTGCTGGGAACTCCACCATTACAGCTACAAGAGTGTGAGTAATCTAATATCTACCAGTCTGTCTCACCTACAGCTCCTCACTGAAGATCTGCATCGGAGCTCCGTATACCACCATTGTGGTATAGGGAGTCTTGGGTCCTCAGTCGAGGACCCAAGACTGCTGCTGCAGGAATCTACTCACTACTGCCACCTCTGGTGAACTCTACAAACTGTACAATAAAAACTAATTGTGTTTGTGCATCTGAGTCTAGCCTGGTTCTGCAGTTCCCCGTGGGGCTCCTCCCTGTGGGAGTGGCCATCACTGCAGCACCTAAGAATCCACCAAACACCTCAAAACCATAACAGATATAAACTCTGAAATCTCTGAAATATTCCAAGGAGATAAAGGAAGTTATTTTGGCTAAGAAATAACTAAGTACTAAGAAAGTCTTTGCTAATAAATGGATCCATTTTACAAACTGGTGTCCATAGCAAAATGAGGATCCTTTTACAACCAATACTGATCATATTCTATAATATCTTTCCACCTCCAAATTCAGGACTTACAACAAATTCTATAAAAAAAAAACCACTTAAGTCCTTTTTTCTCATAGTGTTTTCAACTGTGAGAAGATACAGGCACTGGTAGCATATCCCCTATATACCTAATTTTTCCCAACAAAGATATTGTTGTGCACTCATCCAAAATGTTACCCAAAAACAGTAACTCTATTCCACCTGAATCAAACCATAGAACTTCCAATATTCTACCTAAAACCACATTCCACACTGAAGGAATAGGTCTTACATAGCTTAGACTGCAGATGGGTATTATTATTTCTAAAAACAAAGGCCATGAGAAAATCTTCTCAACTTTTGTTTCCTATAACCCAAACATGAACTGTCTGTGGAGAAATATAGTCTCTAGCTGGCTAAAAAGTGCATTTCTTTTTATTATAGACAGGCTGCTTTGTCTTTACCAAAAAACTGTCACAGCTCGTCCAATAGGAGCAAAAGCAATCTCAATGGCACTTTTACATGGAACCTCACCTCGTGAAATTTGTAGAGCAGCAACATAGATAACTATTCATACACTTGCAAAGCACTTTTGTTTGCTCAAAGAACAAGTCCGGCAAGCTACATTGGACAAGTGTGTACTGAATACTTTTAACTTGAATGAACTTTCAATTTCTACAGAGGGTACATGAAGGACATTGTTTAAAACTAAACAATGTCCTTCACTGTAGCTATTTTGAATACTTGTCCTCCAAGAAAATAAAGTTGCATACTTATGACAGGGGTTATCCATAGACAGCAGTTTTAAATAGACACACATACCCACCCTCCTCTGAAAAGCTGAAATAATTCTGATTTTAGAGGGGACTGAGGTAATCTCGTGCAATACCCGAGGTGCACTCAGGCCAGGATTTAGGCATAGCCAATACAGGCACTTGCTTAGGGTGCCAAATTTTGAAGGCAACAAATATCCACGCCAAAGAGAAGCCAATGTCTGCTTGCTACAATGCCATGTGCTAACACAGCTTCAAAAAACATCACCATGGCACTACCTACCGGTGCCACAATCTTAAATCCGGCCCGGGAACTACAGCTTATACTCGGAAAATTCCTGTAGGTCTTTCTGAGCTTTGATAGACAAGGCGTGGCTTTTTAGTACTGTTGTCTACGGAGAACCCTTGTCACAGGTATGCAACTTCGTTTTGTCCACTGAGAGCACGTCGATTGCTCCCCCCCCGGTGAATATCTCGACAGTCCTTCGTTCGTCCTCCCCCTGGCCCCGCCCCAACGAGGCGATCCATCGCTCGACGCTCGCTGGTGCGGTGTGGGACGATGGCGGCGCCCTTGGGATCTCCGGTCCGCACGCTCCGCGCTCTCTTCCGGGAGTTGCGTCACGCGAGTGCCACGTCCGAGCGGCCGTACCGAGACACGTTGGCCTATAAATACATCCGGGAGCAGTTCCACCGGCACCGGGTAGGAGATGGGCAGCTGGGGGATTTGCGTGTATGATTCAAATGTACAAGAACTAAACTCGGATCGTGCAGGGCTATGAGAGATTCTCTAGCAGCCAGAAGTTCGCATCCTTTTAAGTCACCCGGGGGTGGAGGAAACCTCCGAAATGGGTTTTGTTTTTTAACGACATCTTCCAAGTACGTTGAAGGTTAGACTGTACTTATTGCCGATGAAATGCACTAAAAAATCTCTCCTTCCCACTTCTTCAAAAACAGAAAGGTGCATAAACAGATTGTAAGGTGGGACCTTTAATTGGCTAACGTAGCGCATCTGTGATGATCTTTTCAGAGCTCTGCTGCCCTGTCTTCCATTTCTCTCCCTCCAGGCAACGTGTTCCACATGTATTGTTTTTCACCGATGTTGAAAACTGAGTTTTCCTCAATTCTGGAAATAAAAAAAATGTAGCGAAGCGCACAAAAATAGTATGACGGAGATGTTTTTTAAATTATCCAGTTGGCATGTCATTTTTGTATGTTTGGCTAATTTATTTGCCCTTCATTTTTTGCTTTCATGATTTTTCCCTTCTGTATCGTGTATTAATGGTACTTTAGACTGTAAAAGCTGTCGATACTGTGTCACTGTAAACGTGCCCCTTAATAAGTAGAAAGATGGGAAAGAAGGGAGAAGTGTTGCTCATTGGAGATTTTAATCTGCGGGATGCATACTGGAGTATCCCGTCTGCGGAATCTACGAGAAGTAGAGAAATAGTGGTTGCCCTCCAAGGGGGATACTGTAATCCTTGACCTGGGTGCGCCATTCAGTACAAAAAAATATGCTAATGAGGGTCCGTGGTAAAAGGAGGCGCTAGGGACACTAGTGCCTCCTTTTTGACAGAAGCGGCGGGTTTGACAGGCGACGCTCAATTTTATCGGCGTCGGTTCTCGAACCCGCTGACAGCCATGGGTTCGGAAAACGGACGCTAGCAAAATTGAGCGTCTGTCTTCCAACCTGCGGGCCGCGGGCAGATTTAAAATTTTTTTTTTTTTAAATTTTAAATTTTTTTTTACTTTTGGAGCCTCTGACTTAATATCGCTATGATTTTAAGTCGGAGGGTGTACAGAAAAGCAGTTTTTTCTGCTTTTCTGTACACTTTCCTGGTGCCGGCCGAAATTAAAATGTGCAGCTTGGCTGCACATTTTACTTTCTATATCACGTAGGAATAACTAATAGGCCCATCAACATGCATTTGCATGTTGCAGGCGCTATTAGTTTTTGGGGGGAGGTTGGCAGCGCGTTTTCCACGCGCTATTATCCCTTACTGTATAAGGCAGAGCTTTCCAAAGTGTGTGTCACCACACTTTAGTGTGTCACCTGCAGTGTGCCGGTGTGTCTCGCAAGCCCGGTGCATTTGACGGGGCGGAGCAAGTGGGAGCCAATGTGGCTGCCGATGAACCTCATCCCACTGGCAGCTGAGTAGTAAAGTATCGCTGTGCTGTGCCGCAGACGCACAGCAGGAAGATCGGCAGGGCCGTGGTGGAGCTCACGTCACCACGGCCGAAGAACAAGGTCAGGTCGAAACGTGCAGGTGCTCCTCCTCCTTCCTGCCCACGCGGGCCCAGAAGAAAAATGTTGCCGGAGCCACGTGGGCAGGAAGGAGGAGGAGCACCAGCCACGTGCAGAAGAGGAGCAGCGTTGTTGCAGCCGGCTGAGAAGAGGAGGAGGCCCGGTAGCAGGGTCCCCACAGCAGATTGGCCCGAGAAGATCAGGGCCGCTGCAGAGCCCATCCTGCAGCGACCCGTGAAGAGGAGGCCCAGAGGTAAGAGAGAGGCTGAGGGCCTGTAGAGTGCGTGTATGAGCTGAATTGAGAGATTATGTGCCTGTGTGTGGGAGTGAGGACCTGAATGTTTGCAGAGACAGCATGTGAGAGCTGTGTGTGTGTGTGTGAGAGAGACAGCATGTGAGAGTGAGAGCCTGTGTGTATGAATGATTGTATGAGAGAGACAGCATGTGAGAGTGAGAGCCTGTGTGTATGAATGATTGTATGAGAGAGAGCATGTGAGAGTGAGAGCCTGTGTGTGTGTGTGTGTGTGAGAGAGAGAAAACATGTGAGAATGAGAACCTGACTATCCAGTACCGAGCGGTAGGAAGAGCTGCGTTAGTGCCTACGGCACCCGCGGTTACCGCCCGCACAGTGCAGCTCACCTACCGCTCGATCCTGAAGCCTAATTATATGTAAATGTAAGCCGCGTCCGAAAAGCCTTAGGCCCGCGCAACCCAGGATACTGGATAGAGCGCCTATACAGGATCCTGGGTGCGCGGGCCTAAGGCTTCACGCCACGCTGGTATCTGTCATTTCAAATGTCATTTGAAATGACAGATACCAGGAAGCAACGGCGGCGACAGCGCAGAAACAACGGCGAAACGACTTGTCAGTGTCCCCCCTCCTCTCGGAGCAGGGCGCGAAAAGCCGCCTTGCTCCGGGAGGAGGAGGGACACTGACAGCGGCGAAGCAACGGCGAAGACAGCGGCGAAACGACAAATCCAAAAAATAAGCGAAAAAAACTTAAAAGCTAAAAGTAAGTTGCTTCGCCACTGTCATCTCTTCTCCCCCCCTCCCGGAGCAGGGCGCGAAAAGCAGCCTTGCTCCGGGAGGGGGGGGGGGGAGAGATGACAGCGGCGAATCCAAAAAATAAGCGAAAAAAACTTAAAAGCTAAAAGTAAGTTGCTTCGCCGCTGTCATCTCTCCCCCCCCCTCCCGGAGCAAGGCTGCTTTTCGCGCCCTGCTCCGGGAGGGGGGAGAAGAGATGACAGTGGCGAAGCAACTTACTTTTAGCTTTTAAGTTTTTTTCGCTTATTTTTTGGATTCGCCGCTGTCATCTCTCCCCCCCCCCTCCCGGAGCAAGGCTGCTTTTCGCGCCCTGCTCCGGGAGGGGGGGAGAAGAGATGACAGTGGCGAAGCAACTTACTTTTAGCGCTTAAGTTTTTTTCGCTTATTTTTTGGATTTGCCGCTGTCATCTCTCCCCCCCCCCCCCTCCCGGAGCAAGGCAGCTTTTCGCGCCCTGCTCCGGGAGGGGGGAGAAGAGACAAGCGGCGAAACAACTTACTTGCACGGGGGAAAGCGGTCTCCGTGGCAGCCCCAGTCCTCTCCCCTCCTCCCGAAGCCAAAAAAAAAAAAAAGCTTTTTTTTTTTTTGGCTTCGGGAGGAGGGGAGAGGACTGGGGCTGCCACGGAGACCGGCACCCATGATCGCGGCCGGGGCAGGTGAGCGGAGGCTGGGGGAAAGCTTGCCACCTACCCTTACCCATGCCTCTACCGCCTGGGTCAGGGTAGGCGGTAAGTTTGCAGGTTAAACGCGCGACAAAACGGCAGGGAAAGGTAGCGTTAGTCGGGGCGCGGGTTACGGGATGCTAGGGGAATAGCTAATTGGCTCGTTTGCATGCAATATCGAGCTAATTCGCTCGTTTGCATGCAATATACATGCCGCGGGCGGAAGGGGTTACCCGGGGAATTTAGGACGCGGTAGGAGTAGGTTAAAGGGGATTCGGGATCGCAGGAAGGGCTAACGCGGCCGGAACGTGAGTTAAAAGCGGCTTAGGAGCAGGGTAAACGCGGCCGCACTTTACAGGATAGGCCTGTGTGTGTTTGAGGGAAGACGATAGATGGAGAGAAAAGAAATAGAAAAAAAGACAATATGTGAGGAATTGGCAAAAAAATAAGAAAGGGGAGGTGGAACAAAAAAGCCTGTGACCAACCGATTAGAAAACTAAGATCAGACAGCAAAGGTAAAAAAAAAACCAACTTTTTACTGATTGGCACATGTAATCTTTAGTAATGTGCAAGAGTAGCACTTTCTTTATGTGGATCTCCCAATGTACAAGGAAGTGGAAACCCACGGGGCTTGCACAGAGGAGGCAGCAGAATGGGCTTCAGTGCCAGTAGCAGCAATCAGCGCCTCCCCAATAGCCATGTGGCATCAGTGACAGTGGCAGCAGAATAATGAGAGAGACTCCGAGGTTGCTGCAAAAGAAAGAGAAAGGGTTTTGCCTTTAGTGTGTGCATGTGTATGAATGGGAGTCTGCCTGGGGGTGTATATGTGTGAATGCATGGATGCCTGCCTGAGGGTATGTCTATGTATGAGAATGAATGGGTGTCTTCCTGGGATTTGTATGTGTAGAATAGGTGCCTGCCTGTGTGTGATGTATGTGTATGTGTGAGAATGAATTGGTGCCTGCCTGGGGGTCTGTGTGTGTGAGAATGAATGTGTGCATGCCTGGGGGATGGTGAGGGAGTGGTGTGAAAATGAATGGGAGCCTGCCTGGGAGTCAGTTTCAGTGTGTGAGAATGACTGGGAGCTTGCCTGGGTGTGTGTGTTTGTGTGAGAATGATTGGGAACTTGCCTGGGGGGTTGTGTATGTGAGGGAGCCAGAGAGAGTGAGAGCATGAGTGTGTATGAGAAAATCCAGGGGAGTAAGAGTTTGTGGGGGGGGGTTGTGTGTGGAGGGGCAGAGAGTGTCTTAGAGCCTGAGAGTGTCAGTGTCTGTGAGAGCGAGAGGTTATGGTGGGTATAAGAGCATGAATGTGTATGTATGTGACAGTGTATGTGTGAGAGAGAGAGGATAACCTCCTAATCCTTGACAATATCAGGGTGATTGGAAATCAAGAGCTCCCATGTATGGACAGCAGGGGCCTTTTAAAATCCTTATTAGTTTTAATTATTGGGTGTTATTTGATATATGTGCTGTTTTGAAATATTTTATTGATGTTTGGGAAATTGTATATGATTTTAATTAATAGAAATTCTGTTTATCAGTAGTTTTAAAATATTCTTTTATTAGTATGGTTTTACTATTATAACTGATGCTTTGTTTCTTGATTTTATTTGTTTAATGAGGAATGGTGGTTCTGTTTTTCCATTGTTAATACACAGAGTCTGGCTTCTTGGGGTTTCCATTTCAGTTTTTTCTAATTTGTGCTCCTTTATTTTGTATTCTGTATTTGGTGAGGGTCTGTCTCTGCTCTGTGTGTGTGTGACCATGATGAGAGATTCTGCTAGCATAGGGATCTATAGCAATCGGGTTTGTTTTGTTTCCTCAGTAGGTGGTGTATTGGTATTCTAGGACCCAGTGTAATATTTACCCTTGCTTTTTCACAGGTAGGGTTATTGTTGTTTGAGTCCTTGGTGTTATTACTGTTGTGTTACAATGGCATTGCAGTATAGATTTTGAGTGTCTTTTTTGTGAGGTTTTGTGTTAGTTCACAATGTGCCTGGCAGTGGAAGGTGTTTGTGCTGCTGTTACTGTGAGGTGAAAGCAGAATTTGAAAATATCTTTTAGTATGATGAGCTGTAAGGGAAACATCCAAGCTCCATTGTTTGGGGGAATTTCAGTGGATGCACAGAGTTACAGAACTGGAGATGCAGGATTTATATTGACATTCTGTCCCTTCCTATAAATTCCAGACTTCACTCTCATAGCCATATAGAATTAGTTGAATGAGGCTATGATATAATTTTATAGTGTGAAACTGGCCAGTTTTTAAAAATTACACAGAAGACCCATTGGACTTTTTTATTAACACCAAATATTTAAAAGCTGTGTTCATCCCATCAAGCTCATATATCTCATTAAAGAGGTAAATTGAATAACACAAAAACTTTGTTTTATTATTGTTACTCATAAATTATAACAATAACATTAATCTTGGAATATTATATATTTTTAATATAAATGAAAGGTTTTCACAAGATAGGTTGTGTTGAGAAACATTTTATTATGTATATATTTAAGGAAACATAATAAATTGTCAAAATACATTTCGTTCGTTTAACCTTTAACCTCTGGTTTGCTAGTAGACTGAATTACTGTGTCACGAAATTATGTTTGTCTAAAAAGTGTGTCACCAACATGACAAGTTTGGAAAGCTCTGGTATAAGGGGTAAAAATAGCGTGTCGAAAACACTCGTCCAACCGGGGGCTAACAGTGCGCTCAGCCTGAGCACACTTTACTGCATTGGCCCATATGTTAGAAAAGTAAACAAAAGTTCAAGGAAAAAGAAACCAATCTGGTTCTCAAAGGAGGTGGCTGCAAAAATAAAGGCAAAAAGATCAGCACTCAGGAAGTGTAAAAGATCCCAAAAAGAGGAACACAGGGAACAATACCTGGTGAAACAGAGAGAGATGAAGAAAGAAATCGGAAAAGCAAAATGTCAAGTGGAAGAAAGGATTGCCCAAGAGATAAAGAGAGGAGACAAAACATTTTTCAGATTTAAAAGAGAAAGAAGGAAAGCCCGAAGTGGTATAGTGAAATTGAAAGATGACGAGGAGCAATGTGGCGAGACAAACGAGGAAATGGTGGAAATATTAAACAAACACTTCAGTTCAGTGTTCAGTAAAGAAGACCCTGGAAAATGACCGTTGCTGGTTGACAAGACTGTAGAAGGGAATGGGCTAGAAACAACTTTTACAGAAGAGCATGCATGGGAAGAGCTAGGAAAACTGAATGTGGACAAGTCCATGGGGCCAGATGAGGTAAATCCCAGGATACTACGAGAACTCAGAGATGTCCTGGGGAAACAAGTGTGGGGGTAACTTGCTGATTCAGCTGTTACTACCCTTAACCAATAAGCCTGATACTTTGCTGCAACTCAAACATTGCTCTCTGCTTCGACGGCAAGAGATAATGGGGAATTGCATTCAACAGCAACCGAGCGCCCTGACTTTTACGGTGTGGGAAACTAAGTATGGGGTAACATACACAGCACAGCAGATACTACCATAAGATTACTGGGCAGACTGGATGCACCATTTAGTCCTTTTCTGCCATCATTTCTATGTTTATGTATGTAAAATGCAAGGCACAGCTGCACAACCAAAGTACTTGTTTCTCCTTAATGGCAAGTCCAGTTCTCTACAAAGATGTTAAGTACAAAACAACCTAAAGTTTGTCTGTCTCTCTTTCAGACTCAGATCACTTTATTGGCATCACAATTTTACGTTGGTTGTCAAAGTAATATACATACAGGCGCATGGCTCAATACGCAGTTGGACACGCATTTCAGCACGTGTCCATAACCCCCAATGCAAAACGGGGATTAGCATGTCCAAATCGCGCGTCCATCCGAGCGCGTAGCTAATAGCTTCATCTACATGTAGTATTAGTTAATTCCCGTGGTAAATGAAATGTTGCACTTAATTCAGTTAAGCTCTGTTCTCTTCCCTGTTTTTAGTTTGAGCCACAACGAAATCAGCCCAAACACACTGTACTCCAGAAACCTAGGTACAAGTACGCAATATTTGAACAACTGGTTTCCTGGTCAATCTTATTATGATTATACTGTGCCACATATACACAATACAATAGCGTAACAAATTCTTATTGTGTTATTTTATATATGTAGGACCAATACGCAACAAGTCTGTATGTCAATCAGACCCACCATGGAAAGGTCACATTACTTTATTAAATTGTATCTTCAAACTATTTTTTAAATTTTTTTTAAGTGCACTGAAAAAAGTCCATATTGCCACGGGAATTAAAAAATACTTGGAGACTCACTTCTCATGACTTTTGTCATGAGCTAAGTATTACAACTTTGCTGATGTTCATGCATTTTATGCTAGAAGTGAATCTCCAAGTATTTTTGAATTCCCGTGGCAATATGGACTGCTCTTAGTGCACTTAAACAAATTTAAAAAATAGTTTGAAGATACAATTTAATAAAGTAATGTGACCTTTCCATGGTGGGTCTGATTGACATACAGACTCGTTGTGTATTGGTCCTACATATATAAAATAACACAATAAGAATTTGTTACGCTATTGTATTGTGTATATGTGGCACAGTATAATCATAATAAGATTGACCAGGAAACCAGTTGTTCAAATATTTAGTTTATGAGCATCACACTCCTCTTGTGCCAAAAGAGCAGCCTCTAGCCCATAAACCTAAGTTGGAAGCAGTTAATCCAAATAAAGTCAATAGGTGGGGGCAGTACAGCTAAATAGTACTGTGCATTGTATTGTGTTTAAAAAAAAAAAATAGATGAACAAGTGTTTCTGCCAGAACAGGTATGGCTGGTAGGCTGTCAGCTGCTCACAGACCTTTCTGAAAGCAGCTGTAGCCAAAGCAACAAATTGGAAAGCTACACACACAAAATCCAGAGATAGGGTTAGCAGATGGCTCGGTCATCACGGATAGGCTGAGCCATCCCTGGTTTTGCCCCATGGCATCCATGAGCTTGTTGCATTTTCTTTAAGAAAGGCCAAACCCAGGATGAACAGAGTTCGTCTCTGATGACCTGGAGTCACCTGGTAGCACTGTGTCCTCTGGTTGCTGCACTGAAGAGCCAGTAGGGAAGGAAGAAAAATATTATTTTCCAATTCTATTCTGCTTGCTTATTTTGGTTTGGGTGTTTGTTTATTCAAATACAATTCACAAAAGTGCTTGCTTACTGGTAGGCTGTCGAATTGGCAGACGAATTGGCAGAATCTCCAGGAACTGGAAAAATCTGGCCAGCTAACTTGGGCTGCTGCTTTACAAGAAGGAAAGGGTTTTGATTTCTGAGTGCTGACCTTTATATTGCATTTTTCTCTGTGCAGGTGACCAGTGAGAAGCTGTGCAGGGCCCAGCATGAGCTGCATTTCCAGGCGGTCACCTACCTCTGTCTCCTGCGCAGTGTGCGGGAGCACCTGGCACTACACCAGGCATACCATGGCAAGGGTGAGCGATCGGCAGAGGATGCTGCTGGCCTGGTGGGGCTGAAACTGCCCCAGCAGCCAGGAGGGAAGGGCTGGGAGCAGTGACAATGGAAGGATACTTGTGCCTAGTCTCTACCTCTGTAATCTGCTCATGCCCTACCCTGAATGACTCTAAAGCTGATTTTGCGCTGTTTTGTTGTTTTCCATATTTTGTCTTTAAATAAAATAAAATCTTTAGTGAAATATTATCTGCTTTAAACTCCTAACCACATTTTCAGAAATCCATTTTTGATGATGTCACTTGGAAGTGAGAGTAACTGCAAATAGATTTGCCTCAAGTTTTTTAATATGGTGATACTAAATTGGATTGAGGATGGACAGTGCTTGAGTGGGAGAACTGAGGGAGCATAAAATGCTGCAGGACACTCCAGCAGAGTCTAGCCCAGGACTTCCCAAACCTGGCCTGGTGACACCCCCCCCCCCCCCCCCTCACTCAGTTGGGTTTTCAGGATATCCACAATGCATGAGATAAATGTGCGCTTATTAAGTCTCCATGATATGCAAATTTATCTCATGCATATTCATTGTAAATATCCTGAAAACCCAACTGGCTGTGGGATCCCCACTACAAGTTTGGGAAGTCCTGGTGTAGCCTCTCCGAGCAAACCTAGATCAGTGCTATTCATGTCCAGTCATTGGGGGGCACAAACAAGTCAGGTTTGCAGGATATCATGAACAGATATCCTGAAAATGTGATGTTTGCCACCTTTGAGGATTAGAAGTGAATATCACTGACACAGCCAATGCTCTGGCAGGGTATAGGCCAGAGCCATTTTACAATTAGACGTAATGTTAAATCAATATTTCCCAACCTTTTCACACCTGAAGCATACTTGCATTAACAGAAATGTTGTGAGGTACCCCAGACTCCACAGAGCAAGCAGTGCAGACATAGAGAAGGGCCCATGGCCAAAAAAAGAGCTAGGGAAGTTACATAGTAATGATAGCAGAAAAAGACCACATGGTCTAGCCAGTCTGCTCAGCAAGTTTCCTATAGTAGTAACTGCCACTCTGGGCAGGTTTCCCCCATGCATTTTGTTAAGGGTACTGAAAACACTATCAGTCTCTATTCCACCTTTTAAAACAAAGGAAGGGAGGGGGTAGAGACACATGAACCCAACATGATGGATAAGAGAGAAGGTGGTGTGATGCAAGCAGCCAGCTTGGTTAGTTACCCTGGCTATCACACGAGGCTGCTATTCCCATCACTCTGTAAGCCACATCCAGTGCTCCGTGCACAATCTGCCTGTCTCACTAAGCCTGAAGATAGCAAAGAGGCAAGAAGGCCTGAAAGGAGGATGCTCAGGGGAGGGAAACGGAGGTGGTGCTGTGTGTGCAGCCCAGCTGTCCATGCCCTTCGTGCTGCAGCTAGGAAGAAGAGGCATGCATGTGCTCAGAAAGGAGCGCCTACTTGTTTTAAGAGTCTCTTGTTGCTGCAAGGTGCTAAGAGCAGAGCCCAGGTGCTGGTATGAATCTGAGTCTCAGGCAGTGGTGACTCTCTTTCTGTGGTACATGTGATCAGCTTTGAAGGCACACTGGTTGGGAAACACTGCATTAAATGGAGACCCAGTCTACTCTTGGAACATTACATTTCTCATGGCACATCTTGCAGGAGCAGCAACTTTAACCTGTTCCCCGGGTTAGACACCAGGCTGTTAATCTGGCTTCTTCCTGTGTCCCCCTGTAATTGTTCTGAAATGTGGAAAAATCTCCATATATAATGCTCACCATTTTTCCTATCTCTAGCCTAAGGCATACAGAAAATGCTCATACGGACAGGGCATCAGGTATTCATTCTGGATGTGCTTTTTCAACAAAAAATGTATTAAAACCTCCAAGAATTGGAGTACAGAAATATTTGCTTTGACCCCATTGTTCTGTTTTCTTTAAAAATGGAGGTATTTTTTTATTACTGACTTTCAAATCCACGGAAATATTTCTAAATCTGAATACACTGAATTTTTTTTTCCAGATTAAAATAAAAAATAATAAAAATATATATAGTGTGTGTGTGTGAACATCAGTTGACAAATGCATGAGAAATATTCAGCAAGAAATAGAAAAGATGGTGTGACCTTGTCTCTTGGTGTTCATATCATTGTCTGAAAGTCTGTCATAACTAAGGCAGCTCCCCAGGAGATAAGGTAACAGAGCTCATTGCTTATTTAAATAATGGAGTGTGCACTAGTGTTTTGGGCATGGTTTCTTTCTTGTGTACCATTGTGGTAGAAGGTACATACCTGGTCACTTGTATTTGGTTGCCAATCAGCTGGTATTTGGCCAACCTGGAAGAGTTGATTTAGGGAGGCTGGCAGGATTTTTAAACTGGCAGTGAAACACCATTATTCTACTGACCACTTTGTCTCCTTAGGAGCAAACCTGCCCTGCCCTCCGCCAGAGCTCTTCTAGCCCTCTCTTCCAATTTGCCATGGCTACTCTCCCCACGTTCATGGGACTTTCTCTCATGAACCAAGGCCTGATCCTAGGCCCAACTATGGAAGCAGTGGTGGCTGCAACAGTGTGTGAATGTGCATGGGCCAGGGTCTGAGTCAACATGTGCTCCACTGCCAGGCCTCACAAAGGTCAGGTAAATTATTGTATTTACACTTATGTGAACACATGAGTACGATGTCCAATGGAGAAAATTTTTTTTTATGTTTATCACTTTTATTGGCTAAAAAAAATATATTAATGTCTTGGAAAGAAGAAGAAGTACCACTATATGAAACATGGATAAAATTATTACACCATACTGCATTATATGAAATTCAAAGAAGAAAAGATATTCAAAATCCTCATCAAAAATAAAACAAAGAAAATATTTCCAATTATGGAAAAATGTTTTGCTATATATTAATGTTTATAATAATTAATATATTGTTTAGAATAGAAAAATATATTGATGTTATTTATTTAGAACCAATTCTTTATTATAAATATAAGGAAAAGTATTTAGGGAAAGTAGTTGGGAGGACTTAGTAATAAAAGGGGGGAAATAGTTGGGTGGAATTAGTAATAAAAGGGGAATAATAGTTTGGAAAATTAATAATTGGGAAAGAATTACAAATTATATTTTAATTGTAAAATTTTTAAAGAAAATTGTTATTGTCTAATTGAATTTATATTTAATTTGTATATTATGAAAATTTCAATAAAAATATTAATAAAGTAGGATTTTGTGTTGAGAATATTTTGGAGGGTTGTGTGTTTCAGTTATATCTTTTTCTAAGGACACAGTTTCAAAATTTGAAGAACAAGATTAGCAACTGGAAACATAGAAACATAGAAATGACGGCAGAAGAAGACCAAACAGCCCATCCAGTCTGCCCAGCAAGCTTTCACACTTTTTTTTTCTCATACTTATTCTTGGCCCTTACTGGTAACTTTCTCATACTTATTCTTGGCCCTTATTGGTAACTTTTTGGTTCTAGTTACCTTCCACCCCCGCCATAGAGAGCAGTGCTGGAGCTGCATCTAAGTGAAGTATCTAGCTTAATTGGTTAGGGGTAGCAACTGCCGCAATAAGCAAGCTACTCCCACGTTTATTTGTTTACCCAGCCTGTGCAATTCAGTCCTTGTTGGTTGTTGTCTGAATATAAATCATCTTTTCTTTATTCCCCCCTGCCGTTGAAGCAGTGAGCTGTGCTGGATATGTATTCCAAGTGAAGTATCAGGCTTGATTCCGGGTAGTAACTGCCGTAACAAGCAAGCTACACCCGTGCTTATTTGTTTACCCAGGCTATCAGGCCGATACAGTAAAGTGCGCTCCGATGGAGCGCACTGTTAGCCAGTGTTTGGCTGCGCATTTTCAAAGTGCTATTTTTACCCCTTATACAGTAAGGGGTAATAGTGCATCTCAAATGTGTGGCCAACCCCCCCCCCCCCCTGAAACTAATAGTGCCCGCATCATGCAAATGCATGTTGATGGCCCTATTAGATATTTCCACGCGATTCAGAAAATAAAATGTGCAGCCAAGCTGCACATTTTACTCTCAGAAATTAACGCCTGCCTTTGGCAGGCGTTAATTTCGGTCAGCACCGGGGAAGTGTACAGTAAAGCAGAAAAAACTGTTTTTCTGAACACCCTCCGACTTAATATCATAGAGAAATTAAGTTGGAGGCCCCAAAATTTAAAAAAAATTAAAAATTGAAAAAAATTGAAAATCTGCCCGCGGCCCGCAGGTCGGAAGACAGACGCTCAATTTAGCCGGCATCCGTTTTCCAAACCCGTGGCTGTCAGCGGGTTCGAGAACCGACGCCGGTAAAATTGAGCGGCGGCTGTCAAACCCGCTGACAGCCGCCACTTTTTTATTTTATTTTTTTAATTTTTGACAGCCACTACTTCTGTCAAAAAGGAGGCACTAGGGACGTGCTAGTATCCCTAGAGCCTCCTTTTACCACGAGCCCTAATTTACATACCTGGGCTTTCTGTATCGCGCACCCAGAAGAGTGGCCTGTGAGCGCGTCGGGAGAGCGGGTGCTCGCTGGCTCTCCTGCATGTTTTTCTGTATCATCCCGTATGTAAGTCAGTCCTTGTTGGTTGTTGCCTGAATATAAATCCTCTTTTCCTCTTCCCCCCTGCCGTTGAAACAGAGAGCTATGCTGGATATGCATTGAAAGTGAAGTATCAGTCTTATTTGGTTTGGGGTAGTAACCACCGCAACAAGCAGACCAGGATAGAGCCATTGTTCGCTGGCCCGAAGACCCAGCTCCTGGCTCAGGAGCTAAAGTATGTTGCTGAAACAAGGTAAAAACATTTAACTTAGATAAAACAATGTTCTGATAGCATTTCTAGGTTACAACATGTTCCTTGGGAATAAACTGGAGACGATCGAAAACAACAGCATATATAAAATATTTCCGAAGGCTAGAATGATTCCACCATATCAGATGGCGCATATGGAGGTTTTAAAAATGTATCCAGATGCTAGCCCTCCTCTTACAAAAACCTACTACCTTACATTGATGAAATGCTTGGGGGAACAGGAAGGAGCAATGTTGAGATTACTTACCTGATAATCTCCTTTTCCTTAGTGTATGCAGATGGACTTAGAACAAGTGGATATAGTGTGCTCGTGCTAGCAGTTGGAGATGGATCTGACGTCAGCACGGGTACATATACCCCCACAGGAAGTGCAGCAATTCAGTAATCTTCCTTGCAAAAGCTGTATGGATATATGTGTAACTGATCGATTAAATAAACAGGATTACCCTGACCGATTGATAGTAGCTGGAGACTGCCAGCGCTCCCAACCGGAAGGCGTCGACACCTGGTAGAGGGGACGCTCTCGTGTAAGAAATGACATGCCTTACCTTGAATTGGTGAAACCCATGTATACTGGCAGCCGGGCAGGATGGTGAGTCCATCTGCATACACTAAGGAAAAGGAGATTTATCAGGTAAGTAATCTCAACATTTCCTAGCGTGTAGCAGATGGACTCAGAACAAGTGGGATGTACAAAAGCTACTCCCGAACTGGGCGGGAGGCTGCCTGAGGACCGTGTAAGACTGCCCTCGCAAATGCTGTGTCCTCCCTAGCCTGGACATCCAGACGGTAAAATCTGGAGAAGGTATGGAGGGAGGACCACGTCGCCGCCTTACATATCTCCGCGGGCGACAGCATCCTAGATTCTGCCCAAGAGGCCGCCTGCGCTCTGGTGGAATGAGCCTTGACCTGCAGAGGCGGTGACTTCCCAGACTCTACGTAGGCCGCTCTGATAACTTCTTTGATCCAGCGGGCGATTGTGGGCCGAGAGGCCGCATCCCCTTGTTTCTTCCCGCTGTGAAGGACAAACAGATGGTCCGTCTTTCGTACTGCTTCTGTCATTTCCAGGTATCTGGGCAGCAATCTGCCGATGTCGAGATGGCGTAGTAAACGCCCATCTTCTGATTTCTTCAAACCCGCCGTGGTTGGCAAGGATATGGTTTGGTTGAGGTGAAATTGTGAGACTACTTTAGGCAAGAAGGAGGGAACCGTGCGAAGATGGATAGCCTCTGGAGTGATTCTGAGAAAGGGATCACGGCAGGACAGCGCTTGTAGCTCCGAGATGCGGCGTGCGGAACACACTGCCAGCAAGAACACCATCTTCAAAGTTAGAGAACGGAGAGACAGGCCCCGGAGGAGTCTGAAGGTGGATCCCGCGAGGAATCCAAAACTATGTTGAGGTTCCACAGGGGTACTGGCCACTTCAGTGGCGGACGAATGTGCTTGACTCCTTTCAGGAAGCGGGAAACATCTGGGTGCGTGGCAATGGTCTTGCCATCCCTCCTGGGACCGTAGCAAGACAGCGCAGCCACCTGAACCTTGATGGAGCTGAGGGAGAGACCCTTCTGAAGCCCATCCTGCAGGAAATCCAGAACAATAGGGATTGTGGTCGCATGTGGATTGGTGCCATGAGCGTTGCACCAGGCTTCAAATACTCTCCAGATCCTTATGTAGGTGAGGGATGTGGAAAACTTGCGGGCTCGGAGAAGTGTATCTATAACCGGCTCCGAGTAACCTCTTTTCTTCAGTCTAGCCCTCTCAATGGCCAGACCGTAAGAGAGAATTGAGCCGGATCCTCGTGGAGGATGGGACCCTGACGTAGCAGGTCCCTGAGAGGAGGCAGGGGAAGGGGCTCCCCTGCCAGTAGTCTTCTCATGTCCGCGTACCAGGGTCTTCTTGGCCAGTCTGGTGCCACTAGAAGAACTAGGCCCCTGTGCCTCTGAATCTTGTGTATAAGGGCGCCCAGCAGGGGCCACGGCGGAAAGGCGTATAGCAGTGTCCCTGGAGGCCATGGCTGAACCAGGGCGTCGATCCCATGAGAGAATGGATCTCGCTTGCGGCTGAAGTATCTGGGTACTTGAACATTGGACCTGTCCGCTAGTAGGTCCATGTCCGGAGTCCCCCACTGATCCACAATCATCTGGAAGGCTGTGGGGGACAGCTGCCATTCTCCCGGATTTAGGCTTTCCCTGCTGAGGAAGTCTGCTGCGGTATTGTCCCTTCCGGCAATGTGGACGGCGGAGATGTCTGGAGATTCGCCTCTGCCCAAGCCATCAGCGGGGCTATCTCTAGGGACACATGTTGGCTTCTGGTTCCTCCCTGTCGGTTGATGTATGCCACCGTGGTGGCGTTGTCTGACATCACTCTGACTGCTCTGTTCCGCAGCCTGTGAGCAAATTGCAGGCAGGCTAACCGGATTGCCCGTGCCTCTAGACGGTTGATGTTCCACCCCGACTCTTCCCTGTTCCATCGCCCTTGGGCGGTGAGTTCTTCGCAGTGTGCTCCCCATCTGCTCAGGCTGGCATCTGTGGTGAGCAGAATCCACGTGGGGGAGGACATCTTCGACCCCCTGCTCGTGTGGTTGGACTGCAACCACCACCGTAGCTGGGGCCGCACTCTGGCTGGTAGAGGTAGATGCACGGAGTAATTCCGGAAGCGTGGGCTCCATCGAGAGAGGAGGGAGCGTTGTAGTGGTCTCATATGGGCCCGCGCCCAGGGTACCACTTCCAGGGTGGATGCCATGAGACCGAGAACCTGCAGATAATCCCAAGCTATGGGCCGGCTGGCTCCCATCAAGGACCGTAGACGCGTCTGGAGTTTTAACCTTCTCTTGGTGGTGAGGCTGACTTTGTCTGCCTGGGTGTCGAACTGGACTCCCAGGTATTCCAGTGATTGGGAAGGCTGTAGGCAACTCTTGTTTAGGTTGACTACCCATCCCAGGCTTTCCAGAAGGGAGATCACTCTGTTGGTTGCCCGATGGCTCTCCTCTCGTGATTTCGCCCTGATCAGCCAATCGTCTAGGTAGGGATGGACAAGGATTCCTTCCTGTCTGAGCGCCGCTGCTACCACTACGATCACCTTGGTGAAGGTCCGCAGCGCCGTTGCTAACCCGAAGGGCAAAGCCCGGAATTGGAAGTGTCGTCCCAGAACCTTGAAGCGTAGATAGCGCTGATGATCCCGATGGATCGGGATATGCAGGTAGGCTTCCGACTGGTCTAAGGCCGTGAGGAATTCCTCTGGCTGTACTGCGGTCTTGACTGAGCGCAGAGTTTCCATGCGAAACCTCGGGACCCTTAAGTATCGGTTGACTGACTTTTGACAAAGTCCATATTTTTAAAATTCAAAACCCGGGTCTTCGTGTGACTTCTCTGCATGCTGTTTGTGATATCACCTCAGGAAAACTCGCCTGAAGGAGGAACCATAAGGTATCACCACAGGAGAACGTGGCAAATTCATTTCCCCTTCTTTTCTCCTCCATTTTCTATATTACTATTATTTTTTTAAAGTAATCCCAGGTAGGAAGATGCACGTCCACCATCTGCTGGAGATGGAGAATACTGGCGAGCTGATACTGATGCAGGGGTATATATACCGTGACATCAGCTTTGCTCTGTTTCAATCTGCTTGTAGATGTGCATAACCATTTACTCCCGGGGGAATTCTGTGCAAAAAAAATATAAATTCTGCACACAAAAACTTAAAATTCTGCAGACTTTATATTGGTCAAAATAACACAATATCCATGAGACTTTAAGTAATTAATTTAAAATGTAATACAGAAAAATGTTATTACTTAAAGATGCAGTTTTAAATATTTTGAGCAGAATTTCCCTAGAAGTTCACTATAAGAGTGTCTCTTCCACCCTCTCTAACTATTCCCCTGGCCAGTCTCCTTTCACTTTGCTCTCTCAGGCCCCAACTCCTCCACCTGCCACTTTCTCTCCCCTCCCCCTCTAGGCTCAACCCCTTTCACTCTATCTCCACTCCCAGAGTTTGACCCCCTCTTTCAGTACTGCTCCTTACACAGCATCCCTGTGTCCCCCTCTCTCTGGCACACACACATCCCCTCATACAGGCTCCCTCTCTCACTCATAGGCACACATCCTCCCCCCCTTAGATTCCCTCTCTCTCTCTTACATCGCTGCATACTGTCTTCCTCTCTCACACACACAATCCCTTTACACAAGCTCTCTTTCTCACACATACAGACATCCTCACACAGGCTCCCTCTCTCACAAGCACCCTCACATACACAAGCTCCTAATCTCTCACACATATACACACTCCTTCACAATCTCCTCACATATGCTCTCTCTCACCACCCAGGCTCACAGACTCTCACAGACTCATTCTCATCGGGGCCTGCTCCATCTTCGGTGCAAGAGGGATGGTGTCTGCTTATGGCACTAGGGACCTGATCCTTCTTCGCTGTGAGTGGGCTGGGCTCTACTTGTGGCACGGTGGGGCCTGTCAAATTCTATGCAGAATCTGCGCAAGGGGGGAATTCTGCACACATTCTGTGCTCTGCAGTAACACAGAATTCCCCCAGGACTAATAACCCACTGGTGTGGATTGTCTGAATGCTAGGAAAAGTATTTTTTCACTCAGTGCACAATTAAACTGTGAATCTCAGAGGTGTCAGACTGGGGTGGGCCACAGGGGCACTGACCCCACTAAAATTTGGCCCTTCAAGTAGAATCAGTGCAGGAATGCTATTTGGCAGGTAGCTTTCATTGGTAGGAGTAGTGATGTGTCAGCCACCTCCGCCATCCGCTACCTGCCTGCTCCTTTCAATTGCACAACCCTCTGTAGGGCCCCAGGGTTCAAGGCAACAGTGTGGCAACCTGGCAGCAGAGGACATGGCCTGAGGCACCACCTCTCTAGAGCGAGAGAGCAAGCTATGGGATATAGCTTAGTGTGCCCCTACCCCTGGCAAAAAGGCATCCCATTACCCCCAGGTGGATCTAAAGAGCAGTATAGCTAAGTTTGGCCAGGCTCCTGGAGGAAAAGTCCATAAACCATTATTAGCCATGTAGACTTGGAAAAGCTGTTGCATCCGTTGGGACCCCGTCGGGTACTTGTGACCTGGATTAGTCACTGTACAAAACAGAATGCTAGGTTTAATGCTCTTTGATGTGAGTCAGTATACCACGCTTTATCTTCGTAACACGTTCTTACAGTCTTCTTTTAACTTTCCAGCTTGCAGCTGCCGGCAAGCAGCGCGAGCGCTTGCCGTTAGCGGTGACGTCACGGGGCGGGGTCTCAGCCGCAGCTGCGCAGGCAGACGCTCGAGTTGGAGTCGGCGCTTGCCGCTTTCTTGTGGGGGACCGTCTCGCAACCTTACCGCCTCGTCTACGCTTACACCAGCCGAAGGTGGGGGAAAAGGGAAAAATAATTATTCAAAACGACGAAAATAAGGGACGAAAGAAGGACGTAGCTGCCGGCGCCATCCCGGAGGGAAGGAAGGTCGCCGCCGCCCCTAGACGCCGTGGTAAATAAAAAAGAGGGGAAACGCTCTAGTTGTTTTCCCTCAAAATGTCGGCTCAGGCCCAGATGCGAGCCATGCTGGACCAGCTCATGGGGACGTCCAGGGACGGTAAGCAATAACCACGTAAAATCGTTTTCTTTTTGCGCTTCAGTTTGGTAGTTTTAGTACATAAAGCTTCATGTTTGGAAGAGGGTTTTTATGTTCATTTTTTTTGGAGGAGAGGGAGGGGGGAAGATCCTCATACAATTTGCTGTGGCTTCTGCCCGAGGTGCCTTCGTCAGGATGATTGACAGTGTGATTCACTGAAACTTCCACCAATTAGGCGCGGCCGCTGGTTGGGCCGCCTTTTCTCGTGGATTGGCAGGAGTGTCGGCCAATCCGGGATCGAGGAGGCGGGGCTGGGCGTGTGCCGTGGGAACGGAAGGATAAGGGCCCCAGTATGTTCCTGGAAATTCTCTGCGTCCCCCACTCTCACGCACCGGCGGCCACGATTCCGGGAGGGGGGTAGAAGAGAAACTCAAACCTTGTAAAAAGGAGGAAATCTGGCCTAAACCATTACTACGCATCCGAGTTCTTCGTCACCTGTTTTTAGCGGTACTTCCGCTTCCGGAGGTCATTTTGAGAGCTATGGAAAAACATTGGCTAGGTTCGGTAGCTTTTGGTTGAAAATGTTTCGTGCGTGTAAGTGGGGGCAGCGGAATAACTTGTTGGGGGTGGGGACCAAACAACCAACCATCTTCCTCTAAGTTCCGTAGTTGCTGATACCATGTGGGGCAAAAAGGTAGTCGAGCCATGGCCCCAGAAGCCACCGCCTTTCTGCTGTCTAGGCATGTGAGGCTTGGGATCACCCTCAGATGCTCTTGAACCTCGGATCCCAACTTTTCGTTCACTGTTATTTTTATGTCAGAATTGAGAGAGTTGAGTGGAAGCTTTGATCTTTTATTCCTACCCAGTCCTGCTATCAAGTAGTTTGTTGATTTATGTTGAAAGTACAAACTCAAGGCTATGTTGTTTTTAGGTTTGTATTTCGTATTCTTGGTTCTCTGCACATAATAGATGTGACTTCATGCTCTTAACGGGTATAAAGGTGTTGGCATCCGGGTTACATTTTCACACACAAGCTTTAATTCTGTTACTCATTGTCTGTTAATTTTGTATATTGGCGCAACGCTTTCTTTTCTGGGTTTCTTTTTGATACTTTCCAATGAATATATAGGTTCTGCTTCGGTTTTGCAAGGTGTATTCTTAGCTTTGTGATTTTGTAACTTCTACAGTGTGAATTGCATCTTTCTTTCATGTATCTATGATTTGCTGTTTTTATGAAACCTATGTTAGATTGTGGATATACATAATGTAAGTTCCTGAGCTATGCCTTACAGTTGAATGGCTGCTTATATATGCTATTCATGCTTATTGGTAAATGCTAAAAATAAAGATTTAAAGATTTCCTATTACTGGTAACACAAGTTCTTCAAAGCTCAGTCACATAGGATTCTAGAAATACATGATTTCTGGTGACTGCTGAAAAAAATTACTCGTGTGGCAATTAAAGAATTTTTGTTCATATCTGGAAGGCTTAAGCTGTACAATTTTTTGAAATTCAGCTGTCAAAATGATTTCACCATTTTTAGAAATACAATGTGAAATCCATTCCATTCTAACACCATTTTAAATTGGATTTGTAAGTTGTAGTTAAACTACAAAAAAGAAATCCATTGACCCTATGTTTTCAGGGTTATTTGCATTAGCACCAGAAACTGAAAATAATTTCCTATCCCCTTCCTTGGTCTTATGATCACCCTGCAGTAATTTTGATTTCTTTTTAGTAGTTGAACGCTGAATATGACAATAAATATATGTATCAGAAGACTAGCATTACTGTGTTCACTTCTTCGTGTGAGAGAAAATGAATGTTCTGCTACGATACCAAGAGATGTCTGTGTGGCTGAGTTACACAGGTTTTTACCAATTAGCCTGTGAAATCTGTTCCTACAATTAGTTGAGCGTGCATTTTCTTCTCAATGACTGGGATGCCATGCTGACTTTATTCCCTTGTTGGAGTGTGTACTGAAACAGAAAGACAGTTTGGTTAAAAAGTCAAAGCATGGAAAGAAGCAGCTGATCCATCTGAGGAAAGGAGCTCTACCAAGACTGAAGACAATTTGAGACTCCACTTTTGCAAGCAGCAGTGCTGCAGATTTTCATTGGGATCACACAAATAACATAATTGCCTGGAAACTAAGCAAAATGAAAAATTTGAATGGACTTACTTTTCAAGGACCTTTTACTTCTCATCTGAATTCATTTCAGTTCTTGTTTTGGAGCTTTCATGACACAAAATGACATCATACATAATATGTGGACCTCGTTTCTCTGAAAGTGTAGGGCATGGTCAAAAGAGAGGGGAGGGTAAAGGGACAATAAAGTAGTTTTTCTATTGTATGCACAAGGCCACAAATTTATCTGTAGCTCTGAAAAACAGTGACCCATTTATTTTAATTTGTGGATTAGAAATCTCAGTTCTATTGTGTCATGTACTTTGGGAAAGGAAATTTGTTTTGCTCTAGTACATTCCTAGTGGTGTGAAAATAATTTTTAAGTGTTTTAATTGAGCAACTCATAAAATATATGCGAATATGGGGAGCTTGTTTGATTCATTAGGTTATAGTGACCGTTCCACAATGCTTGTTACTAGCATTTCAAGCATTGTAGGTAGCGGTTATCTATATTGAAATGGTTTGAAGAACAACAAGGTAGGGATGAGAAGCGAGTGAGCAATTTATTGTAAGTCACTGTTGACAAAGTATATTTGCAGTAATTATTGTGACTTAGAAGACAGTTTTGGGGTCAGTAGTGATTAACATCTACTGGCGCAACCATTTTTCTGAATTTCTGCTCCATTTGGGAGCCTATGACTTTAAAGACAAATATAGTTTGGAGTCTTAAGATGTTCAGCTTGGTTCTTTTGTTATATTAAGCTTAGGTAAGATTTATTTCTAATTGATTTGACCTATATAATGTTTGATTTTTTTTTCCATCCTTTTTTTGTAATTTAAATTTTTTTTCAGATTTACTATATTAAATAATGTGCTGGTAAGACTTGAAGGCTTTCCAACTGATTGCTACTAGATTTGACTGACACGTGCATGCTTATCATGTTACAAGGTCTGGTAAGATATAGCAACAAATTGCACTATTGCCTAAGTCAGGATCTCTGCTTAATTTTTTTTTTCCACTTGATTTTTGGAATCTTTTAGAAAGTTTGCAATTTAATTTTACATTTATTCCTGTTAGTGTACAGTTGTATCTAATTTAAAATACTGTACACTTGTAGTCACTTAATATTACAAATCTTTGTTATTCAGCATGACCACACTTTGTAGTCTTCATTATCTGTTTGTCAATGTGTTACAGAACAGTAATTCTCTTTTCTTTCTGCCCTTTTTGTAAAGTTTTAGTATGGTTTTGGCCTGATATCCTTCTTAAAATCAAAAGCTGCCGTTCATTAATAAAAGTAAAGTCCTTCCTGTTGTGCTTTATTTCAGCATAAATCCACTGTCAATCAATGCATGATCCGTACATAAAATGGAGGAAAACCCACTGCAGCTGGTAATGTAGCAGGGGATGCTGATTCACAGAGCAGGCAATAGATGCATTGTTATGTCCTACTGTAGATTACCAACAATTTTTATACTCCAGTAAGAATAGCACAAACTGTAAAGAATCCTGTATGACCCTGAGTAAGTTATTAAAATGCCCTGTACTCAGCTTGACAGTTCATTGGGGGACATTGTAAACAAATATTTAGCACAATTTTGTGTGCAATAATGGTATTATATTACTATTAGAACAGATATTGCATATTAAAAATGCAGGGGCAGCAATATATAAGCTGTATACATGTATTTTTAGCCCTTGATTCAATCGAAGAGTTGTATGAGATGATAGAATATATGTTACACTTTGTTTTTCTGTGTATGTGTGTGTGTCCCTAATTTTGGAATAGCTAGATTTAGCTGCACCCAGACTGTGTGGAGGTAGGTCTTTGGGGGACATTTGACTTTGAAAGATTTGGTGAGTGATTTAGAAGTGTGGCGCAAAGTCAGCAGTTTTCTTATAGGAAATGTCTTTCTCTTCCCCTTCCTCTCATAACTTTTTTTAAAACAGGTGCACTAGCTGTACTAAACTTGGAGTAGAGGTAAATACTTAAGGGGATATCAGACACTTCCATTTTTTTTTTTTTTAATTGTTGTGATTTGAGTACCCAGGACGTGGGCAAAGTTGGCACATTTCAAGAAGAAACACATGAAGGGTTGAATAAGGGCTATCTAGCATGTCATACCTTTTACTTGTCTCTTATTGTACTAGCATAAGAACTGGATATGATAGTTCACATGAGTTTTGAAGGCCACATATATTTCCTTCTTCAGAGCTGTATGTCATAAGAGAGGTAGTTAGGGAACAAAATCAGATTCTGCACAATTGCAGTTGAAAGATCTTGCACTTGATTTATCAAATTGTTTTCTCTTTACACACAGACATGGAATAGAAGAAAACATTTTGATAAATCAGGCAATCCTCAAGTATTGGCTACTGTGGAAAATTTTATTTTTCCTGACTGAAAGCCCTATTTTCTGAGTGATTTGACCAGTCCGAGTACTGGATTACTACTCTGCTGACCCTCGTCCATTTCAGTTTTCTCCTGAAATACAATCTATTAATCACAGCAATGCAGACGACTTACCTCTTCCTTGGTTAGTCATATTTCCGTCAGATCTTGTACTTTGATCTCCGACATTAAATATTTAAAATATACCAGCACTAACAATTTTATGCTATTCAGTGTCTTAAATCTAATTCATTAAAATCTCATTTTGTATCTGATTGATTTTTTTTTTTTTTTTTTTTTTACATCCCATCATTTTAAGTAGTATTTAAAATTTGGAAGATTTTTCTGCTTAGCTACTTACACTGTTATGAATCTAAGTTAATCAGTGCCTCTGCTTTACTGATCTTTATTAAAATTGCATGCAGGCATCAGATTGATACATATAAACTATACGTAATAGACTCTGAATAAGATTTTTACGAGTAAGACTTACTTTTAAATATGCATGTTATTTTTCTAAACAAGTGTGAAAATGTAATAAGCAAAATATATATAGTAGGACTATATGTAACGAAAACCTAGGTGCAAGACAAAAGATAAGAACATAAGCAGTGCATACTGGGTCATATCAAAAGTCCACTAAGCCTGTATACTTTCTCTGACCATGGCTGATCCAAGGCATATGTATACAGCAGGATTCCAAAGAATAGATCCAACTCTTTCTGCAACTAACTGGGGATAAGCAGTGGCTTTCCCAAATCTGAATGCCTAATAATGCTTTATAGACTTTTCTTCCAGGAAGTTAGCCAGATCATTTTTTTAATCTAGCTGCACTAACTTTCACCACATCCTGCTGCAATAAATTCCACAATTTGTGTGTTGAGGGCAAAATACTTTCTCAGATTTATTTTAAACATGCTATGTATTGGTTTCATGGAATGATCGCTAGACTTAATGATTTAAAAGAGTAAATAATTGTTCCCGGATTACTCATTCCACCCCTCTCATGATTTTATACATCTCCAGCATATCTCCTCTTAGCCGCCTAGCCTGAAGATCCCTAACTTGTTTAGCCATTCCATTCCTTTTATCATTTTGATTACCCTTCTCTGTACCTTTTTTAGTTCCACTATATCTTTTTATGAAATGGGGCACTTATAACTGCATACAGTACTTGAGGTGCGGTTGCACCATGGATCCATGCAAAGGTGGTGTTATCCTCTTATTTTCATTTTCTTTCCTGCTATTTTCAACACTGCTGCACACTGGGCCAAGGATTTCAAAGCAGGGGTTCTCAACCCCGTCTTTGGGATACACCTAGCCAGTCAGGTTTTCAAGCTATCCACATGATACGTATTCATATTTATTGTAGATAACCTGAAAAGCTGTCTAGGTGTGTCCCAAGCACTAGGTTGAGAACCCTTGCTTCAAAGTATTGTCCACAGTGATTCTAAGTTTGTTTTGTTTTGTGGGGTTTTTTTTTTGTTTTGTTTTTCTTGGGTGGTGACATCTAATATGCAGCCTAGCTTTATTTACCTATTAGTTTGGATTATTGTACCCTATATGCATAACTTAGCACTTGTCCACATTAAATTTCATCTTCCATTTAGATTTTTATTTCCCTCAGGCATGTAAAGTCCTCTTGCAATTCCTCACAGTCAGCTAGTTATCTGACAGTTTTTAACAATTTTATGTCATCTGCGAATTTGAACGCTCTTCTTATTGCTCCCTTTTCCAGATCATTTATAAATATATTGAAAAGCATCAGTCCCAGTACAAATCCCCTTGGCATCCCACTATTTACCTTTGTCAATTGAGAGACATGACCATTCAGGCCTACTGTTTCCTGTCCTATAGCCAGTTACCAGTCCACAAGAGGACATAATCTCCTATTTCATGACTTTTTAATTTCATGATAAGTCTCTCAGAGACTTGTCAAATGCCTTCTGAAAATCCAGATACACCTTCAACTTCCATGTTTATTTTTTTTTTTTGGAAGGAGTTAAATAGATTTGCTAAATCCAAGTACACTCTGCCACATTATTCTGTCTCTTATCCAAAATAGTTGGTAATTTTTGTTTTTCAGAATATGCTCTACCATTATGCCCAGTACAGATATCAGGTCACTGTTCTGTAGTTTTCCAGATCACCACAGGAGCTGTGGATTATGTTGGCCACCCTCCAGTCCTCAGCTACCATAGCTGATTTGAATAAGTAGTTAAGGATTACTAAGAACATAAGAAATTGCCATGTTGGGTCAGAGCAAGGGTCCATCGAGCCCAGCATCCTGTTTCCAACAGAGGCCAAACCATGCTACAAGAACCTGGCAAGTACCCAAACACTAAAGACCCCATGCAATTAACCCAAAAACATGCAAGTTGATGTTTTGTAAAATCTAGTTAGATTGCTTTAATATCAAGTGTCAACTGTTGTATTACTTAAAGTTTTCTTATTTTGAGTAGAAGTGCTCAGCACTAGAAAAAATCCATGCACTGGCTGGGTCGCCTGGCAGGCAAAACTTTGAAACTTAGTACTTGCTGCTGAACGGCGATGTCAGCAGAAGCAGTAGCTGCCACTCTGGCAGGGGAAGCATTGGAGCCCTGGGGCTGAAAAAAGAAGCTGTGGCTGTGGGGCGAGGCTGGAAGGAGGAGCAGCTGCTGGAATGGTGAGAAGAATCAGGAGCTCTAGGCAGGGGCTGTGGCTGCATGGAGCAGTGGCAACCCTGTATATATTTAAAAAAAAACCAAACAAACAAAAAAAAAAACCTCTGGAAAAATCCCATCTCCCCCTTTGGCAAGTACACTACAAATCAGCTGTCATGATTCACAATTTGCTGAATAATGTTTAATCCCCAGGCATCCTGTTGGTATTAACAATCCATACTCCTGCTCAGTCTTCTGGTTAACACTTTCTTGACCATCCTCTCCCAAGCTGTCTCACCTCACAAACATGCAAACACGCTTTCTTTATAGCAGGTCCTCTCCTTTGGAATTCCTTATCTCTAGCAGTATGCAGCATTTCCAGTGCTAAAATTTTACGATCCCTGAAAACTTTATAAGCAGGTCTTTGAGATCCCTGATTTAGATACCTCTAACATCTGTTCATTTTAGTTTAAAACGATTTGTTTACAGCATTAAGTAGTCTGCATTTATGCCAATATATACAAAAATGTTTGTTTTTTAAATTTACTTATTGTATCTTTTGGCTATCACATCATTATGTATGTAAACGTATACCACTACAAACTATGTGTAGGGTGCAGGCTCTAAATAATTTTAAATAAGTTTGGCTGGTATCTTAAGTTTTCAAAAAAATAATTTTCACCCTGGAAGCATTTTGAAGAGTTACTGTAATTTTAAATATACTATTTGACCTCTTTTAGCAGTTATCTCTTGAATAATATGGTTTTAAGAATCCTGTAAATATCAAGATGTGAGAAGACATAATTACAGTAGCTGTAGTGAAGTAGTATGTATTAATTATAAACTCAGTACTTACCCTATTAAATATTAACATCCAGGGCAAGCATCAATAAATAATGTTGTTGGATGTTTTTATTACTATTGTTTACATGCAATAGAAGCCAAAATACACATTACAACACAAAAAACAAAATACTAAACATAGGAAAAAAAAAGAGCAAAATCAGGAATTTGCAAAAACTGGGACATAACTATCTGAGCTTTTAACGATTGCTAAAAGAATACAGGATTCTTTGTCTGACCAAACTGTATCGAGCTCAGTATTCTGTCTGCCAATGGCCAATTCAATATCAGGCAGACCCCCAAAAACATAGATCTATTTCTTGTTACTCATTTCCAGGGTTAGTGAATACATTCCCTAGTTTTTCTTTTCTTTTTTAATTTTTTATTTTAAAGATTTCACATATTTTACATGAATTGCTTCTAATTGAATTCGGTACATAATCTGAAATACAAATTACAAATTTTGTGTAGAATCTAAAAGGAAACAATGAGATTTTCTCCAGATTTTAAACCTAAATAAAGGAATTTTGGAGGCAAGAGAAACATTAGAACGAGTTATCAAAACATTTTCATATATATTACATAAAGATAGGTAAGCAACTCTTTATTTCTAAGTCGATCATGCTTTGGGAACCTCTTGGGGATGGTCTAACAGGAAATCTTTCAATTGCTTAGGATCGAAAAAGACACAGTTATTTCCTTGATGTCCAACGCAGCATTTACAGGGAAATTTTAAGACATATCGGGCACGTATATTGATTACCCTTTGTTTCATTACAAGAAACTCCTTCCTGTGTTGCTGCGTTACTTTGATTACGTCAGGGGATATCCACAATTTTGCTCCATAAAATGGAGCAGATCTATTCCTCAGAAACATTTTCAAGACGTAATTACGATCTGAAATAAACACAAAGGTTATTAACATGGTTTTTCTTTCCTTAACTTCTGAGTCTTAACGACAATTCTAGTATTTCAGAAATGTCCATAGTAGGTATATTTTCTCCTGCAATCTCTGGAACAAACTGAAGAAGGTAGTATGCTCTAGTGCAAACAGGCAATGCTGATTCTGGTATTTTTAATACTTCCCTCATATATGTTTTAAATAATCTGCTGGCGAAATCAATCTAATCACGGGAAAGTTTCACACAGATTCATCATCCTTAAGTTATTCTCCAGTCTCTCAATTTTTTTTTTTCACTGCCATTTCTGACTTCCCAAAGTTTTGTTGTAGAGATTCCATTTTGTGTAACCTTTCCTCATGATCTTGTATTTTCAAATTAAATGTCTCAATTGCTGTACTATTCTCATTAGTTTGCTTTTTAACATCAGTTATCAACTGGGCAATCGTATTTTAAAATTGATTGCAGTATCAATAGTTTTCAATGCATACCATACTTTCCCCATTGTAATGTCCTCGGGTTGACCAAGATTAATTTTAACTGCCATAGGCTCCGGTCGGGCCTTGCCCAATTCCTGTTGCGTTGCCGAGCACTGCATGTTACCTGCGATGAAATCAGCATTTTGGGCCCAAACGTCTCCTCCAGGGCCCATCTCCAGCACTCCACAGATCTCTTCCCCTCGTGGGTCATCGGTCCCATTCCTGTACGTCCCGCGGCTCACCCACTCAGGTTCCAGAGACTCCCGTTGTAAACTGCCTCAAACCAACTCAGGCGGTGACTCCTCAATCTGCGCTGGATGCACCGGCCTGGTCGGCTTGCCTGGGCTCAAGGTGACATCTGGGGTCAGGGGGGAATGTGGTCGTTCTACCGCCAGGAAGCCCTAGTCGATGATCCCCGGATTTTCCTCTTTCTGTTAGTGTGGAGCATTTTCTCTAAGCAGATATAAAAGGAAAAATGCAGCGGCAGGCGCTCACTTCCGTGCGTCTTATCTGGTGGCCATCTTGCCTCCCTAATCATTCCCTAGTTTTTCTGACATGTTTTTATAGGTTTTCTCCAGATACTTGTCTGAACTTATTAAATACTGCTATGCTAGTTGCTTTGCCCATAAGCCCCTGGAACAGATTTATTTAATTTTTATATTTTGTTTTTCTGCACTTCAAAGCGGATTACATTCAAGTATTGTACTTATCTCTGTCCTACCTGAGGCAATGGAGGGTAAAATGACTTGCTCAAGGTCACATGGATCAGTAGGGGGATTTGAACCATGGTCTTCCTGGTTCAAAGGCCCCTGCTCTAACCACTCCAAATTCCACAGCTTGATTATGTGTTGAATGAAAAAGTACTTTCTGTGATTTATTTTAGGTTCGTGGTGTCTCCTCTCTTCTTACTATTATTTGAAAGGGTAATTAACCATACTACTTCGTCTATCCAGATCACTTTAGACACTTGGTGTTATGCTATCCTACCAATAGATGGAGACAGAGAACAATGTGTTTTCTGACTTCACCTTTCATAGGGTCCCATGGTGACAGCCTCCCACTATTCTCTGTCTACAGCAGATGATATACAGCAGAGACTGGTCTAGGCCAAAGGAACAGGACGTCAACAGATGACGGACTTGCTCCTGGGGCAACAGGCCTTAAGATCTGATCCTCCCTGGTGAAGCATAATCTGAGTTGGAGGGCTTCCAGGAGAGAACTAGGGATGCCCAGGATTGAGGGCTATTAATTCCCAAGCTTCCCTCCAAGCCACCCTTTTCATTTATTTTTTCATCTTAAGTTGTTGTTCTTTAGAATATTTTGAAAACCCCTCCCCTTTGCCACCCAACTGCTCTGAGCTGCCTGACATGATACTGTCTCTACTAGTAAAGATAAATTAAAAAAAAAAAAAAGCAAACAGGGCTGAGCAGAAATTTTTGAAAGGGGTACAACTCTCAAGCAGACTGATACATTACAGGAGGACCTTGCAAGACTGGAAGATTGGGCATCCAAATGGCAGATGAAATTTAATGTGGACAAGTGCAAGGTGTTGCATATAGGGAAAAATAACCCTTGCTGTAGTTACACGATGTTAGGTTCCTCCATATTAGGAGCTACCACCCAGGAAAAAGATCTAGGCATCATAGTGGATAATACTTTAAAATCGTCTGCTCAGTGTGCTGCAGCAGTCAAAAAAAAGCAAACTGAATGTTAGGAATTATTAGGAAGGGAATGGTTAATAGAACAGAAAATGTCATAATTCCTCTATATTGCTCCATGGTGAGACCGCACCTTGACTAGTCTTCCAATTTGCCATGGCTACTCTCCCCACTCTCATGGGACTTACTCTCATGAACCAAGGCCTGATCCTAGGCCCAACTATGGTAGCAGTGGTGGCTGCAACAGTGTGTGAATGTGCATGGGCCAGGGTCTGAGTCAACATGTGCTCCACTTCCAGGCCTCACAGTGGCACTCTTCCCCCTCCCCTTTAACCATCACTTCCAGCTTGCATTATGGTGGTTAGGCCTGGGAGCAGAGCCTGTGTTGGTTCAGTCCCTGGTTAATGCTCTTTCTCAAGGTGCTGGACCGGCTTCTGTTTCATGAGAGAAGGTCTGTGGAAGAGGAGAGAGGGAGAGATGAAGTGCTGGCTAGGGGTGTAGAACAGGTAAAGAGGAAGGGGAATGGTTAATAAAACGGAAAATGTCATAATGCCTCTATATTGCTCCATGGTGAGACCGCACCTTGAATACTGTATACAATTCTGGTCGCCGCATCTCAAAAAAGATATAGTTGCGATGGAGAAGGTACAGAGAAGGGCAACCAAAATGATAAAGGGGATGGAACAGCTCCCCTATGAGGAAAGGCTGAAGAGGTTGGGGCTGTTCAGCTTGGAGAGGAGACGGCTGAGGGGGGGATATGATAGAGGTCTTTAAGATCATGAGAGGTCTTGAACGAATAGATGTGACTCGGTTATTTACACTTTCGCATAATAGAAGGACTAGGGGGCATTCCATGAAGTTAGCAAGTAGCACATTTAAGACTTATCGGAGAAAATTCTTTTTCACTCCACACACAATAAAGCTCTGGAATTTGTTGCCAGAGGATGTGGTTAGTGTAGCTGGGTTCAAAAAAGGTTTGGATACGTTCTTGGAGGAGAAGTCCATTAATGGCTATTAATCAAGTTTACTTAGGGAATAGCCACTGCTATTAATTGCATCAGTAGCATGGGATCTTCTTAGTGTTTGGGTAATTGCCAGGTTCTTGTGGCCTGGTTTTGGCCTCTTGGAAACAGGATGCTGGGCTTGATGGACCTTTGGTCTGACCCAGCATGGCAATTTCTTATGTTCTTAAAAGCATAGATTAGTCTTTTGAGATTTTGAGTTTAGCTTTGCACTGGTTATGTGGCCAGAGCTTGTCTGTGGTGTTATGGTTTCAGGATAGTGCCATGGGAGCTGCTGGAACAGATTTGAAAGATGTTGCACAGGGGTTCTATTACTCTGGTAAACATTTCTTAGAATCTTGTTTGGGCTTGGAGCAGGACCTTGGTGGTGGCAGCCTGTCGCTTACTGTGAATAACAAACTGGATAGTGGACTCTGCTGCCAAAGCCTGCCTCGCGAAACCTCTTTTTAAAGAAAAGCTCCTCTAGAAAAGACCTGGAAAAGCTGTTTAAGGATTTAGAAAAGTCCAAAGCCTGTAGGCTACCAGAGGATAGACCCGAGATTTTGTCCTGCCCAGCTCCAGCTAGTCTCTTCTTAGACAATAATATCTGCTCTCTCGGGGGAACTGCTTTCTCTCAGCAAGGGCGTTCATTTCAAATGATCAGTCCTTTTGAGGTGGCAAGAAAAATGGTCAGGATGGAGGATGTGACATTGTCTGATGAAGACACCAAAAAAACCACATCCAAATTGAGGGTGGTAATAGCAGTGCTAATCCAGGAGAGGATTTTTTGCGTGTTCATATCTGGACTAATTCAAGGAAAAGTCGGAAAACTGAAGTTCCATTGAAAGAGTGATCAGCCTATTGCAAGAGTTGGGCTGGGTGGTGAATTTTGCTAAGAGCAAACTGCAGCCAACTCAAGCCATTGAGATACCCAGGGACTCACTTCAACATGAAGGAAGGTTGGGTGCATATGACTGCGAAGAGAATACAGAAACTTAAGGGACAGGTATGCACTCTGGTTATGGAAAAAGTTCAAGGTATGGGACTACCTGTAGCTTCTGGGCTTCATGGTGGTGGCCTTGGATTTAGTGCCTTGGGCAAGAGTGTATATCCGCCCATTAGAGAGGTGTCGCTTGTCGAGATAATTTCCATGGTTTCAGGACTAATTGGTAAGGTTCCTCCTCCTGGCAGAGATTAGGTCCAGTCTAGACTAATGGTTAGTGGGGTAGAACCTGGAAATGGGGCTTAATCTAGAGTTTCCATCCTGCATAATGATTACAATTTATTCCAGTCTGTGGGACTAGGGGTCACACTACCTGGAGCAAATGACCCTGAGAGTGTGGATACTATTAGTGGCCAAGAGATCTGTCAGTTGACTGGAAACGGTGATAAGATTGGCCTTGTTGCAGGGGCAAGCCATCAGAATACTATCAGACAGTGTGATGGCAGTGTGTATGTGAATCACCAAGGTGCTCTAATGGCCAGAGAAATGAGTCTCCTAGTAAGCTGCACAAAGAGGGGCACAGAATGTGAAGGTGAACTTTTTTGAGCAAATGCATACTGTATCCTAGGGGAGAGGAACTCTAAGAAATAAACTTTGCTAAGTTGGGAACAGGTACGGAAGCTCAATTATGGATCCATTGGCCACCAGAAAAAAGGATTCAATGGGTCTGGATGCCATGTCATGACCATGCCCTGTGTGGGGCCTTCTTTTTTTTTCCTCCTTGGTGGCTCCCAACTTGGCACAGGTGCTTTTGTTGTGTGAATCTGATGAGAATCAAGGTGGGCCACCCTGTTTGGCTCCCTTAAGACTAGGGTCTCTTTGTCACTCTTTAGAGGACCTATTTGACCAAGATAGGCTACTGGGGAAAGAGCCATTTTTTGCACACACAAAAAAAAAAAGCCACTTCTATATAGTGATCACAGGGTTGCACTTGATAGGGTAAAATCTCTGGAGGCCTATTTTATTTCAAAATAAAGCAGGCCCAACACTTATTAGGCACAAAAAAATTGGGATCCATTTCAGCGAACATGTAGCAGCAAACTTGGACAGTGAAGAAAAACATACATATATGTTAAAGTTCAGTATGGCAGCATATACTTGATCTGCAGCAATCTAAGGCTGACATGCATGAAGTAGGCCTGACACCATGCGCTTGGCCAACGAGCGTACCTCTGCATTTAAACAGTCAAGCAGAAGCGCATCAGGAATACCCCAGCACTGCACAAGTGCTTCACACCAGAGGAAAGCTCCACTTGGCCAGACAGTCCATCAGGAGCACTGCTGCAAATCACTTGAATTGTGGTGGCTCTGTAGTGAATCCAGGCTATGTGCAAATTTGTCTCTGTGGTGACAGGCACTCCATGACAACCATACAAGGAGTGAAGAGAAGAAAAGAAAAAAAGGCTCATTTACTGCACAAAATGGAACTGGAAGCCTCCTGGGAGAACGCACCAGGCTTCTGAAAGAACTAAAAAAATGAAATTTCAGACTTATACTAGTAATTTGTAGCCTATCACTAAAATTATCCATTGTTCCTGAGGACTGGAGGGTGGCCAATTTATCCTCCAATATTTTAAGAAGGGCTTCAGAGGTGATCCAGGAAACTATAGACAGGTGAGGCTTACTTCAGTAACTGAAAAAATCGTGGAAACTATTCTAAACAGATTCACAGAATATAAAGATAGACATGTTTTAACAGCTAGCATGGATTTGCCTAAGGGACGTCTTGCCTCACAAATCTATGGTTTTTTGAAGAGGTTAATAAATGTGGACAAAGGTGAACCGGTAGATGGTAGTATATTTGGATTTTCAGAAGGCTTTAGAAGCCTTTGAAGGACTCTTGTCAAAACTAAAAAGTCATGGGATAGGAGGCGATACCCTTCTGTGAATTGCAAACTGACTAAAAGGAAACAGTAGCATTAAAAGGTCAAATTTTCTCAGTGGAAAAAGGTAAACAGTGGCGTGCCTTAGAGATCTGTACTTGGACGGGTGCTTTTAAATATATTTTATAAAGGATTTCGAAAGGGAAATGACGAGAGGTGATCATATGTGCAGATGACACAAAATTATTCAGAGCAGTTAAATCACAAGCGGATTATGATAAATGGCAGGAGGATCTTACAAGACTGGAAGATTGGGTGTCCAGATGGTAGATTAAATTTATTTATTTAAACATTTTTATATACCGGCATTAGTTGTGGACATCATACCGGTTTACAATGAACGGATTAAGCTTGGAAATTACATTTTAACAGGGAAAACGAACTGGGAGAAGTGTAACAAGATATAGCTAAGAAAAGACAGGATAACAAAAACGAGGTTTCTCAAGATGAGGATAAGGGGGTATAACAAAATATAGTGTTAGTTCCTCAATGTGAGGAAAAAAGTGTAGACGCAATGTGGTTTACTAATTGAGACCATGAGGAAGCCTTTTATTCTGGGTATGCTTGTTTGAACAACCATGTTTTCAATTTCTTTTTTAAGTTGTTCATGCATGGTTCGAGGCGTAGGTCAGGCGGTAGTGTGTTCCAATGCGTTGGTCCTGCAAGCGAAAGGGCACGGTCACGTGTAGAGGAGAGGTGGGCTGTTTTCAGGGAGGGTACAAGTAGGGTGCCTGATTTGGCCGTTCTGGTGGGTCGACTGGTGTTAGGAGTTGTGAAAGGGAAGTCTAACCAATTGGAGTTGTGTGTGTGAATTGCTTTGTGCATTATGGTTAGGGTTTTGTAGATAATACGTGAGGCTATGGGGAGCCAGTGTAGGTCTCTGAGGATGGGAGTGATGTGGTCATATTTGCAGGAATTTGCGATGAGTCTTGCTGTAGCATGTTGTAACATTTGTAGGGGTTTAATGGTGGAGTAGGGGAGACCTATGAGTAAAGCATTGCAGTAGTCTAATTTGGATGTGATGGTGGCCTGGATAACTGTACGGAAATCTTGGGTGTGTAGGAGAGGTCTGAGTTTTTTGAGCACATTAAGTTTGAAAAAGCAGGCTTTGAGTATGGACTTTATGTAGTTCTTCATACTCAAGTGATGGTCGAGGAGAACTCCAAGGTCCCTCACAAAGGGTTGTGTTTAGGGGAGGTTGAGTTTGGTGGTATTAGACGGGAAAGGGGACGAAGATGAGTGAGGGGAGATGAGTAGAAGTTCAGTTTTGTTCATATTGAGGGCAAGATGGAGGTTAGTGAGGAGGGAGTTAATGGCTGCGAGGCATTTCTCCCAATGTTCTAGGGCAGGGGTCGGGAACCCATGGCTCGCGAGCCAGATATGGCTCTTTTGAGGGCTGCATCTGGCTCGCAGACAAGTGTCGCCATACTTCGCGGTTCCCCGCTGACCCAGCTGCTCCCCGGTCCTCCGCCGCCCGGGCTTAAAATGCTGTCAGCCCGGGCGGAACGCGGCAGGACAGCTGGAGTCAGCGGCACCGGCGTGCTCTCTTCTCCCCCCCCCCCCCCCCCGCGGCCCGGAAGAGGAAGTGGAGAGCATCGGGTGCCTGCGCGGGAAGAAGAGACCACACTAGCGTGGTCTCTTCTTCCGCGCAGGCACCCGATGCTCACCACTTCCTCTTCCGGGCCGCGGGGGGGAGGAGAAGAGAGCACGCCGACTGGAGTCATCCGGGTGCCTGCGCGGGAGTCATCGGGTGTCAGCCGGGTGCCAGCGCTGGAGTCATCGGGTGCCTGCGCGGGAAGACCCGCGCAGGCACGCTAGTGTCCGATGGGAAGAAGACTGCAGCGCGGCTCGGAGGAAAATGAAAATCTTCAACCGCGGCCGATGGGACTCCGCCTTCGCCTCCGCGAGGGCTGAAAATGAAGGAGGTTAGCGTTGGGAGGTGGCTGCTGCTGCCGCGAGTTCCCGGGGGGGGAGAGAGAGAGTGAATGAATGAGCGAGCAAGCATGTGTGTTTGAGATCCTGTGTGTGTGAGTGAGAGATTGCATGTATGTGAATGATTGAGAGCCTGTATATGTGAAAGAGAGTATGTCTGTGATTGAGATCCTGCCTGTGAGAGAGAGAGCATGAATGTAAGTTTACCATTGGGAACCTGTATGTGTAAGTTTGTAATTGAAAACCTGTTTGTTTGAAAGAGTATGTGTGTATGATTGAGATCCTTTGTGTGTGAGAGAGATCATGTGTATGTATGATTAAGAGCCTGTGTGTATAAGTAAGAGAGAGATCATGTGTGTCTGTGTCTGATTGACAGCTGGTTTAGGTGATGGAGCATGTGAGTATGTGATTGAGAGCCTGTGTTTAAATGAGAGAGAGAGACCATGTGTGTCTGTGTGATTGAGAGCTGATTTAGGTGAGGGAGCATGTGAGTATGTGATTGAGAGCCTGTGTTTAAATGAGAGAGAGAGACCATGTGTGTATGTGTGTGATTGAGAGCTGATTTAGGTGAGGGAGCATGTGAGTATGTGATTGAGAGCCTGTGTGTAAATGAGAGAAAGAGAGGACATGTTTGTAAGCATGTGAATGAGAGTCTGTGTGTGAGAGAAAAAGACAGCATGTATTTATGTGATTGAAAGCCTGTGTGTGTGTAAGCGTGAAACGATAGACAGCATGTGTGTAAATGTGTAATTAAGAGCCTATATAAGTGAGAGAGAAAAAACATTTGTATATGTGAGTGACTGAGAGCATGTGTGTATAGGTGTGTCATTGAGAGCCAGTGTGAGAGAGAGCGCTGTATGTGACTGAGAGAGGAGAAAGTTCCAAGCAAACCACCCCACCTCCTGCTAATTCAGAACAATCTCAGGACACCTGGATATCAAACGTTCCCAGGTATGCAGAGCAAAAAAATTTTTGTATCCTTATTATTTTTCATTACTGGATCTTTGTGTCTGCTATTTTGAAATATTTTGTTGGTATCTGGAAATGTTTTATATGAGTTTTTAATTATTGGATAACTCATCAGCTGTTTCGAAATATGTTCTTTTTGTTAGTACAGTTTTACTGCTGATGATTTTATATTTCTTGATTTGTTTTATAAGGATGTGTGATGTTTCTTTTTTCCTTTGTTACACTGCATACAGAGACTCTGGCTTGTTGCAGTTTCCAATTCAGTTTTTGTCTGCATGCTTCTTGTTATGCGTTTTGGTCTCTTTATTCTATGTTAGGTGAGGGACAGCACGTGATTCAGGTGAGGTTTTCTGCTGGCGTGTAGTTTCTGTGTAGGACTCTATAGCAGCCTGACTTGGTCCGTTTTCCTAATAGGAGATGTATTGGTGTCTTAAGGCCTGGTGTAATATTTTCAGAGACTTATTGTACTTTAAAAGTGTGATCTTACATAAAATGCACACATTTACTTGTATTTAGTTTTAAACATATTGTATGGCTCTCATGGAATTACATTTTAAAATATGTGGCGTTTATGGCTCGCTCAGCCAAAAAGGTTCCTGACCCCTGTTCTAGGGCGTCAGAGATAGAGTTCTGTATAGGGATGACGATCTGAACATCATCAGCGTAGAGGTAGAACTTAAGTTTGAGATTAGAGAGGAGTTGGCATAGAGGGGTGATGTAAATGTTGAAGAGGGTGGACGAAAGTGATGAGCCTTGGGGGACTCCCTGCTGGAGGGGCTGTGGGGTGGAAGTGGAGTTCCCGATTTTAATGGAGAACTTTCTGTTAGAGAGGAAGGATTTAAACCAGGTAAGAGCCAGATCTGAAATGCCAATATTTTCCAGGCGTGTTAATAGATGATGGTGGCTAATGGTGTCGAAAGCTGAAGAAATGTCGAGGAGGGCAAGGAGGTAGCAAGGCCTTGACCCATGCCCCGAAGGAGATGGTCAGAGAGGGACCAAGTGCAAGGGGATTCATATAGGGAAAAATAACCCTTGCTGTAGTTACACGATGTTAGGTTCCATATTAGTTACCACCCAGGAAAAAGATCTAGGTGTCATAGTGGATAATACATTGAAATTGTCGGCTTAGTATGTTGCAGCAGTCAAAAAAACAAATAGAATGTTAGGAATTATTAGGAAGGGAAATGTGAATAAAACAGAGAATGTTGTAATGCCTCTGTATCGCTCCATGGTGAGACTGCACCTTGAATACTGTGTGCAGTTCTCGTCGCCATATAGTTGCTTTGGAGAAGGTACAGAGAAGAGTGACCAAAATGATAAAGGGCATGGAATGGCTTCCCTATGAAAAAAGGCTTAGAGGTTAGGGCTGTTCATCTTGGAGAAGAGAAGGCTGATGGGGGTGATATGATGATAGGTCTATGAAATCATGAAAAGACTTGAATGGGTAAATGTTAATCAGTTATTTACTCTTTCAGATAATACAAGGACTAGGGGCACTCCATGAAGCTAGCAAGTAGCACATTCAAAACAAATCAGAGCAAATTCTTTTTCACTCAGTGCACAATTAAGCTCTGGAATTCATTGTCAGAGGATGTGGTTTTAAGACAGTCAATATAGCTGAGTCCAAAAAAGGTTTGGATAAGTTCATGCGTGAGAAGTCTGTAAACTATTAATCATGTTGACTTAGGGCAGTGATGGCCAACCTTTTGAGCTCAGTGTGTCAAAATTCATAAAAAACCGAGCATAACTCGGGTGGTGTGTCACTTCTAGAAAAATCCATAATTGTGATATTTGTAGCTCTAATTAATAACAAGTTATAATTTTAATATATGTACTGTATTTATTAATAAAGCAAAAACAAATAATTCTTTACCTTGCCTGCTTAGTGACTTTTTTGTTGCTGAATTTCGTCGGCTAAATCTTCAATTAAAACACTCTCTCCCCCTCCCACACAAACTCTTACTCCCCTGGATTTTCTCATACACACTCATGCTCTCACACTCACTGGCTCCCTCACATACACACAAACACACACACCCAGGCAGGCTCCCATTCATTTTCACACCACTCCCGCTCCAGGCAGGCACCAATTCATTCTCACACACACAGGACCCCCAGGCAGGCACCTATGCATTCACACACATACACCCCCAGGCAGAGACCCATTCATTCACATGCACACACTAAAGGCAGACCCCCCTCTCTTTTGCCAGCAACCTCAGAACCTCTCTCATTCCTCTGCTGCCACTGTCACTGCTGCCACATGACTATTGGGGATGTTACTATTCTTGCACATTTCCAAAGATTACATGTGCCAATCACTAAAAATATATATATTTTTTTTAACCTTTGCTGTCTGATCTTAGTTTTCTAATTGATTGGTCACAGGCTTTTTTTTTTCCCACCTTCCCTTTCTTATTTTTTCCACCTTCCCTTTCTTTTTTTTTTTTTTTGCCAATTCCTTTTATATTGTCTTTTTTTCTGTTTCTTTTCTCTCCATCTTCTTCCCTCAAACACACAGTCAGGTTCTCATTCTCACATGCATTTCTCTCACACACACACACACACACACAGCTCTCACTGGCACATGCTGTCTGACTCTCACACACACAGGCTCTCTCACTCCCACATGCTGTCTTGCTCAAGCACATGCAGTCTCTGCAAACATTCAGGTCCTCACTCTCACACACAATCTCTCAACTCATGTCATACACGCGCGCGCACACACACAGACCCTCAGCCTCTCTCTCACCTCTGGGCCTCCTCTTCGCGGGTCGCGCAGGATGGGCTCTGCAGCGGCCCTGCTACCGGGCTTCTTCCTCTTCTCGGGCCGCTGCGATTTGAGATTCGCGGCGGCCCGTAAGTGCAAGCGATGCTCCTCTTCTGCACGCACTGATGCTTCACCTCCTTCCTGCCCACGCGGCTCCGGCAACCTTTACTTCCGGGGCCGCACAGGCAGGAAGGAGGAGGAGCATCAGCGCGTTCAACACGATCTTTTTCTTTGGGCTGTGGTGAAGTGAGCCTCACCACGGCCCTGTCTATCTGCCTGTCGCTGCGCCGCATGCGCCTCCCTGCGCCCTGGGACATTGGGGGGGGGGGGGCTGGAGGGATACTAAAAAACTAAAAAACTAATTTTAAAGGGTTGGCGCAGCCGAAAAAAAAAAAGGCTCGGCACAGCTGATAAAAAAAAAAATAAAAAATCGATAGTTCCGAAACGCTACGCGTGTCAGCAAAAACGGCTCGGCGTGTCACCTCTGACACGCGTGTCATAGGTTAGCCATCACTGACTTAGGGAATAGCCACTACTTATTACCGGCATCGGTAGCATGGGATCTATTTAATGTTTGGGTACTTGCTAGGTACTTGTGACTTGGATTGGAATCTGGATGCTGGGTTTGATGGCCCCTTGATCTGACCCAGTAAGGCAAGTTCTTAAGAGGTAAGTAAAGCCCCATCTGAGCAGTGAGAATAGATGGTAAAAAACACAAAAGCAGCCAAAGGAGGACGGAGAAAAGAAATAGTCATCTTTGAAGCTGTCCTATAGTGCCCCCCCATTTCTGAAATAAGGATAATGCCTTCCTTTTTCTTATTTAATATAGTATCACAGTTTCATCTCAATCGTATTGTTTTTATCCTCTTTGAGAGAGAATAAGGAGCTCCACCGCTTGGATGTGCACAAAGTTCTTCTGTGGTATCTGAAAGTTACTATTCCCTTTAGATCAGACCACTTTTTTGTTCTTTTCAGTGGGTGATGGAAAAGGGGAAATTGCCTTAAAAGGCTTTTATAGTGCAATGGATTAAGAAAGTGATCAGTTCAACATACATTGCAAAAGAGTTAGTTTCCTAGAAGCCTCTGTGCAGATTCATCTAGAGCTCAAGCATCATCATGGGAGAGCTTCAATGGGTGTGTCTAGTGGAGATTTGCAGAGCGGTGACTTCGTTGTCATTGCACTCATTCACAAATCATTACCGCCTGGATGTACATACTGGAGAGGATGCTATGTTTGGCGCTGGTATCTTGAAAGTGGGGTTGGCAGTTTCTTAACTAGTTTGAGGGATGGCTTGGGTCCATCCTAGGAATTTGGATTGGTTTGGCTGGATGAAGAGGAAAGTAAAACTTAGTGTGGTCTTCTAATTTCTTTTCCTTGAGTCTTGTCAGACCAGTCCAGGATTCTCCCAAATTGTTTACCACTATTTCTCTGGATTCAAAAATTAAACAGGCCTCCCTTAAGGTTATGGGTAATTTCTCTTCCATATGTTTGGTTCTTGTATTAGTAGGTTGGCTTGATCGCCTGAGGTTAAGGGAGTTCTAAAGTGTTGTCTCCTCTGTTGATGGCAGAAAAGTAGAGAGTATAGTTGCATTTCGCTTGTTACAAGAATACTGGGAAGCTGTCAGCATGAGACTCTTTATAGGGTGATGTCTGCAAACCAGTTCTGTCTCCATCTACTGGTAGAGGAGGCAGTTAGACTGATCTACCAGGACTCAAGGAAAGGATATTAACAGATAAGACTAAATTTCACCTTTTTTATCTGTTCCACCCCACTCATGATTTTATAAAGTTATATCATGAGCCCTCTCAGCCATCTCTCTCAAAGCTGAAGAGCCCTAACCTGTGTAGCCTATCTTCTGAAATCATTTGTTGTCCTCCTCTGCATTTTTTTCTAGTTCCATTACATTGAGATGTGGTGACCAAAACTGCACTTAGTGGTTGCAATATATTTTCTGTTTTAATCTCCATTTGTGTGTGTGTGGTTTTTTTTTTGTTTGGTTTTTTTTCCCCACTGCCGCCACGCACTGATTATTCACAAGGACGTCAAGGTCCTTTTCCTAGGTGGTGACCCCTAAACCTAGCATTGTGTACCTGTTATTGGGATTATTTTTCTCTATGTGCATTATTTTGCACTTTTCTACATTAAATTTCATCTGCTATTCAAATACCTGGTCTCCTAGTCTTGCAAGGTCCTTCTTAAATTCTTTACAATTCACTGCGGTTTTAATAACTTTGAATAACTTTGTATCATTTGCGAATTTGATCTCCTCACTCATTTCCTTTTCCATATCATTTATGAATGTTAAAACTGCACAGGCTGTAATACATATCCTTGTGGTACTTTACTAGTTACCTTACTCCATTTGGCAAAGTGACCGTCCTACTTTTTGTTTCCTGTCTTTAACCAGTTACCAATCCACAATAGGATATTGCCTCTTATCCCATGACTTTTCAAATTTCCTGAGGAGGCTCTCTTAGGGTACTTTGTCTAAAAATCCAAATACACTATTTCAGCTGGCTTTCTTTTTATCTATTTGTTTACACATTCAGAAAGATATTTATAAGGCAAGACTTCTCTTTGCTAAAACCATATTGATTCCTCATTAAGCCACATCTGTTTGTATAGCCAGTATTTTGTCTTTAAGATTAGCTTCTAATATTTTGCCTGGCACAGATATTGGGCTTTCAAGTCTATAGTTTGCCAGGTCACCCCTGGGGCCCTGTTTAAAAATTGGCTTTGCATTGGCCACTCTCCAGTCTTCAGATATTGTGGCTGTTTTAAATGATGTTTGAGTTTTTAGGGCTCTGATATGGATACCATTTGGTCCTGGTGACTTGCTGCTCTAGAGTTTGTCAATCTGATGTATTACATCTTCCATTATCAGTTATTTGCTTTAATTGCTCAGAATTTTCACTATCAAATATTTTCCCCTGTGTGTGTGTGTGTGTTGGTAAAGATTGAGGCAAAGAATTTATTCTGTGTTTCTGCCATTTTCTTATCCTTCCTCAGTACTTCTCGTACCCCTTTTGGTCATCTAGGGATCCAACTGACTCAGTTACAGGCTTTTTACTTCGAATGTACTTGAACATTTTTTAGTTTTTGCCTCTCTAGGCAAACTTCTTATTTGTTCTTGGCCTGTCTTACTACTGTTTTACATCTAACTTGCCAGTACTTATGCTCTTGCCTGCTTTCCATTTTTTGAAAGAATACTTTTGGCTTTAAAGGCCTCTTTCACCTCACCATTAAATCATAATGGCAGTCGTTTTGTCTTCCTTCAACCTTTTTTAATGCATGGGGTACAACATTTATCTGAACTTCCAATTTTTAAGCAATGTCCACACTTCATGCAAACCTTTAACCTTGGCAGCTGCTACCTTTTTTAGTTTTTTCTAATTTTCTCATTGTCTTAGTCTCTCTCTCTTTAAAGTTAAATGCTACTACTGTAATTTTACTTAATGTCCTTTCTCCAGTGATTATCAAATTTGATTATGTATTATGATTGCTATTGCTTGGTGGACCCACCATAGTAACCACTTGTAGTTCTCAGTGGAACCTGGTACATCTAAATTAAGAAAACCCTAATTACAGAGAAACAAAATTAAAGCAAATGAGATATAGTATTACTGCACACAGCTCAGATATAAAGGCAATAAAAGTATTGACTGGAAAATTTGTGGCTTATGGAAAAATCTTTTAGTAACTAGAGATTAGGTGTGGTAATGTGCGCTGCAGTTAATGCTGTCAGTGTGGTGGTATGACTGCAGTGAATTCCAAAATCTGATTTTAAAAGGAAGCTCTTCTCAGTCCTGCACAATGTTTCAGATGTTCTATTTATTTTCTTCTGTCATATATATATTTTTTAAATTATCTAATTAAATTCTTTGCAATATCTCTAAATCTTGAAATAGCCATGTTGATAAGGTAATACATTACTTCAGATTCACTTGCTTCAGATTGACTGTGATGTAATAAATTACTAGGGGATGCACAGTGGGGGGGTTTTTTTTTCGCTTTTTGCTTGATTTCATTTTGAAAATGTTGGGTTTTTTCATTTTTTCCTTAATTTGGTGGTTAGCGTGCACTAACATGAAACTAAAAAAAAAACAATTTCAGCATTTTTTTTTCTTCCTTTGCATGATTCCAATGAAACGAAATAGACAATGTCAGTGACTGTCTATTTTGATTTAAATTAATGCACATCCTTATAAATTTACCTGACACACTGCATGAACTATTCAGTTTCCCTTGTGGAACTTTATAGAACTGTTGAAAACATGGCTATTTTCAAGTTCAAGAAATTTCTAGTTTTAAGTTTCAAAAGGAATATGCCATTACTGTTTTGATTCAAGGTTAGAATTTCTGCCTGCTGTGTGTGTGCTTTGAAATATTGCACAGTACACATGAGTACAGCTTTCTGTTTGCTTTTTTTGGCACTTTGCATCCAGACAGGATCTTGACATCTGCAATTTGGAGAGCAGGACATAGCCACCCCCACAAAGTGAAAAAATCTTGATACTAACTTTTATATCTAATCTGTGACCACTTCTTAATAGATGTTGTTTAAGTAGTAGTGCCCATGATTTTGAATATACAGAGATAATTTCCTAGGTTTATGGTGATAATTCCTTAGTCAGTCAAGGGCAGTTTATGAATGCTTTCTGTCAAGAGTACAATTGGTATTAGAAAAAAAGGAATTAAAAATATTTTAAAACATTTTATTGCCACATTAGTGTTTGAAATTTTGTCTTCCGCTGTCATTTGATTACTGCAAAATGTCCCTTTAAAAAAAAAAAAAAAAAAAAAATCAATTATAGGTAAATTAAATTGAGCCACAGGGCAATACAGTAACTTACCCAAGTTCATATGTATGTTCAGTGGTGTAGCAGGATTTGACATGAGTTCCAGGAGCTTTCCTGATTTATAATGTAGTACTTGGATTACTACATCATACCTGACTTTGGACAAACTGTATTCTTTTGGGCAAATGGGGTACTGAAGAGGTGCTATGAAAAGCACTGGTATATCAGAAATATCTAAATTCAAGTTAAATCAACATCAGTAAATGAATGGTGATTATTCCCGTTGTAACAACATTAAGACACGGTAGGCCATGCTTTGTGTGCTTATGGGGCCTATGTACTAAGCATTTTCCCTTTAGACAGAAAATGGAGAAAATCTTTCGTGCATCAGGCCCAAGGACAGTTTTTGTTAGATGGCGGTAATCTTGCCATTGGCCTGCTGTGTATTAATAATTTCAGCTTCTTATTGCCTCTGCCAACCAGATATTTTTGCCCCTTCGGATATATTCTCTCAAACATTGCTGATCTGTTCAAGACTCTCTGAAACAGCATCCTTTTTGTACTACAGATAACAGTTCTTAGAAACAAAAAAGCTTTATTTTGTTACATTTTATTTTCATGTAAAAAAATTCTTGCCGATCAAACGTACTTCTAGATGCTGTGTTGAAATTGCTGGCAGAATCTATGTATTCTATACAAACTGAACAATCTGGCCCCCTTGTTTTATTTATAAAGGTTCAATGTATCTATGCCTGCCTACTTCAATCTGCAAGGGAGTATCAGAAAGGCCCCGCATTCGCCGAGCCGTGAGTTATAACTAACTTTTCAGATGTGTTAATGAATGTGGAACAAACGCAGTTATGTGTTTAAAAAGGAAAAGGAATGGACCAAAGAAATCACAGCAGCAGCAGGCCTGACCTAAGCGGATCCAGAATTTATATTCCAAATCAGGACAACCCAGTGTGAGAACAATCATAGAAAACCTATTGCTGAAGTGTTCTGAAGAACATACAGTTTGTGAATTAACAGCAAATTCATATTTTTTTTATCCATTTATAATATATAGGTTTTATTATGCTTTTTATTTTTTCTGAAAATTACAGATTGCTAACAATTTGAGCAAAGTCCTGGCCAGTCAGTACTGGAAATATTTCAATAATTGTAGCCCACTCGGGGCAATACAAATCCAGTGACTAATGGCAACCTAATCATTTTGCCAGCAGTTTTCTGGTCAGTAAAGAGTAGTTAAGATTGCCTTTTCTAGTTTTTGGGGCAAAGCCTTTAAAATTCTGCAATTTTTAAAAAATCCGAGGAAATGGCCTTCAGTTTTTAGGCGTAGTATAATACTGTTCGGTATTCAGTAATCTGGGTAGTTTTTAAATAACTTAGGGCATGATTTACTAAGGCTTTTTTTCTCGTTCGGTATCTATGCCGGAAAAGTTAGTAAATCAGGCCCAAAAAACGGAGAACACCTTTAATATACTTTTAAAGCAGCACCTAGCTGTCCAGAAATTCAACAATAGGTTTTCTTTTGTTAAATGATGAACAGGTCTGAGGGGCCCTGTTCAGCTGGGATGTGTTGAGTTTGTGTTTTTTTTTTTTTTATATATAGGTCTTTGGTAAAATGCCCTAGTGAACACAGCTACTTAAGAAGTAAGGCAAACATTTTCATCCAAATTTTTCAGGAAAAGTCAGTTTTTTCAGCTTTCCAGGATAAAATAAAAAATGATGCGTGGCCTTCTTTCCTCTGAAGGATTAGTGAAAAGTTCCAGATCACAGTTGTCAGTTCTCTAACCGAGGAAATAACCTTTGCATTTTTGTAGCCTAAAGATTTATATTTCAGAATTTCAAGGAGAACTAACTCGGAAGAAAAATACTTCTTCATATGTTGCAGACTGAACTAATTCAGGGAACTGCAGTATCAAATACAAAATCTAAACATTTTTAAAAGTTTTTGTCCAACTATGTGTTCTGTGGGAGCATTTATTTGCCATCTTGTGAATCATTTAAGGAAGATGACTATATCATGATCAGAAGCACCGTTTGCTTAGTTGATCATGTGTGTAGAAAAAAATAAAAAAGCAGCAGCAGATGTAAAACTTGATGGTATGGTGAAAGGCAATATTGAAGCATATAGTTTGAACATTTTTACCTTCACGTTAGTAAAATTTAGTGTGAACTTGAATGGTTCTGTAAGAAAAATTTGAGGATGCCTGTGTATATATGAGAGACCTCAGAGAGGTCTAATCTCACATATGACCTTTTGATGGAGTGAAATGAAATACAAAATGAACGCTTCCACAGAGAACCTAACCACCACCCTCAACACCAACACCATGAATTTCAGATTTTGTGTTTGATAATGACGTGACCCAAATTACTCTAGTTGGCACGTTTTAGGAAAGATTTTTCTTGGACTTAGTTTGCCTTTGTAAAGTCTGCCCCTTCTTCCCTGGTGTGGAGTATTTAACTTGAAGTCTAAAAGGTCTGCAATGTATGGCGAGCATGCTGCTGCAGGGAGTACAGCCAGCGGCCAGGAAGATGGCATGGAATTAACCCTGCTCCCAGTCCTTTCAACGTGGAGCCAGTAAACTGTGCTATTTGTGGGGCATTTATTTGTGATAATATGTTGCATAAAGGCGATATGTCCATGTGTTTGACTGGTGTAAGTACCTTCTTGCAGGTTTGTACGCTTATAAACCCACTCTTCTACCCTCTGTAACCCCCCCAGCAGCGAGGGAATACACTATGCACCCAAGAACAATATAGTGGAAGAAATGGCGGCGGGGGTGCAGTGGGGACTCACAGTGTGTATTCTAAAACATTTGCAAGTTTTTTGTTTTTAATATTAATTACCAACTATTTAAATATATTTTCCTTTACATGGATCAGGAATAGAGAGCTATGTAGCGCCTAAACTAATAGAAGTAGCAAGCTGTCATAGCAGTAAAAATCTGTGCTGCTTTTTGCATATTTAAAAATATTTATCTTTTTGTAGTTACTAGTTAACACATTAAGTATATTTATTTATACACATTATTATATGACTATTTTTTCCAAGCAGCACTTTATAATTATATTTTTCAAAGCATAACAGTGCATACAGTAGTAAATATACACTGTCACTTTCTGTATTGGGGAGGAGATTTAACTATTAGTGTAAAAATGTAAACACCAAAACCTCTTTTAATTTTTGAAGGCGTGATTCAGACTAGTAAACATAGGCCAAGTAAAAAGGATGTTCTCAGTTTGTCTAACCTGTTTTGTTGTTCATTTCTATGTTGCAGGAGACACTACACGTCAGCGGATCAAATTTAGTGATGAGAGAGTGTGTAAGAGCCACCTACTCAACTGCTGCCCTCATGACATCCTCTCTGGAACCGTACGTAGCCAGGCGTATGCTTTTATTCTTGTTATTTGTATTGTATGCCTCTCAAATCAGGGCTGCAAATCAGAGCAGAGAAATTCAAGGGATATCTGAACTAAAGCATTAGCACTTACTGACCTATAAGAGTGCCAGTGGTAATCATTTCTATGTAGTGTATAGAGTTAAACTTAAGAATTGGTGAAAAGTCTGACATTCCTAGCATGTAGACAGATATACTCGGGACCAGTGGGTTTATGCTCCCCTGCCAGCAGATGGAGACTGAGCAAGCTGATGTCACAGTGTGTATATATATATATATATATATATATATATATATATTTTTTTTTTAATTTATTTATTTTTAATTTTTATATACCGACATTCTTGTATTATATACAAATCATACCGGTTTACATTAAAACAGGAGATGCAGGAAAAAAGTTACCTTTGTCAAATACATGTAACATTAATAACAATGAAAATTGTTAACAAGGGATAACTATGAAAAAAGAGAAAGGTAAACAAAAGTGGAAGAAACATAGAAGTTAAAAAAACCGAAAAAAGGTAGCACGAAGGGGTGCACAAAGGGGAGTGCTGCCTGCTATATTCTGCCAGTATTCTCCGTCTCCAGCAGATGGTGGATGTGCATCTCCCTGTGGGGATTGTGTTGAGTTTTTTTGGAAGGAGAAATCTGAAATCTAAGTTAAGTAAAAGAAAGCCCTGCTCTCCTGCGGTGATACCAAAAGGTCCCTCCCCCAGTTGAGAATTCCTGAGGTGATTTCTGTGGTCCCTCGGAGGTGTGCCTTGATCCAGTAGCTGGGTTTCTTGGCGTGGACTTAGCTACTAGTTTAACTGAAAGGCAGCGGATGCAGGAGGCCAACTGCAGTAGTAACGGCAGATGCCCTCTACCCCTGCAGCCGGAGACTGTCTTCGCGTCTCTACTGCGTTGGTAAGTACTGAGCTCAGGTAAAGTTTAAAACTGCTGGGTGGTTTTTTTTTTTGTTTTTTTTGTTTTACCTTTTGAAACAGACAGATTTCAGGACGTCCTCTGGTCTCTGTGCTTGGCGCGTCTTCCTGACATTCGTTCCTGCTCCCGTTGGGGGACTAGGCAGCCTGGCGGGTTGAGAGGCACCCGGTGGGCTAGCCCTGCAGTTAGGATTTTTTCTTGTAAGCTGCGGTGGCATTTTTTCCGTGCTCCTGTGCATTCTCTGCTGCCCTTTACAGGCTGGCATTGTGTGCAGTGCTTCGGTTGTGCGCATGTGTTGTGCACTCAGTTTTGGGCACTGGAAAAAGCAGCCAGATGCAAACCAAGCCAAGAAGGAACCGGAGCTAGTCCCACAGAACTGCTCTCGTCTGCGGTGCCGTCAAGAGAGAACAAAGGTTTGACGTCCGTCCAGCCAAGGCCGTGACTGACCCATCATTAGAATGGGAGAAGCCAGGTAAAGCAAAATCTGAGAAAAACAACTCTCCCTGAGCGTCTGAGCAGTGCTGACACAGGTTAGAAGCCAGGTCAGATTGAGAAGCCCTAATGTGACAGGCAGTACAAATAGGAAGACTCTTATGGTTGTTTACTGGCGCCATTGCGGCGGTAAACATGCATCTGAATGGCTCGCATTCAAAAAGGCTATATGCACAAAAAGTAAGTGCTGCAGAAGGAAGCGCCGCAAGGTGTGTGCCAAACTAAGCATGTGAGCAGTTTAAAACTTGCAGGGGAGCCTGCCAGTGCCTCAGGTGCAACTGTTTGTGCTTGGGAGGAGGGGAATTACACAGCAGGAGGGAAAGGCACATAAAAAATAAGAGCCCAAAATATCCCGGAAGGGGAAGGGGGAGGCAAGGGGGTGACAAAAACCCTTCCTGGGGGGGCTCAAATCGGGGAGTAACTGCAAAAAAATCGGCCCCCCAGTCCCAGGGAGCTCCGAAAACGGAGCCGATAAAAATCCAAAATGGCTGCCGTTCCCGGGTTTTCCCGACCCTAGAACGGCCTGGCCAAGCTTTGGGGAGTCGATTCCCGGGCTAAATTTGCCTTCCCTGCCGAAGAGGGACCTTCCCCACCCGGCAGGGAGGCATAGAAGAAGCCCCCTCGCAAAAAACTCGATGGGGGCTGGCACAGGAGAGGCAGGCTGCCTGCCACGGCAAAGAGAGCCGCTCTGAAGAAAAAAAGGATGCAGAGAAAAAGTTTGACAGCCTGGAGGCCAGGAGAGAAGCAGGGGGGAATCCTGCTGACTCCTGCCTGTCTGGCTGCCGGTTCAAGCCTCCTGAGACCAGCAAAAGAAAGAAAAATACTGGTCTACTGCTGCAAATAAGTTAGAGGTAGGGGAATACCTGCAACTTATAATAAAAGTGAAAATTCCTCTTCTAAATATTTATTCACTTTTTTTTTTTTTTTTTTTTTTTTTAAACTGAATGCAGCAGCTGGTTCTAAACTCTCTCGGCAGCCAGAGGTCTCAGATGGGGTCAACATCAACTTTCCTCTGAGCCCGGGCCCTCCCGTGGCCAGAGACGGCGCATTCGACCCTTCTCCGCCTCCAGCCAAAGGCGATTGCTTCGGCGATGTCCGCCACACGGCTTTTCTAGCTGCGCCACTGGTCGGCCGCTCCGGCGTCCACAGCCCGGTGGGGTACGTTGCCGTTCAAAGGTAAGCTGTTCCTTGTCCAGGACCTTGAGATGCTAGGGATTCCTTAGGGGAAAGTAAGTTCTGGCAGCTCCCGGTGGCCCGTCCGAACCCATCCCGGTCCCTTATACCCTCTCGTCCACGCTTTGGGGCCAGAGGCGGTATACCCCACGTGGGCACGGTGACTCCTCAGGGGGTTTGTTCCTTCTTGATCGCAGTTTTTGTCGCAGCATTCTTGTGGGCGCCATCCCTTTCGCGAGGGTTAGCCCACGCGCTCAATCCTTTCGCCTGCACACACACTGGAGTTTCCTTACCTCATTCTTCGGTCCCCTCCTGGGGTGGTCGCTTTTTCCCTGTTCTCCGCGGACTGGGTTCCGATCTGGTCAGACCAGTGGGTCCTCGACGTTCTCAGAGACGGGTACGTCTTCGCTTCCTCGAGTTTGTCGGCATCTTTTTCTGTTTTCCCGTGCGGTCGGTCCCTGCGACATATGGTGGAGCAAACCCCCGCCAAGTTCCTGTGTCTGAGCGCGGAGGCCCCGGTTCCAGACAGCGTTCTTGCCGCAGGCCACTATCCTATTTTCTTTGTTCAATCTTAGACCTCACAAGAGTCAACTGGGCTCTCACGGTCCCGCTTCTCCGCAGGGGCACCCTGTGAGCATACTCGTGCCATCTTGCCCTGGGGCATTCCTTGTCCCCCTGGTTTTCACAGTGGCATATTCCATTATCCGTTTTATCGTGGCTGCCATAGTCTCTTGGCGTTCGCGCCCTCCGCCGGGACTTCGAGTTCCGGGCGCTTCCCTTTGGTTCGCGACGGCACCTTGCATCTTCACCAATGTCTGGGTGTTGCTGGCAGCAGCTCTCCGCCGGGCAGGACTCTTTGTCTACTCTTATCTAGACGTCTGGCGCGTTGGGGCCAAGGCGGCGGTTCTTTGCCGGTGGTCGGTGTATCACGTACGAGCTCTTCTTGTGTCTCTGGGGTGGATACTAAATTTCTTTAAGGGCAATCTTCAGCCCTTCCCGGAGTTAGAGTACCTGGGAGCCCACTTCGACACCCGGGTAGGCAAGGTCTCCTTGCCTTGCGCGCGGGTCCTTCAGCTGTTCGGCCAGTTTCAGGGTCTGCTCTTGCTCCCTTCGCCGATGGCTTGTGCCTGCCTCCATATCTCGGGCTCTTGGCCCTTACCGTTGACCTAGTGCTTTGGGCTTTTCCTCATATGCGCCTGTTCCAGGCATCTTTCCTGTCCCGTTGGCAGCCAGTGGCGACACTGTTTCACCCTGTCCTTCCGTTGTTTTGGGCTCTGCAGTCGCTGCTTTGCTGGGGTAACTTCCCCTCCCTCATTTGCTACCGGGACGGATTTTCCAAGCCCCTCGGTGGGCGATCGTAACCGCGGTCACCTTTGTCTCGGGCTGGGATGTGGTCTGCCTATCCCAGTATGCCCAGGGGATCTAGCCAACGGCTACCTCTTCCTGGTACATCAAGCGGTTGGAGGCTCGGGGGATGTTCCTCGCTCTTCTGGAGTTTCTTCCCCTCATCCGCGGCGAGGCGATACGAGTCTTATCCGACAACACCACCGCCGTGGCTTCCATCCGTCGCCCAGGAGGCGCCTTCAGTCTTCTGGTGGCCCTGGACACCATCCTTATCTTCGCCTGGGCCGAGCGACATCTACGGTGCCTGGCAGTCTCCCAGTCCGTGGGCAGGGGCGTGTTTAGGTGGATTTCTCAGTCAGTTGCTCGCTCCCGGGACGTGGACACTCTTTGATGCAGCCATGTATTTTCTCATCGACAGGTGGTCGTCCCCCCCCCCCCCCCCCCCACCTGGGCCTCTTGGCGACTCTTCGCAATACCATGGCAACTTGGTTCTTCCGCTGCAGGAACCATGGCTCGGCGAGCGTGGAGGTTCTGGCTCTCCCTTGACCGGCGGGCGTCCTTCTCTACGTGTAGTCTCTGGTCAGGAAAGTCCTCAGGCAAAGAGACTTCCATCTGGGTCCCATGCTTCTGCTAGCCCCCGAGTGGCCGCGTGGGCCGTGGTTCACGGATTCTTTTCTCAATCTAGCGATGGACGTACCTCTGCGGCTTCGCCATCTTCCTCGGCTCCCTAGTCAGAGACCTGTACTTTCCGTCCAGGCCGATCGCGCTTGTTTAGCGGCCTGGCCCTTGAAGGATGTTGTCTCCAGCACAAGTGCTATTAGGAGGAGGTCTTCTCCGCTTGGCTGCGGGCACGGAAACGTTCAACTTCTCTGGACTATGTGCGTATCTGGAACATGTTGAGGCTGTTTGTGCGGGGTCGGGTTTCTCAGCGTACTCCGCCCCGATCTTGTTAGTCTTTTCTTCTCCAAGACAGTCTCTCCGAGGGTCTTTCCTCTTGTTCTCAGCACGTTTAAGTCTCCCCTCTCGGCTCTCTCCTGGGTCGGGTGAAGGTAGTCTCTGAGAGGTCACCCAGCTGCGATTTCTGCTTCATGGGCGTCGAACATTTCCGTCCGCCTTCTCCGCCGCTTGCCCGTCGTAGAGTTTTCATTTGGTTCTTTTCGCGCCCTCTCTGCGGCTCTGTTCGAACATCTCCTTCGCGCTACCTTGAAGGCTCTTCCGCTTAAGACTGGTTTCTGGTCTCTATCTCCTTTGCTCGTCGGAGTTCAGAGATCCTAGCGCTGTCCGGTCGGGAACCTCTTTGCGTCCTTCGGAATCCGGAGTCTCTCTCGTACGGGCCCTTCCTTCTTGGTGCAGGTTCTTCTAACCTCCTTGTCCTCCAGTCGGCGGAACTCCCCGCGTTTCCCCTGCGACTAGTGACGTTCTTTGTTACCTTAATGCCTTACGAGTTCTCTGTCGCTACCTCCTAGTTACCAATGGCCTTCATGTTTCGGTCCATCCTTTGTCCTCTTGAGTGGTTCCAATCGGAGTAAGCCGGCTTCTGAGTCCGCTATAGCGCGTTGGTTGAAAGCAGTGATCTTCTCGGCTTATCTTTGTCATGTTTGGGCGGTTCCCGAGGATCTGACGACTCATTCCCTGCGTTCTCGAGCTACTTCCTGGGCGAACCTTCAGTTGTTCTCTCCGTAGGAGATTTGTAGTGCCGCCACTTGGATGTCCTTTCCTACTTTTGTTCGACACTACCGCCTCGCTGTGCGAGCTCCGCTCTTTGGTTCTTTTGGTCTATCAGTGCTTTGAGCGGGACTGTCTTGATCCCACCCGGGTTAGGGGAGCTTTGGTACATCCCACAGTCTGGACTAATCCGGGTACGTACAGGGAAAGGTAAATTAGTTCTTACCTGTTAATTTTCGTTCCTGTAGTACCACGGATCAGTCCAGACACCCTTCCCTGTTTGTCTCTTGTTCTTGCAGGTTGCAGTTCTTTTTAGACGTCCTTTTGTGCATGAATACTGAGCAAATACACCGGAAGCCTTGGTTGTCCAAGTACCAAGTATATGCAAGAGCGGTTAGGTATAATTTGTTTCATTCATTGTTCTACTGTTGCTCTATTGAGCTTTATGGTTGTTTGCTTGATCCTACTCTGGTTTTGTTATTTTCTTCTTTGACATTCGTTATACTGAAGGGTTACAGGATAGGCTCTGTCCTAATATAGGATATCCTTCAAGTTTTAGTCTGTCTCCACCTGCTGGAAAGGAGGCTCAACCCACAGTCTGGACTGATCCGTGGTACTACAGGCACAAAAATTAACAGGTAAGAACTAATTTTCCTGTGGTGAGCCTGACAGCATTGCCAGATTAAATGTTTGAAACGATTCTTAAAAAAAAAAAAATAAAATAAAAAATTACTGGCCACATAAATAGACATGGTTTAATGGGGGAGCGTCAACATGGTTTTTGCAAAGGGAAATCCTACTTTATCAATTTACTAGATCTTTTTGAGGGTGTAAATATATGTGGAAAAGGTGGGCCAGTTGATGATATATAGTGTATTTGGATGTTCAGAAGGCATTTGACAAAGTCCCTCATGAGAGATTCTTTAGGGAATTGGGAGGTCATAGGATCAGAGACAGTGTCCTATTATGGATTGGTAGCTGAATAAAAAGACAGGTCAGTTTTCCAATTGGAGAAAGGTTGTTGGTGTAGTGCCCCATGGGTCTGTATTGGGACTTGTGCTATTTAGTATATTTCTAAATGATCTGAAGACAGGAATGACAAGTGAGGTACCAGATTTACAGGTAACACAAAATTGTTTTAGGTTGTTAAAGTGGCACTGGATTGTGAAGAACTGTAGAATAGGGGTGGGAAGAAGAAACATTTTGTTTTGTTTTTGAGGTTTGGTTTCCCCACAAATTTTTTCATCTTTTATTTAATGAAAAAATGAAATAAACATTAAACAAAACAACCCCCCCCCCCCCCCAAAAAAAAAACAAACAAACCCCAAAACAAAAAAAAAAGAAACAAGGTCTCCCATGTTCTCCACCCAGAAAAATGCCGGGGCCAGGATACTTCCTGGCCCCGGCATTTTATTTATTTATTTAGACTTAAAAACATTTTTTTTTTATTCCACTTTTCACACTTTTTCAGCGTTTCAAAGATTACGTTCAGGTACTGTAGGTATTTCCCTATCCCCAGAAGGCTTACAATCAAAGTTTGTACCTTAGGCAATGGAGGTTAAAGTGACTTGCCCAAGGTCACAAGGAGAGACAGTTGCACTTGAACCCTGGTCTCCTGGTTCGTAGCCCACTGCTCTAACCACTAGGCTGCTACTCCACTCCATTTGCCTGGTCCGGGAAGGATCTGAGGCCGGGGCATTGCATACAGCATAGACCAGGGATGGCAAACTCCAGTCCATATTTATCTACAATAAATATGTATCAGAGGGATTTGCATGCACTGCCTCCATTGTATGCAAATCTGTCATGCATATTCATTGTGGATATGCTGAAAACCTGGCCTGTCTGTGGCACTCTAGGTCTAGAGTTTACCATCCCTGATCTAGGTCTGGACCAGATGTCTGGCCTCGGCCTAGGCCAGGGCCCAGGACCAGGCCTGACACTGGGTCCTGACGCCTAGGCGGCAGCCCAGACCAGGGACTAAGACCAGTCTTGACATTGCAGTCCGGTCCGGAGATTGGGCCTTGATGCAGGGGCCTTGGCCCAGGACCTAGGCCGAATGCCGGGGTCTGACCTCGGGCTGGTTCCTGAAACATGGGCCCATGGTCAGGCCAAGTGTCCAGGCCTCCGAGATCTTCTGTCTTCCTTCTTTCTTCTTCAAAATGATGCCTTCTGCTGGCAAGGAAGTGCCAGAGTTAACTGTGGCGCCTCCCAAGCACATGGCACCATTTCATTGAAGATGGAAGAAGACCTCTGTGTCTGGGTCTAGAACAAGGGCCTGGCGTCTGGACCCAGTCTCTGTACCGGGTTGAAGCATCTGACTCAGGTCTGGGCCTGGACTGCTACAGAGCAGGTAATTCCCCCCCCCCACCTCAATCTTTGGGGTCTCTGAGACCCTGGCTATGCACTCTCACCTAGGCTGCGGCTCCTGCAGTGGGCTGCGGCCTATTCCTAGGCGAGGCCTTGGGCCCAGGACCTGGCGTTGCACTCTGACATCTACTGGAGCCCCTGATTTGGACCTCATCCTATTCCCTAGGCGAGGCCCTGGGTGTAGGACCGATGAATCCATTTTATTTTTTTGTTTTTATTTAACAAAACATGAAAACCAATGAAATTTAGTCTGTTTTTGAATCATTCACTTTGAAAATGAAATGCTGGGTTCTGTGTTAGAAAAAAGATGTTTTGTTCTTGTGGATAATACCTTGAAATCTTCAGCTCAGTGTTGTGGCCCCCGTGGGCTAGGCCCTGCACTTAGGATTTTTTCTTGCACACTGTGTGGTAGGCTGCGGAGACCGTTTTCACCCGCTCTTGTGCATGTTCTGCTGCTCTCTCTAGTCCGAAGTGTGCGCACAGTTGTGTGCTCAGTTTTTGGGCACGCTGTTTATGCGCACAAACCTTTTTACATGCTTAACTTGGTGCACAGGTTGTGCATGCACCTTGCTGCGTTTTTCTTCTAGGTGCTTATTTTTTGAGAGCATTTCATTTTTGAGTGTGAGCCATTCCGACACCTGTTTATTGCAGCGATGGCGCCGGTAAGCAAGGAAGCCTAAGCATCTTCCTATTTGTGTTGCCTGCCATATTAGGGTTTCTCAGTCTGATCTGGCTTCTAACCTGTGTCAGCGCTGCTCAGACGCTCAGGGAGAGTTGTCTTCCTCTGATTTTGCTAAGCCTGGCTCTTCCCATTCTGATGATGGGTTGGTCACGGCCTGGACTGGGAGGATACCAGATCATGGTTCTCCCTTGTCTGGCTCCTCTACTGGCGAGGGCAGTTCTGTGGGACCAGCTCCAATTCCTTCTGGGCTTGGTCTGGATCTGGCTGCTTTTTCTTGGGTGGAACTTTTTCAAAGCTTACAGCCTTTCTTCAGGTGCAGTTCTCTGCTTTTCCCATTCCTGTCGGATTGGACCCTCAGCCGGTGGCTCCTCCCTCTTCCAGTCCTATGCTTAAGCGCCAGAGCTCACATCGGCTCCCTATGGGTGTTCCTGACAGGAATCTGGATGGCACTGATGATGAGGTTGATCCTGATTTGCTGGAAGGTGGGGAAATTCCTCTAGGGCTGGAACCGCCTAGAACCATGTTTTGGGTCTTTCATAGAGAACTGTCAGCCCTGATTTCCCAGACCTTGAAACAGCTCAGTGTTCCTGGTTTGGATGCTATGTCAGAGCTGAGGAAGAATCCCATTTTGGTTTCCTTACATAAAGTCTCTTGTTTTTTCCCGGGGATGGATGCCATCCAGGACTTGATTGATCTGGAATGGGATGCCCCAAGGCAAATTTTAAAGGGGGTTGGAAGGCGTGTACCCCCTGGATCCGGCTGTGAGACAACATTTGCACTTTCCCAAAGTGGATGCTCTGGTATATGCCATGTCTAAGCAGATGACTATCCCTGTAGAGGAAGGAATGGCCTTGAAGGATGTACATGATAGAAGGATTGAGGCTATTCTTAAGAAAGCCTTTGAGGCAGTGGCGATGAATTTACAGATTACCCCCTGTTGTGGTGAGATCTTGTCTGCTTTCTCTAAGGAGGATGATGAGTTTGGAGGGAATTCCAGAGCAGTTATGGAGCCTGCTGCTGCCTTTTTAGCAGACTCTGGCTGTGATTTGGTCTGGACCTCGGCCAGAGGAGTGGCTTTGGTGATAGCAGCCAGTCAACTCTGGTTGTGAAATTGGTCAACTGACACAGCATCCTATGCCAATCTTATCAAGATGCTCTTTAAAGGCTTGCTTTTGTTTGGGAGCGAGTTGGAGAAACTGGCCAGAAGTGGGGCGAGTCTCCAGCGCCTTGGTTGCCGGAGGATAAGAAAAGGTTACAGCACCCCTTTGGTATGAGGGGTTGTTTCCGGGGTTCCAGGTGTTTTCGTCCCTGCAGAGATGACCTTTCAGCAGACTTGGCCCTTTAGTAGGTATCAGTCTTTCAGTAGTAATCTCCTTATTGCAGGAGCTCGGTTGGCTGGTGAACTTGACCAAGAGCAATCTTTAACCATTCCAGTTGTTGGGGTATCTGGGGGTCCGGTTCGACATGGGACAGGACAGAGTTTTCCTACTGGAAGTTCGGATCCAGGGATTGCTGTCTGAAGTGCATCAGTTGATGAACTCATGTGCCTGACAGTGTGGTCCTAGATACAGGTACTCAGCTTGATGGCAGCTATCCTGGAAGTGGTGCCATTGGCAAGAGTGCATGTGTCCTCTTAATAACTCTTTATCTCTTTGGAACTTGCAGTCTCAGGATTATGCAGTTCGGCTCCACTTGCTCCCGCCTCCAGTGGTGGATGCATGAGGATCATCTGAGAAAGGGAGTTCCCTTGTCCTCTCCAGCCTGGTTGGTACTCAAGACAGATGTGAGTCTCCCCAGTTGGGGGACTCGCTGTCTGAAGTTAACAGCCCAGGGGTGCTGGAATGCTGAAGAGTCCCACTAGAACATCAGTCGCCTGGAGGCCTGAGTGGTACAGTTGCCATGCTTGCAGTTTAGCCACAGGCTGCGGAATCAAGCAGTTCGCGTGTTGTCTGACAACACGACGACTATGGCCTATATTAATTGCCAGGGAGGAACCAAGAGCCAGCAAGTGTTGCAGAAAATAGACCAGCTGATGGAATGGGCAAAAGGTCACCTGCAGATGATCTCAGCCTTTCACATTGCAGGAAAAGACAACGTAAGAGTGAACTTTCTCAGCAGGGAGAGTCTGGATCCAGGAGAGTGGGTATTGTCAGCCGAGGTGTTTCAGCTAATTGTGCATCGCTGGGGCCTTCCATTTCTAGACCTGCTGGCGATTTCTTGAAATACGAAGGTTCATTGCTTCTACAGTTGCAGGAGAGATCCATGGTCTCTGGGATTAGATGCTTTCATACAGTTCTGGCTGGAAGACAGATTGTTTTATGCCTTTCCTCCTTGGCCCTTGCTGGGCAGGATAATTTGCAAGATCGAAGGCCACAGGTGGATAGTACTTCTGGTGACACTGGACTGGCCCAGGCGTCCGTGTTATGCAGATTTACGATGACTCGTGGTGGAGGACCCCATTTGACTTCTGCCGCACATGGATCTGCTTCAGCAGGGACCGGATCTTCATGAGGATCCAATTTTATTCTGTCTTACAGTTTAGCCCTTGAGAGGGGCTCGCCTGTTAAAGCGTGGTTATTCCTCTGTGGTGATTGCCACTTTACTCCGTGCTTGCAAGTTCTCTTCCTTGGCTTATGTGCGGGTTTGGAGAGTTTTTGAGGCCTGGTGTGAGGAGCGGGTTATTCTTTCTTGTTAAGTTAAGTTGTGAACCGAGATGATGTTCCCAACGTATCCCGGTATACAAAAACACCCAAATAAATAAATAAGTTAAGATCTCTCTCACTCTGGATTTTTTGCAGGATGGATTGAATAAAGGCTTGGCCCTTAATTCCTTGAAGGTGTAGGTTGCTGCTCTTGCCTGTTTCGGAGGCCTGGTGAATGGTGTTTCCTTGTCTCATCCTGATGTGGCCTGTTTTTTTTTTTTGAAGGGAGTGATGCACCTTAGGCCTCCTTTGAGGTTACTGTTTCTATTGTGGACTCTTAATTTGGTGCTGGACTATTTGGCGGACCCTATGTTCCGACCACTGTGTAGCCTTTCCTTACAGTTGTTGACTTCGAAGACTATGTTCCTGATGCTCTGTGTTGGATTTCTGAGCTGCAGGCCTTGTCTTGCCAGGAGCCGTTCCTTTGGGTGACTCCAGGGGTTTTACAGCTGCAGTACTGTTCCATCCTTCTTGCCCAAGGTAGTCTCGGACTTTCATTTGACTCAGTCCATTTCTTTGCCATTCCTGAATAAGGTCAGGGATGCAGAGGAGTTTCGCCTTTTGCACTTCTTGGATGTATCTGGACGTCTGAGTCTTTTTCAAAGGAGTGATTGCCTGTTTGTTCTTCATGGCGGGAGTAAGCAGGGTACTCCGGCTTTGTGGTCTCCCATAGCTTGTTGGATTAAGGGAGGTACTCACAGCTGTGTATATGGATGCTGGAAAGCCATTGCCTACTCAGGTTAGGGCTCAGGCAGCTTCATGGGCAGAGGTTAGTCTGTTGTCTCCTATCCGATATCTGTTGAGCTGCGACGTGGTCCTCCTTACATGCTTTTTCCAGATTTTAATATCTGAATGTGCAGGCCCGGGAGGATGCAGCTTTTGCACGTGCGGTGTTGACTGGACCACGGGCAGCCTCCCGCCCTTTTTGGGAGTAGCTTTGGTACATCCTGAGTCCATCTGTCTGCACGCTAGGAAATGGAGAAATTACTTACCTGTTGATTTCGTTTTCCTTAATGTAGACAGATGGACTCAGCTGCCGCATGAGTGTGTCAATAGTCCTCCTGAGGGGCTGTGGGTCCCACGGGATTATTGGTAAGTGTTCATCCAGTTTCTAGCTTGGGGTACCTAGAATCTTATGAGTTCAGTATTTATGATTGGTTGAGTACAGTTCTGGTTACCTGTTTTTAATTGTTTTTTTGCTAATCTGTCCATAGTTGCTTTTGAAGAGATTACTGGCAGGCCGGGCTCACTGTAGGGTTATATATACTGGGACGTCAGCTTGCTCCGTCTCCATCTGCTGGCAAGGGAGCATAAACCCACTGGTCCTGAGTCCATCTGTCTATACTAAGGAAAACAAAATTATCAGGTAAGTAATTTCTCCATTAGCGCACAATCAAGCTATGGAATCTGTTTCCGGAGTATGTTTCAAGGCAGGTAAATAGGATTCAAAAGAAAATTGGACATGTTTCTGAAAGAAAAGTCCATAAACAGTTATTAGCCAGATGGAGTTGGGAAACCTAGCCATATCCCTGGGATTGAGATATAAGAAATAGATCAACTATTGGGAATTTGGGTATTTGTGTCCCAGACTGGCCACTGTTGAGGACAGAATGCTGGGATCAATGTACCTTGTTCTGACTCAGCATGGTACTTATGTTCTTAAGACCAGTGTGTCAGAGGCATTGACATCGAGGGACCTCTGTGTTGCATTGGTGAAAGTAGTTTTTATCGGCAGGAAGGGGGGGTGTCATCTGTTCCTTTGCTGACTGCCATCAGAGAACCTGGAGACATGCCATCATCTGGCTCTTCTTGCTTGTAGAAGGTGCAGTTTGCACCTCTTTAACACCAATATCGAGGCATTCCAATACCAGGCTTTAAGGGAAGCCAAAGTAGCATTAGCCATTGGTCTTTGATACTGGGAGTGGGGATGGTCCTGTATCTAAGAATCCCCTTCAAATTGGTACCACAGTGAGGAGAGCTCATCCTCCCAGAAATCTTGGGACTCGAGACATCCTCCAATGTTCCTGGTTTCAGCCACCAATACTTCTCTCAATCCAAGGAGGATATGGCCACACCTCCCAGTCAGTGTTGGCTTTGGCTATCTTTGAGGAGGAGCTGCAGGGCCTCCTCCTTCAGCTGTTGCTTGATTTCCTTTGGCTGCCAGTGAGAGATAAGCATTTGTGCTGGGATTGATGCCAGTTTCTGAAAGGGGATTAGGATTGACGCCCGCTTCCCTGCTGATCTCTGTCTCATCAGGAGAGGAAGCTTCCCCAAGCCATCTATAGACTTTTCAGGATCCAGGCCCAAACTCCCAAGAGCACCTCCCATGGGGACCTTGGGTGAGGATCAGACAGCTCAGGAGTTGTCGCCCCAGTGGATCATGGGGTATTGGACTTGGAATACACATGGTGATATGGCTATGAGTCCGGTTACCCCTCTGAAAAAGAGGAGTCAATGGGTATGCGCTCCAACTCCTCCTTTCTGCCAGAGAGAAGCATGTACCCTTAGGAGTACCTCTTCATGGGATTTGTCAAGAGAATGGAACAGTTCATTAATTTTACAGACTGATAAGTCCAGAAACAATATACTGGATGTCCTTCAGTTCATGAAGCTCCCTAAGGAGGTCATGGCAGTCTCAGTCCATGAAATCCTTCAAGAGATACAGATGAGGATGTGGGAGAGCCCCCTCTCTGTCCTTCCTGTCAAGAGGGTGGATGCAATTTATCTCGCCCACAATATTCGCCGATTTGACAAGACAGCTGCCGCACAAATTTGTTGTGGCCAAATCTGCTCTCAAGAAACCAGAGAGAACTAGAACTCATTCCTTGATACCTCTAGAAAGTTGCCCAGGACCCTGGAAAGTCTTGGGAGGAAACATTTCCAGGGGGGCTATGCTTAATACCTTTACAGCTTCCTACCAGCTCTTCATGGGTCAGTGCATGTGGGACCTGCTGAAGCAGATGCAAGGGGTTGCCAAGCAGCTTCCGCAAAAGCAGCAAGATTACCTCCAGTCATTTGTGGGGCAAGGCCCTGGAGTATGAAAAAGACATGGTGCACTCGACCTTTGTTTTTAAGATGGCAATGAGAGTCTCTGCTGTGGGAATTAGTGCCCACAGTTAACTGACTGTGGCCTCTGATATCCATCCAGAAGTTTAGGAACAACTCACTGATATACCGTGTACAGAAGGAAGCAGTCGCACAGATTTAGAAACACTGTGCAACACTCCAGCAGCTCTTTGCTGGCACTCCAGACTATGCCTCTTCATTTAGAATGCACCTGAAAGTTTGATAGAAGTAGCACGTCTTCTAACCAAAGAGGCGCTATCCTCCAGCCCCTTATTTCTGTCAACATCAGGCCTTATGTGCCTATCTCCAATAGCGGGCCTTCTAAGCTCCAGATAGCAATCCAGCCAGCACCTTCGAAGAGCTTTTAACTGCATTGCGGGGAACATAGCCAACATCTTAGTACCTGTGCTAGAGGATCTTCTGTTGGAGGCAGGCTGCTGTTTTACTTAAACCGTTGGCCAAGTGTAACTACAGAGACACATGGGTCCTCAGCATTGTAAGAGGGTAATGTTTAAATTTGTTGGGTATCTCTCAGATTGACAACCAAATCCCAATTGGGGTTACGTGACTCATCAGGAACTGCTACAAAAGGAGTTCTTCTCCCTTTTATATGCCAGTGCAGTTGAGTTTGTCCCACCAGTGGAAAGAGGATGGCGATTCTACTTAAAGTACTTTCTGATTTTGAAAAAAAGAGGGACTCCATCCAATTCTAGACCTAAGGGCCTAAGTTCAAGATTGTTTCTCTGGGCACTTTAATCCCATTTCTACTAAAGAGGGACTGGCTATACTCATTTTAGCACTTTGAAAATTTACTTGACCCCAGAGGATGATCAAAACAAATCAGCAGGGATGCAGCCCACTCCAGTAATTACTCTGCTTTCACCTTCAGTACATTCTAGCTGCTCCACTCTCTCAGCCTCTTTCCCCCTTCCTCAATCTCCACCTCATCGAGTCCCTCCTTTCTTTACCTTCTCCCCTCCAATATATCCTCTGAAGCTGATACCCTCTTATATCTTCTAGCTCCTGTACCACCTTCAGCCCTTTTCATATTCCAGCTGATCCTCTCACACCAAGCCCTTCTTATAACCCCCAACTGATCCTCTGTACCTCCTCCCTCTCAATTCATCCTCTATTCTCTCATCCCTATCTTTTTGTTTTCAGTTCACCTCATCCCCTCCAAATCTGCTGTCATATCACCCCAGATGATCCCCTCTTACCTCCACCCAACTCCTCTCACACTCTAAGAACATAAGAAATTGCCATGCTGGGTCAGACCAAGGGTCCATCAAGCCCAGCATCCCGTTTCCAACAGAGGCCAAACCAGGCCACAAGAACCTGGCAATTACCCAAACACCTAGAAGATCCCATGCTACTGATGCAATTAATAGCAGTGACTATTCCCTAAGTAAACTTGATTAATAGCAGTTAATGGACTTCTCTTCCAAGAACTTATCCAAACCTTTTTTGAACCCAGCTACACTAACTGCACTAACCACATCCTCTGGCAACAAATTCCAGAGATTTATTGTGCGTTGAGTGAAAAAGAATTTTCTCCGATTAGTCTTAAATGTGCTACTTGCTAACTTCATGGAATGCTCCCTAGTCCTTCTATTATTCGAAAGTGTAAATAACCGAGTCACATCTACTCGTTCAAGACCTCTCATGATCTTAAAGACCTCTATGATATCCCCCCTCAGCCGTCTCTTCTCCAAGCTGAACAGCCCTAACCTCTTCAGCCTTTCCTCATAGGGGAGCTGTTCCATCCCCTTTATCATTTTGGTTGCCCTTCTCTGTACCTTCTCCATTGCAACTATATCTTTTTTGAGATACGGCGACCAGAATTGTACACAGTATTCAAGGTGTAGTCATGTTTCTTTCATTTCTCCTCTCTCACTTTCCACTGCCAATTCCTTTCTAGCTGATCCAATCCTCCTGCATCTGATCCCTCGCTTCTGACAGCTCCTTCTCTCAGTATGCCCCTGACCAAGGTCAGCAGCAATATTTTCCTTTGGGCCCAGACTAAAGGTGGATGCCATCGAGTGGGGAAAAGAGGGCAGGCTGATGACTGGCATCATTTTTATCTTGTATAGGTTTAGTGATGGATGATGATAGAGGAGCAGCAGTAGTCTCCACTAGCCCCTGCACACTCAGCCCTCTTCTCTCATCATGGCTGGTCCTAAGCCCAGTGGTGATCTGCAGGCAGATGCAGCATTAGCAATGAAAGTCTGTTCAGAACCAATGACCCTGATCTCTTCTTGTGCAGGGTTTTCAGTTACTACAGAAACTCATGCAAGGGTGGTACCACTGCAAGGCCTGTGCGTGCTGGCTCACGGGCCATATGCTGACATCCACTACTAATGCTGCTACTGGTGTCTAAAGTGTGTTGCCATTCGAGGCACCTGCGACCCTAGCTAAAACTTTTGTTATCCCATTTGGGGTCCTGACTATGGTTTGGGAAGCCCTGATCTAAAGGATGCTTAAACCCATATAGAGAAATTCCCCAGTCACAGGAAATATCTCAGCTTCGTTGAGGGAGACTGTCACCTTCATTATCGCATGCTGCCGTTTGGCATAGCATTAGCCTCACATGTCTTCACCAAATAACTTGCTGTAGTGGTGGCACATCTACACAAGTGTGGGGTACACATGTATCCCTATCTGGATTACTGGCTGGTTAAGAGAGTGCAGTAGAGTAGATGTACATGACCATATGGGTGTTGGAATTATTAGTGTTAGTAATCACTAAAGGTTTTTTCTAAAAGACACAAAATGGGAGAAAAAGCCTTAATGAATCTGGCCCATAGTAACATAGTATTGTCGTCAGAAAAAGACCAAATGGTCCATCCTGTCTGCCCAGCAAGCTTCCTGTGGTAGCAACTGCTGCTCGGTTCAGGTTACCACCATGTGTCTGTTAAGGGTAGTAACTGCTGCTCTGTGCCTGTTACCCCCATGCCTTATGTTAAGGATAGTAATACTTACAAGCAAAACTAAGCAACTGTCAAATCCATAACAAAATTACTGCAACATTTTTACATGGTGAGTAGCCTTCCTGATAATTCAGACAATCCTACTTGTGCATTCTTTGCTTTTGGACTTTGTTGTAGAAGCTTTATCCCAGGGCCAGCATATCAGTACCCAAGTCTCCTCTGAGCCTGCCACATCAATTGGAGTTATCAGAGCTCTGTTAAGACGTGACTTGGGCAAAAGCTTTCCTTCTGTAACAAAAGGCTATCACCCTGATGTCCACAGTGGAAGGTATCCAGATGAGTAAGCAGATGTCAGCATAGGATGTGTTGAAGCCATTGGGCCTCATAGTGTCAACTGTACATGTTACTCCCTTGCACGCTTCCATATGAGGAGAGCCCAATGGACTTTCAGGTCACAGTGGCTACAGGCCACTCAGAACCTATGGGACAGCATCTGTGACATGAAACCAAAATACTCATATAAATTGTCCTTACAACAAATGTGTCCACCCTGGGTTGGGAACTCATATAGAGGGGTTCTGCACCCAGTGTTTCTGGTCTGCTCGGAAGATGTTCTATTAGATAAACTTCGTGGAGCTGAGTGATCTAGTATGCTGTAAATGCTTTCAATAATCTGTTGTCCTTCAAATTCATTCTGGTTCAAATTGACAGCCAGATTAAGATGTATTACATCAACAAGCAGGGATGCACAGGATCTCAGTTCTTGTGCCAGGAAGTTGTCCAGTCATGAATCTGGGCCATCTCTTCGTGGGTAGTTCTCAGGGCCACATACCTGGATGGCGTGGAGAGTGTCCTGACTGAGTCAGCCCTTAGAACCCCATGAAATGTCCTGGGACTTTGGGGGGGGGGGGGTGTTGGTGTAGCAAATCAGATATTCTGCCAGAAGGGCACACCTGTAGTGGATCTGTTTATTTCCCCCCCCCCCCCCCCTCAGAACAGGAAGGTACCACTCTTCTGTTCCAGAGAGGGGGGGTGGGCAGAGAAAACTAGCCTAAAACACTTCTGATATTGTAGCTCAAAGACAGGGGGTGGGGGCTATGATATAGCCCTCTTTCGGTACTCCTTAGGGAGATATCCATCAAAGAACTAATCAGACTGGGGCCTTCCCCAGACTTCATTGATCAGGGTTTGCACCATCCCAACTTCAGGTTTGTGGCACTCACTGCCTGGACGTTGAGAGGTTGACCCTGAAACCCCTTGATCTATCTGAAGATGTGTTAAGTTCTTTTGGCTTCAAGAAAGTATTCCACTATAAAGTCCTATGGCTTTAAGTGGAGTAGGTTTGCTTTGCAGTGTGCACATAAGACCCTAGATCGTTTCTCTGGCTCCACTCAAAAACAGCTTGATTACCTTCTACATCTATCAGAGTCTGGCTTTAAGACCAACTCAGAGTTCATCTTCATGCAGTTGGCACCTACCATAATCATGTAGAAGGTAAACTCATCTCCGTGTAGCCTTTGGTTGTCCAGTTGATGCAAAGCCTGCTTCATTTGAAATCTCCAATCAGGCCACCTGCCATGTCTTGGGATCCCAGCTTGGTTTTGTTCAGCTGATGAACGCTCCCTTTGAGCCCATGCATTCCTGTGACCTGAAGTACCTGACCTGGAAGGTTGTATTTTTGGTGGCGGTCACTTTAGCGCACGGTCAGTGTGCTTTAAGCTCTAGTAACGTATCATAAGGTGGTCTTGCACACCAATCCAAAGTTTTTGCTTAAGGTGGTGTTGGAATTCCATTTTAACCAGTCAATTGACCTTACAACATTTTTCCCATGGCCACATGTCCACCAAGGTGAACACACACTGCACCGTTTGGATTGCAAAAGAGCCTTGGTTGTCTACATGGTGCAGACTGAAGCCCATGGAAAGTCCACCCAGCTTTTTATTTCTTTTGATATTAGCAAACTGGGGATAGCCATTGCCAAACACTCTTATCTAATTAACTATCAGATTGTATCTCCTGTTGTGCCCAGGGGAGCTTGATCTTGTCCATATCAAGGCTCACATTGTACGAGCCTTGGCAGCATTAGTGGCTCGTCTGCGACCAGTCACGTGGAGGAGATCTCAAGTTGTCGTCATTCATTCACATCTCACTACTGTTTGGCTAATCTGTCATGTGGAGTTTCAGGTATATAATCCAATTTCTTTCCCTTCTAGAGCCTGTTGTTTTTGTTTCAGGCTGTCCCTTGCAGGTTAGGTATAAAATGGAAAAAATACTTTTGTCATCCAAAATATTGTACCCATTGGCACTTCTTGTTTCCCCCCCCCCCTTTTTTTTCTGTTTTTGTTGGTAGCAGCCTGTAGCTAAGGATTCCCGCTTGTGAAGGCTGCCATCCTACTTGTCTTCTGAGAAAGCAGAATTGCTTACCTGAAACAGGTGTTCTCCAAGCACAGCCCTCAAAAACCCACCTACCTCACAGTTGGTTTCTGTGGTTTTGTTTTGGTTTTTTTTTTCTGCTAAAAATACAAGTCTGAAGGGCATCCGTGTGGATGCGTGGCATGCATGGGGTGTGCTCAGTGAGGCACAAAGTTCCAGAAACTCTGACATAAGTTTTCCAGGCTGGGCTCCATCAGATGAAGTCATCCCATCTGTGAGGACTCACATCCTGTTGTCCTCTAGGAACACCTGTTACAGGTAAGCAACTCTTTTATTCTGTAAAAAGCAGAGCAATTTTCTGTACTTTTAAGCTGCTGCCAAGTTAGAATTGCTTTTAGTTGAAAAAATTAAAAAATACTATAATGCATTTTAACTCTTAACTGCTCTGGCATTCCATCAGCTGTTCAATAGAGCCTGCTAGAACTTGCATTTCATGATCTGTGATGTTACACATTTTAATTGTGTTCAGGAATTAGATTTCTGCATAATTTTTTTTTCCTGGCCATTGGACAGAGACGGTGTCTCTTTGGCCAACTTGTAAATGGTGACTCAAATAAAACTTTGGACGTGCAAGTGAAATTTAATTTTCTACCATCCTTCAGATTCCTTTTATTTAAAAAGAGGAAGGGTAGATCTTAAGCATTCTGAAAAATATAAGATGAACTGAAGTTTTACAGGGCTAGGAGATAGATAAAGAATATAACTGTTTGAAAGAAATCAGAAATAGTGGAAGAAAAGATGCTCTAAGAGGTTCCAAGAAAAAGAAAATATCTACAGCAAGGAGTAGGGAGTCCTGGATGATTTTCAGCAGCAGCTACTGGCTGGCACAGGAAGACATGTGTAGCAGGTTCTGGGGGGACCCTATTCTCTGTCCCATGGCCACAAGATTTCGGTTGTAAAGCCAGGTTAGTTAATGAAAGTGGACAGCACTAAATGGGAAAAACCCTGGTTGCCCTGAATTTTGAAAGTGTTAGGCACATAACATTAATATTTTTCTCTTCTACCCCTTCCAGTTATGAAAGGCAAAGTGCTGTGTTGATGTGCATTTCATTTGGGCTGAAAGAGGCTAACCACTTAAAACATAGTTCTGTTTGACTAGAAGCTGTTCCATCTGAGCTATTAATAAGTAGGACCCCAGACTTCCAAGATTTTGTGGCCTTGGAAACTGGCACAAAATTGCAGGAAACTCTCCCTGCTTCCACAGCCTATCATCGAGGACATTCATCTTTTTTTTTTTTATTCTTGTGACCTGCCCATCCACCTCACACTGCCCAGCTTGTGGCTGTTGCTCTGGAGCCAGTGCAATGTCTTTGGGGTTTTTAAAGGAACTTTTGTAGTAGTTCAGTATGTCTATCCAGAGGTGCAATAACTTTCTTTACAGTGGATTGATGTTTCAAACTTCCATGTCCCACTGAAATTTACTAGAACCTGATCGGTGAAAAGTTGAAAAGTGCTACAAAATCCATTCATATGCATGGTTTTGACTTTCTTGTTTTATTTTTTCCCATTTTCTTGCCTTTCCCAGACATGCCTGAATGACCTAAGGGACCCTCACTAGGCTGAGAGCTGGAGGGGCACTGTCTTTGAGACACACTCTCAGCACTGCTTATTGGCATCATAGTTTGCCATAACAGCAGTTATCTTCTCTACTTACATGAGAAAATAGCAACAAAGAATTATTTTGTAAAGACCATAGCCAGAGTTATCAGGTTCATGCTGTAGCTTGGGAGTAGCTTCTGCAGCAGTGTTTTTGAAATTCTGCTGCACTTATGTGGTATATTTCCATAAACTGACATTTTGTAAAAAAAAAAAAAAAAAAGTTTCTCAACTTTTCTTATGTCTGGATAATTTTGTTCTCATTTGAGTGATTTTTTTTTTTTTGAGGGGAGGGGAAGAGGAGAAGTGATTGGTGCAGGGAAGAAAGAAAGGGCATCAGCTTGGGTGGAGGCAGAGATTGAAGATAGGGTGATGAAAGGGAATGATACCTCTTTCACTATCCTTTCCCATTTGGTGCTGATGTATCCATACCTATACACACACACACTTAGTACTGAATTCCCCTCTGTCATCCTGCATTCACCCCATCACCTTTCTCACCTGCCCATCTATTCCTTATCCCATTTCTCACCCTCCTCTCATGATTATTTTCACCTCCCCATGCCAACTGTCATCCTTCTCTCTCCCCCTCCCTACCAGTTCTCTCCTTACCCTGATTGGGCAGTAGGAGGAGGAGAGCAACTGTGCCTTGGCTGCATGTTCTCTGCTGCTCAGTATTTGAACTGCATGGCATCAAACCCCGAGTTAGGTCCAGGTAGTAGAGGACAAGAACCAGAGGCACTACCATTCTCCTCCAATTATATCTCCTCCTGGCTGTATAGTGAGGGGAGAGGGCAGGCTATATGCAACTTCACATAACCTCAATGTGCCCAAATGGCCCAGTCATCTTCTCCTTCTGGTCTCCCACGATTCTGTGTATGGACCTTGCAATTGACTTCTGTGGCCTAAATTTTATGGCCTCTGCTGCAGACTCACAGGAGACCGTGGAACCTAGCTATGGGCAGTATTGTCTGGAATTCAATCTTCCCTTCTAAGTGGTCGATCTTGTTCTATTGAGGTGAATATGGCAGTCTGTATTTGCTTTAATGACTTACACTAATGTCGGAAAGGAGCTTATAAGAGGTCTTGCTGATTATTTAATATTTTGACTAAAAATTCTTAACTATCAATTGATCTTTAGTTTATTTTTAGATTTGTTCAAGTAACATCTCTCCACCAGTGGGAGGTATATGTACTGTATTTAAAAGTGTGTGTAATATGCTTCATCCTGCTCGTTGGAGATTATTCTAGTGCTTAGCCTGAGAATGTGGGAAAGCACTGCGTTGGAAGGCAATTCTGTGCACTTTAAATCTCTAGGTGTCTCTGCCAAAGCAATTGAATGATGCAGGGAAATTAGATATCATAATTCAGGTGCATTAGACTGGCAAATGGTGACAGGGGTTGGGTAGGGTTACAGTGAGGGTTGAGTGTGTGGTGTGGAAAGAGGATATGAGGGAGGCAATTGAAATGGAAAGTTCAGTTTTATCATAAAGTTTCTTTTACAACCAGATATTTTTGTGGTCCATTTTCAGAGGATGGATCTGGGAGAATGCCTGAAAGTCCATGATCTTGCGCTGAGAGCAGACTATGAGATTGCATCCAAGCAGCAGGACTTTTTCTTTGAGCTTGATGTAAGTTATATTTTCATAATAACTTTCTGGCTTAGGGTAGATAACTACAAAGGATACAGTGCGCTGTTCAAATAACAAATAGAGCAAAAATGTTACTAGGTGGTTGGTTGGGTTTTTTGGTTTTTTTTTTTGATTGACCAAAAAGTTATATACCCAAATAGAGAAACCTCTATCCCCATATGAGAAACAGGGACACACACAAATCATGTGGGTACAGGTAAGAACCATGAGATCCTAGCAGTCCAAAGGTAAGAGCCTAATCGATGTCCATAATACTACAGTAATTTGATTTTGTCAACAAGTAGGGTGAGTTAGTCACACAAGTGGGTGATATTCAATGGTGGCAACATGGATAGCTTTCTCACAGCTCAGAAAACCTAGAGGTTTTTCTAAATGTGCAGGACTTTCTGAACAACTGCTACCTCTTGAGTCCTTCATTCTAATATAGTTCGAGTTATTGTACAGATGCAGTTTTTGATGAACTCAAGATTTTTTTTTTCTCTTTTTGGCATTGAGTACTTCATTTGTTCTTTTTCCCCTCCAATTTCTCTCCCTTTCCCTCACAGTGAAAGTAAAAAAAAAAAAAAAAAGCCCTTCAATGTAGCAGACTGACTCGTCTGTATGCCTAGGGGTGTCAAGAAATGACCCTGTTGGTATAAGATATCTTATCTTATACAGGCCAACTAAAGATTACTGCTGTCTGGGACCAGACCATGACATCCCTAATTGCTGTCATTGCGACAGAATGTCCCCAGGAGCTGGTAGTTCAGGGGGTACAAGATGGCAGCTCCTAAATCCTCACGCCACCTAAGGCACTCAAGGCAGATGAGAAAAGCACTACAGGTTCTTCAGGTATCTATGCCAGGAGGTCAGAAGTACCATGTATTCAAGAACAATTTTACTCCTTTAAAGGGATGGGAGTCCTCCTGCAAAAGAGTCTGTACAGTCTTTGGGTTATGCGGTTAGAGAAGAGTATGTGGGACACCCATTACCCAGGAATATTTCACCACTAGTGGACCTGTCCTATTAATATTTTTACAGAAAATGGCTAAGGAAGGCCCCTTCACAGTCCAAGAAGATAAAAAAAACCTAAGTTAGATGTTTATGGTCTGCTACAGCAATGGTTCTCAAGGACCGCCTGACCAATTGGGTTTTCAAGTTATCCACAATGAATATGCATGAGAGACGCATGCATGCAATTGAAATATATTTGTATGCACGTTCATTGTGAATTCCCCAAAATCCAGACTGGTCAGGTGGTCTCTGAGGACCGGATTGAGAAACACTGCTATACTTTATTGATGTTCTGAAAGATGCTGTAGCAGTACCCATACTCAGACTACTCCAGGAGCTTCAGATGAGAGTATGGTGCAACCTGGTATCTTGTGCCCCACTGGTAAGGAAGCTAGATATAAGGTGCACAATCCCCCCTCACAGGATTCAGTGTTGTGCAGCTGTGACATCACTGTGGTTGTGGAGTCTGCTCTGAAAAAAGTAAAGCATTCAAAGGTACACTCATACTTCCATCAGGTAAAGGTCCAAAGTCCATGGATTATATTGTAAAGAAAGTGTACCAAGACATGCTGCCAAACTCTAGAATTGGAGTCTATCAACTTTATATATTGCTGTTTTTAAGTATGAGTGTGTTAAATGCGCAGGCCTTTCACAGATAATCTTTCAAATTCCTAGACTACTTCGCCAATGCTGAGGAGTATGGGAAGCATCTTGTAAGATAGGCTTATGAAGCTTTTGACAGTTCATCTGTCACCTCAGTAGCTATTAGATTAAGAAGACTTAGCTTAGGGCATCTGGTCTGTGTGAAGATGTCCACAGCAGGTTTCCCTTTATAGGCTAAAAAAACCCCTTATGTTAATGAGGTAAAGGATGCAATCAAATTGATAAAATGCCACTGTCCTATCCTTAGGACTTTGTTGACCACTGTGGAACAGCCTTCCAGAAAATAAACCTTCCCTTGCAGGAGTCTAGAGCCCACCAAGTAATCTGTAAGAACCAATGTATTCTGAAATTGTCACATTTCAAAAGCTAAAAGCAGTATGAGCCTTATAGAAACAGATTCACATAGAAAGAGGTTATAGTAGGTCTGCAGGCATATCGAGTAGCATCAATGGCTGAAATGCTTAAAGTACTGACTTGTGAAAGAGAAGGCCCAAAACTAGTCTCCACCTTTTAAACTTGGACAGGTGTTCCAGTGAGTAAAAGGAATAATTGATGATCTACCCACATGCATGGATAAACAGGCAACAGAATTTACAAAATGAGAGAGAAACTCTCTTTTTAAAGAGTCAAACCAGCAAACAAAGAAAAATAATCAGAAAAAGCATTAATACAGTGGGAACTAGGTACGGCAACAATTGTATACAAATGCAGATTCAGTAAAACATCACTGGAAACAGTTGCACATCTCATGGGAGATTAGTATATGTATGTATCTTTAAAATTTATAGTCCGCATCATCCAGCATCTTAGGTGGCGTATAGAAAAACGAATATACTTTAAAAACAGTTACAAATGACCAAACAACAAGGGGTAGATTTTTTAAAAATGCGCACACGTCCATGTATGTCCATTTCCTGGCATGCATACATGGTCATGGCAATTTTATAACATGCGCATGTCGGCGCACGCATGTTATAAAATACAATATCTGTGCGCACATATGGTGGCGGGGGGGATGGAGCGGGATTTTAAGACAATTTGCGGCAACGCAAGTAGGACTTCTACAGTTCCCTATACCCCTACCTAACCTTCCTACCCTTTGCTCTCTCCTCCCCGATGCCTAACCCTTTCCTAGCTGTAATAATTTTTGTTGTGTTTTACCTTGTTGCTCCAAAGGAGCAGCAGTAGACTCCGAGCACCGGCCAGCTGCCGACATGCACTTTCCCACAACAGCAGCTAATGGCACTGCCCCCAGCCTGCCCCTTCTGAGAGGTCCAGCACTTTGGCGCGTACTGGGCCTGTTGTAAAATGTGTGCAGCAACCTTGAAATTTATGCACGTAGCCTTTTGAAAATTTACTTGCAACTGTGCTGATTTCCTGTTATGAGTTCAGTAGCTCATTCTGCAAGTGGTAGTGTGTGAAAGTGTAATAATTTCGTTGCTCAGTGTAACATTCTGGTATTAGCCTATATACGAAAGGGCACATTGAGGTGGCATGCCCCATCCACTGGAAACTGTACCGGAAAAAACACTGGAAACAAGACCCTGATAGAATTATAGAGAATGAAGAAGTTGTGTTCACATAGGCTTTCGACGTTAGGAGGGCTGAGAGCTCTGTTAAAGTATGTTCTGCTGGGCGGACAAACCCCACGATGGACATGGAGGAGAGTGCTCCGGGATTTCTCTGAAATTTAGTTGATACCCCTGACGAACTATGGTGAGGACCATCCATCCATCCATCAACTGTCTGATGTGGACAAACTCTCCGGAGAAGAGCTGACAGGTGACCAGCAGAGTCAAGAGCCTATTGCAGGAACTCAGGTGGATGGTGAACATGAGCAAAAGCAGTCTACAGCCCTCTCAAGTCACTAGATTACCTGGGAGCCCGGTTCAACACCTAACAGAACAGTCTTCCTCCCACCTACAAGGAGAAGGAAATTGATGGAACAATTGCGACGATTGATGACCAATGCATCAAGTCCTCTGCCCCATGGCATCAACCCTGGAGGCCGTTCCGTAGGCAAGGGCCCATATGCGTCTGCTCCAGCGCTCCCTACTGTCACTATGGAACCCACTGTCCCAGGACTACTCAATTCACCTCCAGCTACCAGCAGAGGTTCGGACCCAGCTCCAAGGGTAGCTACAAGAAGACCACCTAAGTTGAAGAGTAAGCCTATCCCCACAAACTGGATATTGCTCACTACGGATGCGAGCCTGCGAGGGTGGGGAGCCCACTGTCAGGATCTGACGACCCAGGGACAGTGGAACAAGAAAGAGGCTGATTGGAATATAAACCGCCTTGAAGCACGAGCAGTCAGACTAACGTACCTGCGATTCGGTCACAGACTCCGTGGAAAATCAATCAGGATAAGGTCTGACAACGCTACAACAGTTGCTTATGTCAACAGCCAGGGAGGAACCAAGAGCCAGCAGGTATCTCTGGAAATAGAACCCCTCATGGCATGGGCAGAAATAAACCTTCAAGGGATCTCTGCCTTCCACATCGTGGGAAAAGACAATGTCTCAGCAGACTACTGCAGCAGAGAGACCCTGGACCCCTGGGAGAATGGACGCTGTCGGCCACAGCCTACCAACTGATAGTAAATTGCTGGGGCCTCCCAGCCATGGATCTACTGGCCACCCGTCTCAGTGCCCAAGTTCCCAGGTTCTTCTGCCGCAGACGAGAACCACATCCCTAGGAATCGACGTTCTCCTCCAGACCTGGCTAGAGGAAGACATTCTGCATGCCTTCCCTCCTTGGCCATTACTGGGCAGGGTCCACCCACAAGATAGAGAATCACAGGTGGCTAGTTCTACTAGTCGCCCTGGACTGGCCAAGAAGACCATGGTACGCAGACACACGAAGGCTACTTGCGGGGAACCCTCTGTGCCTACCTCCACACAGGGACCTTTTCCGGCCGGGCCGGATCCTCCACGAAGATCCGTCTCGATTCTCTCTTATGGTCTGGCCCTTGAAAGGACTAGCCCGAAGAAGCGCGGTCACTCAAAGGCAGTGATTGACACCCTGCTCCGAGCATGCAAGTTCTCCACATCCCTATCTTACGTACAGATCTGGAGAGTATTCGAGGCCTGGTGTGAGGACTGCGAGACTTTCCCGTGGACAACTAAAGTTCCCATAATTCTGGAGTTCCTGCAGGACGGTATGAAGAAGGGGTTGTCACCCAACTCCCTCAAGGTCCAAGTTGCCGAGCTGGCCTGCTTTAGAGCCGAAGAGGATGGTATCAAGCTATCAACCCATCCAGATGTGTCCCGCTTCCTGAAAGGGGTTAAATAACTCCGACCATCCCTAAAGTGGCTGGAGCCTCTATGGAATCTCAATCTAGTATTAAACTTCCTAGCGGGGGCTTCCTTCAGACCAACAGGCGGTCTGTCACTACGTCTCTTAACATTGAAGACTGCTTTCTTGGTGGCAACATGTTCAGCTTGTCGCACCTCCGAACTTCAGGCACTATCCTGTTGGGAACCGTTCCTTAGCTTCACACCTGGAACCATACAACTGTGCACTGTCTCCTTCTTTTTACCAAAAGTGGTTTCCCAGTTTCACTTGAACCAAATCATCTTGTTACCATCTCCAGATGAACCTAAGGACTCGGAAGACTTGCATCTTCTTTGCCATCTAAACGTCTGCAGACTCCTAGTCCGATACCTGGAAACATCGGAACCTGTGCGCAAAATGGACCACCTGTTCGTTCTTCACAGCGGGAAGAAACTAGGGGAAGCGGCCTCACCAGCGATCATAGTCCACTGGATCAAAGAAGTAATCAAGGCGGCCTACACAGAGGCAGGAAAGCCCTTACCTCTACAAGTTAAGGCTCATTCTATGAGGGCCCAGGCAGTATCCTGGGTGGAAACCAAGCTGCTGTCGACTGCCGAGATCTGTCGAGCGGCGACGTGGTCCTCCATACACACCGTTTCCAGGTTCTACCGCCTGAAAGTTCAGGCCCTGGGAGGACACAGCCTTTGCAAGGGCAGTACTAAGTGGGCCACGGGCAGCCTCCCACCCTGGCAGGGAGTAGCTTTTGTACATCCCATTGGTCCTGAGTCCATCTGGCTACAAGCTAGGAAATGGAGAAATTACTTACCTGATAATTTTATTTTCTTTAGTGTAGACAGATGGACTCAGCATCCCGCCCAAGGCTGCCCCAGAAAACGAGAACCTCTGATAACAAATCTCGAGATTAAGCAAATACGGGTAAGCCATGGCCTACCCCTAGTTCAAGACACCCATAGTTGGTCTGGTGTCTGCGTTAATTGATTGAATACACTGGCGGTCTCCAGTGGGAAATCAGTTGAACCAGTTCAAATTTAATCAAGCTATTTAAACAAACATATATCCACAATGGCTTTTCAGAGGAGAATACTGAAGAGCTAAGCTTACTGCACGGGTATATGTAGAGTGACATCAGCTTTGAAATCTGACTCAGGAGAGCACAATACCCATTGGTCCTGAGTCCATCTGTCTACACTAAGGAAAATGAAATTATCAGGTGAGTAATTTCCTCATTCATTTTCAGGTATTTTGGGAACAAAAATCCAAAAAAAAATTATAATGTTACTTTGCAGTGTTTCAAAAGTATGCTGAGCAAACAGTGTCTGCTAAAAATGTTTAATACAGCTTTGATGTACTTAAAAAAAAAAATTCAAATATACATTGAATTCAAAGCATTTATAACCATATATAACTAGGAATAAAATAATTAAAAAATAAAAAAAAAAGCAGCAAGACTTAGAGCCAATAACAGTTGCAGCAGATCCACAATTAAGAAGGGGGATGATTCAAAATCAGTTAAAGAATTCTATCTAGCAATCAAATCTGCCATCCATACTCTTAAATACTTTGAGACCTAGACTCCACATTTAAACTCAAAAATCTAGTTATGTATCCAAGACACAATCTAAGGAGAAGTTTAAATTGCTACAGGTTTCCCAACTAGAAAATTTCTAATTGGGAAGAGTAAAGAAGAAAAATGAATTTATCTCCTTTAAGTATTCATTTTACATGAAAATTAGAAGAAAGTGGCACTTGTATAAAATTCCTGTTTCCCGTCGATAGCAGGGCTGAATTAGCCATGCTGTCATGAGAAGTGTCCATCAGAGCCAGGGAGACGGAGCTTCAAGTGATGTCAGAGCTTTGCTCTGAGGCTGCGCGTGGTTTCCTGCGCTCGAATCGACTCTCCTCAGTCTTTTTCAGCACACGGGATCGCATGCGGAGCTTTAGACCTCAGTTTTTTTTTTTCTGAAGAAAGAAGCCAAATTTGAAAAAATGAGAGACCACGTAGGAAGGAGGTCCCCCAGCCCTCAGGGTTCAAACCCTGTCCATGTGGAAAGGGTCCGGCCATGTTTGCGTCCCCTCCGCAGCATCAAGCGTCCTCCGTGGAGCCCTCCACCTACAGGCCTGGAGGTGAGCATGGGCTGAAGAGCTGAAAAGAGATGCTCCGAGGGTGAGACCCAACCCGGACCCAAAGTCCAGTGCCGAAAAGCGTAGGACACGTCGAAGTGGTGACCAGCAATGGAGCCACGGGCCTGCGAAATATCGCATGCGCCAAGCTCTCCGGTGCATGACGCACCAACCCCTTCGGGGATCGGCGCAGATGATGACGCATGCGCCATCTCCGCAACTGACGCACAAGTCAAAGCTGTCTGAGCAAAAGAAACTCCATGCGTCGACTGCGACTCCGATGCATCGCCCGGCGCAGACTTCCACGGCACCTAAACCTGCACCGTCGACGCATACTGCGTCGACAATACGGGAGGACACGACGCGGACAACGTATTTGCCACCCGCTAGAACAGATTCGTCGAGGCCATCGAATCTGTCTCCTTTGCCGCCCACAAAAAAGAAGAAAGGGGACGTGAGACACCAGATTCATACCTCCCCCCACTAGAATAGAGCCACTCGCATCACGTGGAATATAAGAACATAAGAATATGCCATACTGGGTCAGACCAAGGGTCCATCAAGCCCAGCATCCTGTTTCCAACAGTGGCCAATCCAGGCCATAAGAACCTGGCAAGTACCCAAAAACTAAGTCTATTCCATGTTACCGTTGCTAGTAATAGCAGTGGCTATTTTCTAAGTCAACTTAATTAATAGCAGGTAATGGACTTCTCCTCCAAGAACTTATCCAATACTTTTCTAAACACAGCTATACTAACTAGAGATGTGAATCGGAACCAGAATCGGATCCGATTTCAGTTCCGATTCACATCTCTATAGATGTGAATCTCTCTATAGATGTGAATCGGAACCAGAATCGGATCCGATTTCAGTTCCGATTCACATCTCTAATACTAACTACACTAACCACATCCTCTGGCAACAAATTCCAGAGTTTAATTGTGCGTTGAATAAAAAAGAACTTTCTCAGATTAGTTTTAAATGTGCCACATGCTAATTTCATGGAGTGTCCCCTAGTCTTTCTATTATCAGAAAGAGTAAATAACCGATCCACATCTACCCGTTCTAGACCTCTCATGATTTTAAACACCTCTATCATATCCCCCCTTAGCCATCTCTTCTCCATGCTGAAAAGTCCTAACCTCTTCAGTCTTTCCTCATAGGGGAGCTGTTCCATTCCCCTTATCATTTTGGTAGCCCTTCTCTGTACCTTCTCCATCGAAATTATATCTTTTTTGAGATGCAGCGACCAGAATTGTACACAGTACTCAAGGTGCGGTCTCACCATGGAGCGATACAGAGGCATTATGACATTTTCCGTTGTATTCACCATTCCCTTTCTGATAATTCTCAACATTCTGTTTGCTTTTTTGACTGCCGCAGTACACTGAACCGACGATTTCAATGTGTTATCCACTATGACGCCTAGATCTCTTTCTTGGGTTGTAGCACCTAATTTGGAACCTAACATTGTGTAACTATAGCATGGGTTATTTTTCCCTATATGCATCACCTTGCACTTATTCACATTAAATTTCATCAGCCATTTTGATGCCCAATTTTCCAGTCTCACAAGGTCTTCCTGCAATTTATCATAATCTGTTTGTGATTTAACTACTCTGAACAATTTTGTATCATCTGCAAATTTGATTATCTCACTTGTCGTATTTCTTTCCACGCTGGGACCCGATTCACCAGACTCCTCCTCCATATCTGAAGAAGGACTAGTCCAGCTACCAAATCCTCATTCCCCCTCGTCATCCTCTTCATCTCTGATTGTTCTCTGATCTGTCCTCTGCCTCCAAATACCGTACCAGGAGAGATGTGCTCCAAGAACCACTTAAAAAAAAAACGTAGGGTATCAGAGATATTGCACACCCATACACATTGCAGGTCTGCACCAGACTCAGATATCCTTTTGGCGGCAGTATTGAAACCTCATCCGACTGTACCGCCACACCCGTCCATGCCTCCTCAAATACAGGAAGCTTTTTTCAGTTTATCACAAGCGTTATCAGGATTCTTTGAGATCATGCAGGCTTCTTACCAGTTCCCGGCCACCTCACCCAGTAGTAGGGCTGTGTCTCCGCAGCTGTTAGTGCACTTGTCACCGATGCGTGCGACATCGCCTCCGACACCAGTGCCGTTCCCAGTAGCTATCTAGGTGCCACCATCTCCGGACTTTCTGCCTCAACCAATTCGCCGGATGTGCAGCCTACATCTCCCGACTCATCTACCAGATATCCTTCTGATCCGGCGGAGGAACCAGAAGAACCATATTCCCCGCCAGAGGACCTCACCTGTCCCAAGTTTTTAGAAAAGATGGGCAAGGTTCTGAATCTAAATATTCAGAAGGTACCAGATCCTAGGGCAGAAACCCTAGGATTATTGAAGATCTTCGATCTTCCAGCGGAACCAACCGCACTGCTGCCGCACACGGTACTTGATACAGTCCTTGAAAGATCCTGAGAGACCCCTTTCACACTTCCAGCAGTCTCGAGAAAAACCGACCTGAAATTCAAAATGCAAAAATCCCACTATTACACGTCACCACAGTTACCCCATGCTTCTCTAGTCGTCGAATCAGCAATGGCAAAGGCTAAAAAAAATCCAGACTCCATTCGGCAACTCCCCCAGGTAGAGACCTGAGATCTTTGGACGAATTTGCGAAGCAGACCTTCCAGGCGACCGTGCTGGCGGCCCGCATCAACCACCATCAGTTCTATAGTGTACAATATCTTTACGAATGTGTACAACGTATCAAGGATAGTTCAGACTTCCAGGATCAAACTTCCAGAGGTCCTGCCTTGATTCAAGACGTCGAAGAAGCCATACGACACCTGCTACACACAGTATATGAGGGGTTTGAGGTTTGCTCCCGAGCATCTGCTACCTCGATTGCAGCACGACGAGTGGCATGGCTCCGTGCCAGTGCGATCAGAGACGACGTCTACGACAGACTGGCCAACTTACCCTGTAGGGGGAGACTATCTCTTCGGTTCCAGGTTTCAAGAAATGGTGGCTCAGCTCAAGGAGCAATCCGTGGCGGTGCAGTCCCTGACCACTCCACAGTCTTATCCCTCATCCTGCAGGTACTATGCCCCACCCCGTCGACAGCCTTTCCAAAGGCGGGTTTATCTTCTATATGCGTCGTACCGACCACCGCCGTACTAACAACCCACCACATCAGCAAAGCCAACCAAACCAACCAAACTACAAAATATCAAATGGACATGTCCTACCTAGTAAATACCATAAACTCTGTAAATGTACCCCATCAAATTTCGGTTAATACATTCTGTTAAATTTACTATCACTTTTCTCTGCTCTCAGTTGTACTTTTCCCTGTTTTATTGTAACTGTAATTGTTTTCGTTCAGCACATGTTATTTATTTCGTTCACTGTAACTTTTATCACTCCCCCTGTTTATTGTAAACCAGCATGATGTGATACTCTCACGAATGCCGGTATAGAAAAAAATAAAAACCAAAACCGCAGGGTTAGTCAGCGGTCCCAATGACCACAAACGCAACCACCTGCTACTTCATCTAAGCCTAATCCCTCTTTTTAGAAGTAGTCATGCCACCACCACAGTTAGTATTGGCGGGGGGCATAATGTTTCACATCCAGCAATGGGAGAACATTAACTTGGATCAGTGGGTGCTGGACATTGTCTGCTGGGGATATCGGATTCCATTCCTGCGCCCACCGCCCCTCCCTCAGCTAACGTCCAAAGGCGCCAGATCCAATATCCCTCAATTGGAGGAGGAGGTGGCATCCTTACTACAACAACAAGCAATTCGCCGCCTCCCTCCATCAACCCACAACACGGGTTTCTACTCCCTTTACTTCCTCATACCCAAGACGTCCGGGAATCTCCATCCTATCTTGGATCTCCGAGAACTCAACAAATTCATAGTCAAGGAGAAATTCAAGATGATTTCTCTTAAATCCATATTGCCCCTGATCCCACCCAACGCTTGGATGTGCTCCATAGACCTCAAGGATGCGTACTTGCATATTCCAATGCATCCTTCCTCCCTCCTGGCAATACCTGTCCTTCCAAGTCCATGACCAGTACTTTCAATACAAAGTACTTCCCTTTGGTCTCTCGACAGTACCCAGAGTATTCACCAAGTGCATGGAAGTAGTGGTGGCATTCCTCCGTCAACAAGGGATCATAAATTTTCCTTGACGATTGGCTGCTAGTGGCGTCCAACCCCAACACGCTGCTACAACATCTCCATGAGACACGGTCCGTCGTCTCCACAAATTGGGACTGATCATTAATTACCAAAAGACCAACCCACAACCCACTCAAAAGATTCAATTCATAGGGGCCCTACTGGACACAACCAAACACAGGGTCTTCCTACCGTACGACAGGAGACTCACCATGCGCCAACTCTTCCGGCGGCTCCAACTCACCAAATCGCCGCCAGCTCGCCAAATCTTAACAGTCTTGGGGCATATGGCAGCATAGATTCACACAGTGTCCAATACCAGACTTCACATGCGACACATTCAATGGGATCTCAAGAGACAATGGAAACAACATTCTCAATCCTTAACGTTGACTGTCATTGACAACTGCCATTTCCAGAGAACTGGATTGGTAGCTACGGAAGCAGACACTCACCAAATGGGCTCCATTCCTACTGTTACCACACAATGCGGTCCTCACTACGGAGGCCTCCCGCAAGGGCTGGGGGGCTCATCTCAACCACTTACAGACGCAAGGCTTCTGGACCAGACAGGAACCATCGTTTCAAATCTATCTCCTGGAACTACGAGCGATCCGGTACGCATTGCGCACCTTTTGTCTCTTACCTTCAAGGTCATGGCCTACACGGACAACCAAGTGGCCATGCTTTATATCAACAATCAGGGAGGGTCAGGCTCATGGATACTCTGCTGGGAAGCCCTCACCATACTACTGTGGGCCACCCGCCATTCATTTCAGTTGCAGGCAACTTATCTACCGGGCATCTCCAATACCCGGGCAGACAAATTGAGCCAAGTGTTCCATCCACTCGAATGGGTCCCTCAATCTTGTAGTAGCGGAGGCCATCTTCCACAGGTGGGGAAGACCAACGATAGACCTCTTTGCCACAGAGGCCAACAGAAAGGTGACTCACTTCTGCTCCGTGTGGCCAAGCCCACACAGGTACGCCCAGGATGCTTTCCTCATTCCATGGACAGAACCCTTAATGTATGCGTTTCCTCCCATTCCTCTCATCACCAGGACGCTACAAAAATGCATGCAGGACGGCACGCAACTGATCCTCGTGGTGCCGGCCTGGCCACTTCAACCGTGGTACATTCACCTTCTACAGCTGTCCACGGAAAACCCATTTCGATTACCGAATCGAGAAGATCTTCTGTCCCAAGAGGAGGGTACCCTCCTTCACCTTCTACACGCCTCCTTACATCTAACAGCTTTGGAGGTTGAATGGATCCTTCTATCAGAACAAGGATTTTCCATCACAGTACAAGATGTGATACTGGCATCCCGAAAGCAGTTTACGAGAAGAAATTATCAGTTCAAGTGGAAGCGGTACGCCACATGGTGCGAGTCCAGGGGTATTGACCCTCTCACCTGTACACCAGACGTTTTATTGGACTATCTGCACATCTTATACGTCGCAGGTCTTGCCACAGCCTCGGTCAGGGTTCACCTCTGTGCAATCGCTGCCTTCCACAGGCTTCATGATGGCCAACCCATTTCCATTCACCCAATGGTCTCTCGTTTTATCCGAGGGCTCACTCACCTTCGAAGCCCGGTCTCAAAGACCCCCGTACCATGGAACCTGAACCTGGTCCTAGAGCAACTGATGCTACCGCCCTCTGAACCGATGGAATCGGCTCACATCAAATTTCTTACCTGGAAGGTTGTCTTCCTTATCGCAGTCACTTCGGCTTGGCGAGTCAGCGAATTACAGGCATTAGTGCACTATAGCCTGTATCTGCCATTTTATCATCATAAGGTACTCCTACGCACCCACCTGGCGTTTCTACCGAAGGTGGTATCGCATTTTCACCTGAACCAATTCATTGAACTGCCGACGTTTTGTCCCAAACCACATCAGAACGAAAGGGAGAAGCTTCTCCATAGATTGGACTGCAAGAAAGCATTAGCTTAAGAGCGTCGCAACTCTTTGTATCCTTCAACCCAAATGCTCCGGGACTTCCAGTAGCTAAACGTACCATCTCTAGCTGGATTACTCAATGCATACTTTTCTGCTATGATAAACGACAGTCCAAACTGTCTTCTCTCCCCACCGCTCATCAAACCCATGTGGTGGCAACCTCATTGGCTCATCTACAGCATGTTCCACCACTGGACATTTGCACGGCAGCCACGTGGGCATCTCTTCACACATTCACTTCCCATTACTGTTTAGACCAGCAAACGGCAAAAGACGCCAGGTTGGGAAGAACACTTTTACAGTCGTTGTCCGCGAAATCTGCAGGTTAGACTGTCACATAACCTTATTCACGCTGCACCATACAGGGACAAAAGACGTTAATTCAGCGTGATGTTGAGCTTCGGACTCCAATGACAGCATGGCTAATTCAGCCCTGCTATCGACGGGGAAAAAGCAAGTTTCCGTAGATAGGATGAATTAGCCATGCGGACCCACTGACCTCCCTGACCAGTCTACCTTCGCCTTCACGACCACGCTTGCTTTATCACAGAGTGAGGAGAGTCGATTAGAGCGTGCAAAGCTCTGACATCACTTTGAAGCTCCGCCTCCCAGGCTTTGATGGACAGTTCCCATGACAGCATGGCTAATTCGTCCTGCTATCTACGGAAACACCGTTTACGGTAAGCAAACTTGCTTTTATAACTGAAGAAACAGCTTTCTGTTACATTAAGTAGGATGTACCATGTCAGGAGAAATCATAATTTTCTGACCACAAAAAAACAGTTTTTGAGATTCTTTAGGGACCAATGTAATAAAACCTACACTAACATGGGAGTAAAATTTTCCATTGATAAGCAGGATGAATTGGTCATGATCTGTTGGATCTCCCCAAGCTAGTAGAGCTTCGAGCTGTACTGAACATGTGGTGTTGCCTCTGGCATTCTTCAGTCTATTTTTGTCTGTGTTTCACATGGACAGCTCGCTCTCTCTCGACAAGAAAACATTTTTTCTCCTCTGTTTCTTGCGAAAGCTACTTCAAAACAGCACTTTTTGGTGCTATCTGGGGAAAATGGTCTTGAAGAAAATCTGCAGATTTTAAATACTGCACTTGTGGACAGATAATGTCCCTAATTACTGCTATCTCTGCCTAGACCCAGACCACGGCCAGAAAAAGTGCCCAGACTGGAAGAATGTCAACAAGGGACCAGAGATCACAAGCAGAAAAAATAACAGCTCTCAGGGCAGAAAGTAGAAGCAGATCTGCCTCTGGTGATCAAAGTTCTTCCTATTCATCTCGGAGCAGCCACAGCAAATCCACTGGATGACTCTAGACATGAAAACAGTCAGATGGGTTGAAGCAAAAACTGAGTAAGCCCTGGGATTCCCCAGCTCATTCGACAGTTAGTACCTGTTCCAACCAAAAAGTTGGAAAAAACGTATCAGCGTACTACCTCGAAAGGCTCTGGAGAGGCTTCCAAAAAGGTATTTGCGTCAGACACTGTTGTATAACCTGCATCATGATGCTTAAGAGTCCACAACAAAAGCTGTGTCGAAGTGCCCATCTCATGGTGCACCCATTCTCCTGACAAGCAGCACCTCAGAAACTGAGACACGGTGCATCTGAATGGCGCACGGAGCAAAACTCAGTGACACTCCCAACGCATGGTGCATCACAAACAGCACTGAAGCTTAAGAAACAAACCACAGAAAAGGAATGTAAACACTCTCAATGAGGTACCAAGGATAAAAATAATCCATTTCGGAAATTGCACTGGACCTATTTCTTCAGGCATCCTCTTAGCGGCACTGTCTTTCCTGCTCACTCGCTTGTTCGGCAGCCATGCTGCATGGTAGCTGTTGTGCGGCTTGCGGAGAATCGCACATGTCTCATGCAGGGTGGCCTTTGTTTTCGCTGCCTCTCCGTGGGAGAGGGCAGCACGGGAATTCTGGTGGTGGCAGCGGGACCGCCCTCAGGCAGCAGCAAGGAGTTCGGGAGATGCCGATTTGCCAGGTGACCTTTTCCTGGTTTCAGGGGGAATAGTGGCCATCTTGAATACTTTTCAGGCAGCAACTTGAGGGCAGCAGGAGAGGGAGCTCTTCCTCCACCGCTCTCACAGGCCGTTGATGAGTGAGTCTCCAGTAGTGGACCCTCCGGACATAGGTGCTTCTCCGGACCTTCAAGACCCAGATGAGGGGATGGGCCAAGCTCAACAGTTGAAGGGGATGATCCTAAGGTGGTTTTTCTTTTTCCACAGAGAGGAGTTGTAGCCCCTGATTCTGTATGTCATTAAGGAACTGAGTGAAGAATCTGATCATGAAGAGGTGGCTAAAGCTTTCCTGTTCCATATGTCTGTGAAGAAGTTGGTGCTCCGAGAGTGGGGAAACTCCAGATACCGGGCTGAAGATTGGCTGAGCTATGGATAAGTTATATCTGTTGCTGGAGGACACTTTTTTTTTTTGTGTGTGTGTTTTGTTTTTTTATGGAAGCCAAAGAAGGATGCCTCAGTGTCAGCTGTCACCAAGAAGATGACTATCCCGGTGGCTGGTTCTGCTGTGCTTAAGGACATACAAGATAGGAAGTTGGAGGTCCATCTCAAAAAGATAAATATCTTGTCTGCTCTGCGCATTCGAGCTGCAGTGTGCTGCAGTTCCATGCTTCAAGCTGGTTTACACTGGGTTCAGCGATTTGCTTCTGACTGACATCGTATTATCAGACTGCAAACAGGCTGAACCGCTGGAAACCATAGTGGTCTGTGGAGCAGATGCGTGTTATGACCTCATTAGAACGTCCTCATGGACTATGTCAGCGGTATCGGACAGACAGCTTCTTTGGTTGTGGAACTGGTCGGCGGATGTTTGGTCTAAGTCCCAATTAGGAGCTTTACTCTTCAAGGGAAAGCTGTTGTTCGTAGAGGTCTTAGAATTGCTGGTGAAGCATCTGGGTAAGAATGTCACATAAGCTGCTGGAGGATAAACCAAAGGGCACCAAAGGTACCTTCTCCTTGCGGCCTCTCTTCTGGATGAATCTGCGTATTCGACCATGGGACGCACGCTTGCTTCGTCCACCCATTGGGAAGCTAATGCCCATGGATATACACGAGACCTGCTGTCAGGAAGGGTGATCCATCCTCCACCAGATGCACTCCTACTAGCATCCAACACTGGGGAGATTGAAGGACACATCAACATACCTGAACCTACCGATCCGGAAGCATGGCGTAGGGGGGGTCTTCCAGTAAGTACCCTGCCTGGAAGGACTACTCTGGTAATAGCACCAAGCACGCAAGGTGGAGAACACAGATCAAACCTTCTCTGCTATCCAGGAAGCATGTATTTTCTGCCCCCTGCTGAGCAAGAAGGGGACAACAGCATCGGACAGGCTGCGATGGCACCGACACGCCCTATCATCTCCTCAGGATGAATCCTTGGTGTCATAGCTAACGTTGAACTCCAGATTACCGAAGGATCTTCCGGCTATGCCAGCAGTCAAGGAGAGTGGTCCCGTGAAACTCTAGCCTGAGTCAACCCAGGTTTCTGCTATATGCATCGTCGTTCAGCTGTCACCAGGGACATCATGCCGGGGGGAAGTCCACTCAGGTTGCCTTCAGTTCAAGAAAGAGGGTCAGTGAACGATGGGTGCCTATCCACTGCTTCATTGTACCTTGAATCTCATTGTGACAGGGCAACCCAATCAACGAGTCCTCTCCCTTCCTAACGTAACTGCTCAGAGACTCTTCCCAACAGATTGGATATCACTCTGTCTACCCAATCTGTTGGGACCATAGATTCTTTCCCCTAGGTTCTCTTACTGGTTGTATTTAATTTATCTTGTGTCTTCTGATGCTATGCTTCTTATCTATATGTATGCTTTACTCATGTGATCATTGTACTTCCTCCTATCTATATGTATACATCATCCATGTGTTCAGAGTATCTTGCTTTATATATAATCTATGCTGGATAGCTGAATTTTGTTGCAGTCGTCTTAGACTAGGCTGGATTCCTCTTCTGGGTGCTGGGCAATTTGCATTTTTCCCACTGATGGGTGGCACTCAGATCCTCAGAGCTAATATGGTGGCAAGTCTGCAAATACGCACGATGGCTGAGGGAGCAGCTGCAGGTGCTGATGAGTTTCCAGCATGGTGGCTCCCTTTGTTCCACATGTGTTGGGCTTGATATCTTGTAGGGGGAGACTTTCAAGACAGCTTCTGGCTCCCTTGCAGACACCCAGCCTGGGATTCCAAAGGCGTAACTGGGGTTAAGCTGCTCAGTCTCCAGCGGAGGCCTGTGCAGTGTGGCTTGTTACCACTTATGGTGCCTTTTGATATGGTCAGTTTTGGTTCTGGTGGATTCCCAGTTTTGTTACCACAGGGCAAGACTTATTGAGAGTCCTTGGCCGTCTCCATTGCTCCTCAGTCTCTTATTTATATCTGAATTTTATTGTGGTATTGCACCAAGCTTTCTGGGTGTTGTAGAGTTCTGGTGGGGGAGGGGCACTTACGCCTATTTCAGAGAGGCCTTTCTCCTTTCACAGGGCTCAGTACTTAAGTGCCCTAGATTGAGGGAGTAGAAGAATTTGACTAGAATGGGAGTTCCTTCTTGAGGTCACTAGTAGAGAAAACAACTTTGAGGTACATAGTCTGTAAGAAGCAGGGTTATCCTCTGAAGGAGAGGATGCCTCTATCTAGTTAATCCGTAAGGACAAAATATGTTGTAGGTTTTTGTATCCCTCTAGATGTCAGATTGCAAGATTTGAGGTACTTCTAGTGGGAGATTCTATCTTCAAAGGAGTCTGCAAGCCATCCAAAGCCTTCCCATGCATCAGGCTGTGCATGGCAATATCTTATTGGAATCAGAATCCCTGAAAGGCAACAGAAAGATGTCTCAGCCATGAGCTAACTGTATCCTAATTTGATGGAGGTCAGATATTTTTCCATTTGCCACAGGTGGATGCTTTGGTCTTGACTGTGATGCATAAGATGAGTGTCCTAGTGGACACTGGTGGGCTACTTGGCTCAGGCAGTCTTATGCTGGGTGCAGTTCTCAGAGTCCCAAAGTGAATCAACTAGAAGTGGGTGCTGTGTTTTTGGCAGATGCCTTCTTTGACCTTGTTAAGATTTCCTCTAGGTTGGCGGCCTTTGTTGTTGCTGCTCAGAAGCTGTTTTGTTATTCCAACTTTTCTTGTGCTATATTCTTATGGTGGCAGATACAGCATCTAAGACCTGTTTCAGCAAGCTTCCTTTTAAAGGGAAGTTATTGTTTGGATAAGGTTTGGAGATATTAGTCATGGACCCTGGGGAGGTTAAATCTTTTAAGCTCTGTGAAGATAATCCATTCAGCTTCCTGTACTAATATTTGTGGTCATTTCAAGGAGACCAGAATATATAAACTAGGGAAACAATCTTCCTACCAAATAAGCAAGTTTAAAGGCAGGAATTTGTCCTTGTGAGTCAGAACGCCTAGGAATGACAGTACGAGGACCTAAGGAGCTTCCTGCTCTACACAGCGAATCAATGATCCCCTCTGGGATGGCACCATAGACAGCCTTCTTTAATGATATTACCAGGAGTGAACTTGCACCGCTTCAGACCAGTGGGTCCTGAATGTTGTACAGAATGGGTATTCCCTAGAATTTGTCACTCCCATTTCCAACACTTTTATGGTGACACCATTTGTGTCACTGCCCGAGAGGGTGTGGCTATGAAGGCTACACAAGAAAGGCTTCATTGTTTACAGGCTGTTAAACCTGTGATGCTTCAGGATCAGGGTCAAAGTCAATATTCCATTTACTTTGTGGTCCCGAAGAAGGATGGTTATTAAAGACCCATCCTGGGTCTGAAAGTTCAACAAATGTCTTCAGATTTCCTATTTCCCTATGGAAACTCTTTGAGTGATTGTAGCGATGAAAACAAGGCAAATTCTTTTTATCCCTGGATTTTTATTTTGATTTATATTGTTTTTCAAGCATTTCAGAGTCTGTTATGTTCAGGTACTGAAGGTATTTCCCTATCCCCAGAGGGCTTACAATCTAAGGGGTGTATTTACTAAATCACAATAGGAGATTAATGTGCGTAAAACAGTTGATCGCGTGATGTTCGCAATATCTTAATCTAAAATCCATCATCTTTTGAAGCTAGCTGTTTTACAAGCATAAAATTTGCTAATGCATGCAAAGCAGCTAATATATAGGAAATCCTTTGTAAATAAAACACGGCTTTTCTCAAATTCAAGCCGTGTTTTATCAAAAATGGAGGAGGAACTGTAGTTGAAACATCATGGGGACATCAGGCATTAATGCTTCTCGATGACCCCAGGATGTATGTTAAAGGGCCATGTGGTCAAAATGCCTCCCCCCTTATGTTTAAAGTGCCCTCTGGGGTCTTGGCAGACCTCTGCCCACCCTCCTGCTGCCTGTCAAAGGCCCTTGTAGTAAAAAAAACCAAAAAACACCAAAACTTTAAATGGAGTGTCTAGATAGTGATAAGTATTGAATTCTTGTTATTTTACCTGTTGATTGTTTGAAGATTAAATACATTTTTTTTCTGTTCACCGTTCAATTTGTTAAACGTTTTAAGATTATATGCTCCTGTCTCTGTGAGAACTGGTGATATCGGCATTTTTTATATTCAGTCTGTAAATGCATTTCTGGGAACTGTATGGCCCCTGAGTTTTGTGGAGTGTTATCCTTAGCAGTCACTATTGGATAAGAACATAAGAAATTGCCATGCTGGGTCAGACCAAGGGTCCATCAAGCCCAACATCCTGTTTCCAACAAAGGCCAAACCAGGGCATAAGAACCTGGCAAGTACCCAAACACCTAGAAGATCCCATTCTACTGATACAATTAATAGCAGTGGCTAATTCCCTAAGTCAACTTGATTAATAGCAGTTAATGAACTTCTCCAAGAACTTGGAGGAAAAGGTACTTAACCAAAGGCAAGTGCAAATCAAGTTGGTTATGGTTTTTTTTTTTTTTATTTATAAAGTGCTTAAAAATCCTAGCCAGCTTACATTTATTTACAAAATTTCTAAACTGCAGCCTTAGCATTCTAGTATTTGCATGAAGGATATTCATAATAAAATAATAAACATACAAAACCAAAATATTCTAAAACATTTCACGTCATATCAAAGAACCTTAACTGCTCATGTAAAGAACATTCATAGTAAAAATAAATAAATAAATAAATAAATCTTAAGATATATCAGAACAATGAAATGTGTGGTAGACATAAGGTTGCCAATTTAGGGCATAGGTGCAGGTAGGACTCTTAAATGTTCAGAGTTAACCCTGAATGATAGAGCTGTTGCTTGGGCATTATGTGACCTTCACTTTTGGTGGTAGAGTGGGATCATTAGCTCTGTATGGGTCACTTGAGTAGAACTGTGTATAATGCAGATAATGAACTAAAGCCTGAAACTCACTGACTCTTCTGACTGACGTTACTGTTAGCAGGAATATTACTTTCCATGCTGGAAACTTGAATGAATCCTACGCCAGTGGTTCATATGGTGGCTTCATCAGTTGTGCCAGAAACACATTTAGTTCCAGGTAACAGGTGGTTTAATGACTGGAGGTTTGACATGCCATAAGACTTTCTTGAGTTGAGATAGCAGCTTACTATGCTCAAACTGAGGGTAAGCCTATGTTTCTAGATGTACTCAGTGATGATGTGTTGAAAAAGTGAGCAAATGGTTCAATAACTCAGTTTGCATGCAAATGGATTTAGGGTATTGTGTTGACACCATGTGGAGAACTTTTCCATTTAAAATCATAAGCTCTTCTAGTTGATGGTTTTCTGGCAGACACTAAAATGTCCTTAACTTCCTTGGCTAATGACAATTCAGCGATTTATTGAGCATTCAGCATCCAAGCTATCGAGTTGAGGGAGGGAAGGTACAGATGAAATAGACTTAAGAACATAAGACTTCCCTATTTTTGAGTTAACAAGGAGAATCTGTGGAAAAGTGTACATGAGATCTGCATGCCAATTGAATAGAAAAGCATCTTGAGCTGATCTAAGGTCGCTTGGAACAATGGAGCAAAATTATTTCAGTTTCCTTTTTTGCAGTGATGCAAATAGGTTGATTGCTGAGAGACCCCATAGACTGAATAGTCTGTCTGCTGTTGTCTGCTGTAGATAGATGGAAAAAATATGAGGCATTCTGCTAACATGTTAGAGATCTCCAGAAGGTAGGTCACTTGCAAATCAGCTTGATATTTGCATGCCTATTACCATATCTTTATTGCTTTGTGGCAAGAGTCCATGACCCTGTGCCTTCTTGCTTGTTCATATAGAACATAGCGGCTGCTTTGTTGATTTGAATGAGAATGCTTTTCTCCTGAAGGAAGCAGGTGAATGCTGCTAGAGCATATTTGATCACTCTCACTTCTAAGAGGTTGATTTGAAACTGTCTGGCTACATTTCTTGAGTTTGAAAGGGTCTCGTGGAGGCATCTGTCACTAGCATGACTTGGTGAGGAAGTAGATGGTGTGGGGATCCTTCCTGAAGAGTAGACTAAGTTTGTGTGGGCTGGTCCCATTGGGACGGGGGAAAATACGTGAATTTCCGCCATGTGGCCCAGAATGATTAGAAATTCTCTGGCTGTTGACTAATCCATAGTCAAGTATTCCTCAATCTGAAGGGAGGAAAGCTCTGTCCTGTAGAGAATCTGTCCATGCTCCATTGAATTTGATTTTCCAGGATATAATTAGAGGTGACTTTCTCAAAAGTCATTAGGAATTCTAGTGATTGTAGCAGTTGTACCACCTTTTGCAGGGAGGTTAGTACATATTTGGAGTTTGCCATCACAGGCCAGTAGTCCAAGTAAGGGAAGGCTTGGATGCCCTGATGTCGCAGATATACTGCTACCACAAACAGGCACTTGAGACCTTCTGTGCTGCTAAGAAGCAGAAAGGAAGAGTAGAGGTAACTTCTACCCCGTTAGAATTAAATCAACCCCGCATAGGAAACTTCTTTGCAACAGCATCACCATTAACACTGGGAGAGCTTGTCGCTGAAGAGACGACTGAGGAGTGTGAGCCGTCCTTCCTGACCATAGAAACATCTCTTAGCCCTGGTTCTCCAAACAGGCTGGCACCACCAGGCCGCGATGTGGAAGGAGAGCAACTGGAGACCGCTTTCCCGTCGGGAGGTTCCTGAGGATGGGAAGGAGCGGCTGGGCAAGGAATAACAGTGCTGGATTTACCATATTGGAGAAAGCGGCAAAGGTACAGCCCCAGAGGGGTAGTGGAGGTACAGGACTACCTATGCCGAGATGTCGGGAACCTCCGGTCTGGAGTTGGGTGCCAGCGCTGCAGTGGGAGGAGGAGGTGGAGGGAAGGAGTTCCCTAAGCTGGAGATAATTTTACAGTCTACAACAGAAATAACTCTCAACCATATGGACGGCGTAACAATTTTTGGAGAAATCTATTGTAACACTAACTAAGGAAGTTTTAGAAATAAAAAAACAAGTTATTCTAGGACAAGCAGGATGCTAGTCCTCATATGTGGGTGACGTCACTGACTGAACCCTAACACGGAAAACTTTGTCAAAGTTTCTAGAAACTTTTGACTGGTACACTGAGCCCACTGAGCATGCCCAGCATGCCATGATATTCTCAGCCACAGGGGTCTCCCTTCAGTCTCGTATGTAGCAATAAGCTTTAGCAAAAAATAAAGTAATAAAACGTATCGGACCCAACTCGGCGGGGTGGCGGGTGGGTTTCGTGAGGACTACATCCTGCTGTTCTGGGATAACACCTATTACAAGCTAAGCAATTTTGCTTTATCCCAGGACAAGCAGGATGCAAGTCCTCACATATGGGTGATTAGCAAGCTATAGGCTGAGTCATTTTGTAGAGAAGCAACATTGAAGTATTGTTGGTAGAAATGAGGCAGCCAAAAATCACAGCAAGTTGGATGTAGAAGGAGTTGAGATTATACTGGAAACAAATTCTTTAAGACAGATTGTCCATAGGCTGAATCTTGTCGTCCTTCTTTGTCCAAACAGTAATGAGCTGCAAAGGTGTGAAGAGTCTGGAAGCTTTTTGAGTTGTGGTGTCATCAGCGGAACTGCGATTCTTTAGCGGCCGATATCCCTCGGGTGCTTGACTTTCTGCAGCAGGACTCGCTAAGGGGTTAGCGTTCAATTCCCTTCAGGTGCAGGTTGCGGCTCTGGGTGCATTGCTGGGAAGGTTCAACGGTTATTCGCTTGCAGCGCACCCTGATATTGCTCGGATTCTTAAGGGGGTCAAGCATTTGCGACCGCCAGTCCGCTCTTTGTGCCCAGAGTGGAACTCGAATTTAGTTCTGCGGGTGCTCTGTAGTGTCCCTTTCGAGCCTATCCGCAGGTCTTCTCTGAAGGATCTGACTTTAAAGACGGTGTTTTTGGTGGCCATTTACTTGGCTTGTAGGATTTCAGAGTTACAGGCGTCATGTCGGGACCCCTTCCTACGGATCCACGACGATCGGGTGTCGTTACGCACGGTTCCATCTTTCGTCCCTAAGGTTTTTTCGGCTTCTCACGTAAATCAGACTGTGGAGCTCCTAGGGTTCCCACATTGGTCTAGGGACTCTTCTCAGGACAGAGACCTTCATCTTTTGGATGTGCGACACGCTCTCTTGCGTTATCTGGAAATTACCAATGACTTCCGACGTTCTGATCACGTGTTCATTCTCTTTGGGGGTCCAAATAAAAGGGATAAAGCATCTAAAGCGACCATATCTCGTTGGATTAAGGAAGCTGTTTGCTCTGCTTACATAACTCGTGGACGTCAAATTCCTGTGGGTCTCAGAGCTCATTTCACTAGGGCCCAGGCTATGTCCTGGGCAGTGGGTCAACTCCTGTCGCCTCAGGAGATCTGTAGAGCGGCAGTATGGTCTTCTATTCACACTTTCACTAAGTTTTATCAATTGGACGTCAAGGCTACTGATGAATCATCCTTCGGTGAGAGTGTTCTGCGTGCGGGTCTTTCAGGTTCCCGCCCAGTGTAGGGTGGCTTGGGTACATCCCACTTCTCTGGACTGATCTGGGTATGTTCAGGAAATGAAAATTGGTTCTTACCTGCTAATTTTCGTTCCTGTAATACCACAGATCGGTCCAGAGGCCCACCCCTTTCTTCAGATACCGAAAGACTGCATTGGCCTATAATTTTTCATGAAGCTCCCTTTTGCAGAACGGATTGATGGAGCAGTTATTCACAGTTGGTTTGTTTTGGTTTTTGTGTGGGGCGAAGGAGTAGTCAGGGTTTGTTGATTGCTACCCCTCGCTCCTTAGTTCTGTTAGCATGGGCTTGGGTATAAGGGGAATGGAACAACTCCCCTATGAGGAAAGACTAAAGAGGTTAGGACTTTTCAGCTTGGAGAAGAGACGGCTGAGGGGGGATATGATAGAGGTGTTTAAAATCATGAGAGGTCTAGAATGGGTAGATGTGAATCGGTTATTTACTCTTTCGGATAATAGAAAGACTAGGGGGCACGCTATGAAGTTAGCATGTGGCACATTTAAAACTAATCGGAGAAAGTTCTTTTTTACTCAACGCACAATTAAACTCTGGAATTTGTTGCCAGGGGATGTGGTTAGTGCAGTTTGTATAGTTGTGTTTAAAAAAAAGATTGGATAAGTTCTTGGAGGAGAAGTCCATTACCTGCTATTAATTAAGTTGACTTAGAAAATAGCCACTGCTATTACTAGCAACAATAGCATGAAATAGACTTAGTTTTTGGGTACTTGCCAGGTTCTTATGGCCTGGATTGGCCACTGTTGGAAACAGGATGCTGGGCTTGATGGACCCTTGGTCTGACCCAGTATGGCATGTTCTTATGGTACAGGACAATACTGAGGGACTGCAGGTGGCACTCTAGTTTATATGGCAGTGCCCAAAGTTTTGGTTCTTTGACTCTATCTGCCAGTAGGGATACACAACCCACTTCTCTGGACTGATCTGTGTTATTACATGAACGAAAATTAGCAGGTAAGAACCAATTTTCATATATCAAGCTGTGTGCTAAGATTCTGGCCAACTGCTTGAAACATCTCATGCCCACATTGATCTCACCTGATCAAGTGGGCTTTGTTTTTGGCAGGTGCTCCATTTCTAACACATACAAGGTACATGCAGTACTGGAGGGGTCTGTCTGCAGTTTTGTCCAAGAAACCTTTCTTAGTTAGCTGTAACACAGAAAAGGCTTTTGACAGGGTTGCTTGGCCGTTCCAAGTCCTGCAGGAATTTGGCTTTGCGGGCCAAATATATCAATATATCTCCTTGCTGTACTCTAATCCATCTGCTAGAATTTTAATCAATGCCAAACTGCCTGAGGCATTCCCTGTTAGGCAGGGAACGAGACAGGGGTGCCCCTTGTCTCCACTATTGATTATTCTGATAGTGGACATCTTGTTCTCAAAGTGTGCCAAAATAGGGAGGTAACTGTAATTTTGTTTATTTATTTATTTATTTAAAAATGTTTATATACCGCTTTTACAATTCAAAAGAATTAATCAAAACGGTTTACAACCAAACATACACAATAAATGAACTTGACAAAATAAAAACAAAAATAAAACAATCAAGAGCTAACATAGTGCAGTATATATTCATATCCAGCTATTTTTTTTCAAAGGATATTAGCAGAAAGTAAATATTATATGGTGTGAATGTTTCTGAAAGAAGAGAGAACAGTTGAGGTGAATAAGTGTTGAGTTTATGAAATAGTTAAGGTGTATGCTTTCTGAAATAAGTATGTTTTCAATAGTTTTTTGAACTGTTGTATTGATGAAGTGAGACGAATGTGATCTGGAAGTGAATTCCATAAAACAGGACCTGCCACTGAGAATGCTCTTTTTCTGGTAAGTTCAAGTTTGCTGATTTAACAGTAGGGATATCTAATAAGTTTTTTGAGAGAGATCTGAGATGTCTGGCAGGTTTATATATGCGAAGATTAGTACATAACCAAGTAGAAGAAGTATTATAGATGAGAGAATGGATAATTGATAAGACTTTAAATTTAAGTTCTACATCAAGTCCTTATTGTTTGCAGATGATATTTTATTACTATTATCCAAGACTAAAGTGGCGTTTCCAGCAGTGCTTCATCTTTTGTCTCAGTATCAAGTTGTCTTAGAATTTAAGCTAAATTTTGATAAAACGGAGGCGTAGGATGTAACAGGTGCTCTGCAAAGGAGCTGGGAGGATTTCCCGATTAAGTGGGCGTGAGATACTATTAAATACCTAGGTATCTGTAAACATAGGAGTCCAGCTCAGTGCTACTCTATCAATGTCCCACCACTTATCGAAAAACTGGGTCAGTAATTGAGCAGTTGGCAAATGCTCCCTCTCTTGTTACAGGGGTATATAGCAGTTACAAAAATGATCATAGCTCCTAAACTGCTCCTGATGATTCCTGGGTATTTGCTTTTGAAAGACCAGGGGGCCATACAGAAAATGTTACGGTTATTTGTATGACGAGGCAAAAAAGCAGGTTTATCTTATGTGACTTTAATAGCCCCAAAAGTGAAGGGAGGCCTGGGAGTTCCGGATTTTAAATTATATGCTTGGGCAACAAATTTAAGATTTCTGGGAGACTATTTACAAAGTCTGATTATACTGATTATTCCCTGGTGACCACCCTAAATTTGTTTTAGATGCCACAACTGAAGAATTGAAGGGCTGTGACATGGTTTTGGGTTAGTATTGGATGTACGTTATATCTGGGCTTTGGTTCATAAATTTTTATCTTTGACAGTTCATGTATCATTCCAGTTGCCCCTAAGAGGAAACCCGAGGTTTCCTTTCTTATAGCTACCCAAGCTACAGGTTCAGCGAACCCCCCTCAGAGTGATTCTTGCAGGATTTTATAAACTCCAGCTCGGGGAGGTTGCATTCTTTTGGAGAATGAAAAGATAAATTGGGATTTCAAAATGGACACTTTCTTTTGTATGGGCAAATTAAGATTTGAAAGATTAAGGCTGCAGAGCCAGGGACCATGGATAATTCCTGATACTCTGCATTGTTAAAATTGTTTGCTACTAGGATGGTTTCCCTGTCACGCCTATACGCCTTTTTGCAACAAATTAAAACTTGCCCAATTTTTGAAAGGCTTGTTCAAAAATGGCAGGCAGATACCGAGGAGGAACTTGATGAGCCTATGCTGAGGGACTGTTATGTATCGATTCCTAAGGTGTCTAACAATGTTATTCTTAGGGAACTGCAAATAATTTTTCATCATATTGTGTTCTCGCCATTGTGAGCGCACAAAATGGGGTTGATTGGAAATGATCATTGTTTAAAATGTGATGGCCTACAAGCCTCAATGATACACTGTCTATGGCAAAGTTATCCGAGCATTTTGGGAATCTGTACATGATCTACTTTGTAGTCTGATAAATACTGATATCCACTGGTCCTGCTCCTTTTGCCTGTTAAATAATGATTTGGGTGATGAAAATATTAATTCCTATAGCGCACACTATTTTTTTCTAAAGTATGTTTAATTGCCAAGAAATATATCCTGCTTCAGTGGATCAAACCTGATCCCCCAACGTTCAAAATGTGTAAAACGTTAATGATCGGACTTTTTCAGCTGGAATATGGCTCGATGTATCAACGATTCTCCAGGAAGAAAAAGCTAAGGAGACCTGGAGTCAGTTCTTCGTGTCTTTGCCTGACTCTTGCGGGGCCTTATATGCACTGCTGGACTGACTACTTTAATGGGTGGGTTTATAGACTCCTCAATTCGTTTCGTCTTAATATAGCTGTGCTTCTCTTAAGCAAAGGGAATTTTTAATCTGTTATGCTGGTGAGATCTTGCCGCAGTGTTATTACGAGGTGGGGGGTAGTGTGGGAAGGGACGTATTGTATGATAACGTGTAGGTATACTGCACAGTTTTTGTGGTTCTATGTTTTGCCTGGATTGTCTTTGTTGTATACCTCAAAGATTATAATGGAAAAGAAAAAGAACTTGGATTGGTAGACATTTAGCGCCTTCATTTGGAGGACAACAAATTTTCTTTTTATTCTGATCCCCACAGTGTCTATTGGAGTCATGGTATGATAGATGTCTTCAGATCATTCCCTGACAGTCTCTCATCTTTGCTTTTCAGAGAAGGGAGGCCCTCCTTACTGGAAAATGTCTGCTTTGTTATACCATGATAAAGAATTCATACAATATTTGCATTCTAAACAGGAATATAGGAGCTTCAATTCATCACAGGAGATTAGTGCCATTACCTACTGTGGAATGCTGGCAAAGCTGTTTTAAGAGGCCAAATTATAGCTTACCAGGTGTCCAAGAGCGAGAGAGCTAAGTAGATCTTGGATTTGTCAAAGTTAGCGCATTTTAAAATATTACATATGCAACAAAGTACTCTGGATCTCAAATCACAGATGCTCAAAGTGCATAATGAACTGGATGCTTTATTAGAATTTAAAGCTAAGTAAAATTAGCTATTCTTCTAATATAAATTTCATTGGGGTAATAAATCAGGCAGGCTGTCCTCCAATCTTATTAGATCCTCTTGACAAATCTTTTATCACTAGGCTGTATTATCAGAATATGATTCAGAAGGGCACTTCAGAGACTTTCTCAGTTTTTGGACTGTTTTACAATTATACACAAATGTGTCGCAAGATGTGGAAACTCGTCGCCATATTTTTTTCTTCAGGGGATGGTTTTCCCACAACTATCTCTGGATGATCAGAGGCATTTGGAGTTTCCTGTTAGAGAGGGGGAAATACAGGCCATTATTAAACAACTTAAGCTGGGGGAAGTCCCTGGACCCAGATGGTTTTGGGGGGGTTCCTAAAATCTTGGGTTACAGCATTTTGTACCCCTTAGTGGAACTATTTATCGCAGTTCAGGAGTGATGTTTAGAACCAGACCAAAATTTTAGCCACAATTGGGAGGTGAAAGAAGCTATTTTAGCCAAAAGATCTTCATTCAAAAATTGGAAGAAGGATCCAACAGAAGAAAATAGGGTAAAGCATAAACATTGGCAAGTTAAATGTAAGACATTGATAAGACAGGCTAAGAGAGAATTTGAAAAGAAGTTGGCTGTAGAGGCAAAAACTCACAGTAAAAACTTTTTTAAATATATCCAAAGCAGAAAGCCTGTGAGGGAGTCAGTTGGACCGTTAGATGATCGAGGGGTTAAAGGGGCACTTAGAGAAGATAAGGCCATCGTGGAAAGATTAAATGATTTCTTTGCTTCGGTGTTTACTGAAGAGAATGTTGGGGAGGTACCCGTAATGGAGAAGGTTTTCATGGGTAATGATTCAGATGGACTGAATCAAATCACGGTTAACCTAGAAGATGTGGTAGGCCTGATTGACAGACTGAAGAGTAGTAAATCACCCAGACCGGATGGTATACACCCCAGAGTTCTGAAGGAACTAAAAAATGAAATTTCAGACCTATTAGTAAAAATTTGTAACTTATCATTAAAATCATCCATTGTACCTGAAGACTGGAGGATAGCAAATGTAACCCCAATATTTAAAAAGGGCTCCAGGGGTGATCCGGGAAACTACAGACCGGTTAGCCTGACTTCAGTGCCAGGAAAAATAGTGGAAAGTGTTCTAAACATCAAAATCACAGAACATATAGAAAGACATGGTTTAATGGAACAAAGTCAGCATGGCTTTACCCAGGGCAAGTCTTGCCTCACAAATCTGCTTCACTTTTTTGAAGGAGTTAATAAACATGTCGATAAAGGTGAACCGGTAGATATAGTATACTTGGATTTTCAGAAGGCGTTTGACAAAGTTCCTCATGAGAGGCTTCTAGGAAAAGTAAAAAGTCATGGGATAGGTGGCGATGTACTTTCATGGATTGCAAACTGGCTAAAAGACAGGAAACAGAGAGTAGGATTAAATGGACAATTTCTCAGTGGAAGGGAGTGGACAGTGGAGTGCCTCAGGGATCTGTATTGGGACCCTTACTGTTCAATATATTTATAAATGATCTGGAAAGAAATACGACGAGTGAGATAATCAAATTTGCAGATGACACAAAATTGTTCAGAGTAGTTAAATCACAAGCAGATTGTGATAAATTGCAGGAAGACCTTGTGAGACTGGAAAATTGGGCATCCAAATGGCAGATGAAATTTAATGTGGATAAGTGCAAGGTGATGCATATAGGGAAAAAATAACCCATGCTATAATTACACAATGTTGGGTTCCATATTAGGTGCTACAACCCAAGAAAGAGATCTAGGTGTCATAGTGGATAACACATTGAAATCGTCGGTTCAGTGTGCTGCGGCAGTCAAAAAAGCAAACAGAATGTTGGGAATTATTAGAAAGGGAATGGTGAATAAAACGGAAAATGTCATAATGCCTCTATATCGCTCCATGGTGAGACCGCACCTTGAATACTGTGTACAATTCTGGTCGCCGCATCTCAAAAAAGATATAATTGCGATGGAGAAGGTACAGAGAAGGGCTACCAAAATAAGGGGAATGGAACAACTTCCCTACGAGGAAAGACTAAAGAGGTTAGGACACTTCAGCTTGGAGAAGAGACGACTGAGGGGGGATATGATAGAGGTGTTTAAAATCATGAGAGGTCTAGAACGGGTAGATGTGAATCGGTTATTTACTCTTTCGGATAGTAGAAAGACTAGGGGGCACTCCATGAAGTTAGCATGGGCACATTTAAAACTAATCGGAGAAAGTTCTTTTTTACTCAACGCACAATTAAACTCTGGAATTTGTTACCAGAGGATATGGTCAGTGCAATTAGTATAGCTGTGTTTAAAAAAGGATTGGATAAGTTCTTGGAGGAGAAGTCCATTACCTGCTATTAAGTTCACTTAGAGAATAGCCACTGACATTAGCAATGGTTACATGGAATAGACTTAGTTTTGGGGTATTTGCCAGGTTCTTATGGCCTGGATTGGCCACTGTTGGAAACAGGATGCTGGGCTTGATGGACCCTTGGTCTGACCCAGTATGGCATTTTCTTATGTTCTTATCCCAAAACTTGAATTGTGGCCTTTTATGTAGTGGTTTTTGCAGCAGTTTAATTTCGGGCATCAGTTTATTCAGTGGGTACAAAGCTGTCTGTTTACCTGAGGCCCAAATTTTGGTGAAGGGCATGCACTCAATCTTTTCTTTTGGAACGAGGCAGGGATGTCCCTTATCCCTTCTGCTCTGTGTGTTAGCTTTTCAATCCCTGGCTATTAAGCTGCATAATTTGGTAGACTTTAAAGGTATTCTGATTGGAAGAAAGCAAATAAAACTGTTTATTTTCAGATGAGATGCTGTTCATAGGGAATCCAATGGATAGTGTCTCTGGAATTATTGATATTACAGAATTTGGTACTTTTTTGGGACTCAAGATTAAATGTACTAAATCTGAAGCATTTCCCCTAGACCCTGCTTTGCAGTGATGTTGGAGAGGACCCTTTCCTCTAAAATGGAACACAGATGCCTTGAAATGTTTGGGAGTCTGGGTCATGCTTTCTCTTCAGGACATATACAGACTCCTTCACAAGATGAAAGTGCTGCTGAGTAAATGCGCCTCCTTCCTTCTATTGGTAATGAGGAGAGGTGCAGTGATTAAAATGATTATACTGCCAACATATACAAATTTACAAGTCCATGATCTCGGCTTTTCTATGGTGCAAAAAATGTGCCAGGATTAGATGAGATATTTTGATGAGTGATAGGAAGGCCGGAGGATTGGCCATTCCAGATTGCACCAATACAGTATATCCAGGAATGGACCTCCTCACATAACAAATTTGATGGGGAAGATTTACTGGGCTAATGGTCCTATCCATATAAATGTATAAATTTAGTTCATTCTCCTAAAACATCTCTCCAGTCTGTCTTAAAGCTTTTTGGATAACTGCCATAGGGATAGCATGGAAATGGTGGAGGGAAAAACTAAATAAATAGTTCTTAACAGGGCTTAGTGCTTTCTGTATTCCATACTTGGGAACAAAAGGGGATTTGTTTGGAAGTTTGTCTTTGGGGTAATTGATTGACCCAGATTTGGAAAGTCTGTATTCATTTCAACAGTTCAAGCAGTGGAACATGCCAGCTTCCAATTTGTTTGTGTACTTACAGGCTAGACAGTATGGTCTGCAGATTTGCAATGGGGTTCTTAATTTTTCTGAAGTCATTTTTTTACACCACTCTCAAATTTAACAGGTTTGGCTTTTGGATATTGAATCTGAAGAAATTATTTCACTTCCCTCATTTGGATAAAATTGTAGAACAGTGGGTCGGAGACCTGGGCATAGAACTTGAAGCTGCAGATATCATACATGTTTTCACTGCTGTTTAACATTATTTGTTACCCGCCAACATGCAGGAAACCCAATTTAAAGCATTTCATCGTATAGATATCATCAGTTCTAAAGGTGTACAAATGTATCTATGGGACTTTGATATTTGCTTAAAGTATTGTTTCTTAGCCAGTGAAAGTAAGACAGCTAGACATTGCTTTCCCTGATTTAGGCAAAACATTTTTTTCAAATCGGGTAAAAGTATAGAATTTTTCCCTCCAATAATTTTTCAATTAAGGCTCACCCCCAAAAAGCATTCAGTTTATGACAGTCTATAAATATATAAGACAAAGTCCCACTAGTGAAACTGATCCTTTTGCATTGGTGTGGTGATGAATTGCCTTCTTTCAAAGCTTGGAAGATGGCAATGCAGAACTTTGCTTCAATGGATCTTATAAGATGTTGGGAAATGCAAGGCGAGAAGTCTTCATTATATTTGAAAGGATATTTTCATTTATGGGCAAAGGTATCCAAATTGGATTGATGATGCTATTTTATATATGTTATAGTTATGCTGCATGGTGTGAATGGTGTGTATATAGTATGAATGTGGAGGACATGAAACTGGGGGAAAATCAAGTGAGAAATATTAAATACAAAATGTGAAAAGTTTTTAACTATTGTATTGAAATTTATGTGGTTGACATCTATACCTTATGGGGCGGATTTTCATACTCCGCGAATAGGCCTACTTTTGTTTGCGCTCCAGGCGCAAACAAAAGTACGCTGGATTTTAGTAGATACGCGCGGAGCCGCGCGTATCTGCTAAAAACCTGGATCGGCGCACGCAAGGCTATCTATTTTGTATAGCCGGCGCGCGCCGAGCCGCGCAGCCTACCCCCGTTCCCTCCGAGGCCGCTCCGAAATCGGAGCGGCCTCGGAGGGAACTTCCTTTTGCCCTCCCCTCACTTTCCCCTACCTAACCCACCCACCCGGCCCTGTCTAAGCCCCCACCTTACCTTTGTCAGGGGATTTACGCCTCCCTCTGGAAGGCGTAAATCCCCGCGCGCCAGCGGGCCTCTTGCGCGCCAGGCCGCGACCTGGGGGCGGGTACGGAGGGCGCGGCCACGCCCCCGGACCGCCCCGGGCCGTAGCCACGCCCCCGTACCCGCCCCAAAACGCTGCCGACACGCCCCGAAAACGCCACGACGACCGGGACAGCCCCCGACACGCCCCCGACACGCCCCCCTCGGAGAACCCCGGGACTTACGCGAGTCCCGGGGCTCTGCGTAAATCCGGGCGGATTTACGCGAGCAGGGCTCTTAAAATCCGCCCCTATGTGATAGATTGTAAGTTATTTGGATCTCAATTTAAGAAAAAATTAAGCAAAAAAAAGTTTCCTTCATGGAAAACTTTTGTGCATAAATAGTATCTTCTGCGCATAAAATTTATGCACACAAAAAAATCTGTGCACAAAGCATATTGTTTGTGAATAAAACATGCTTTTTATATACAGAAAATTTGTGCACAAATTGTTATATATGCATAAACTGAATATAAGACTTCTGCAGCATAAACTTTGGGTTCAGCCCCATAGACTAACATTAACCTGATTAATTATACTCCATTTCTGATTAGGAATTATATTTCCAGTCTTAAGAAACTGTTTTTTAATTTAATATATAAACTTTCTGAGCTTTCGTGCTTTTTCTAATAATTGTCTTTTGAATATTTTAGGCAATGGATCACTTGCAGTCATTCATTGCAGACTGTGATAGGAGAACAGAAGTTGCCAAAAAGCGATTAGCCGAAACTCAAGAAGAAATCAGTGCTGAGGTAGCAGCTAAGGTGAGGCTTTAACTGTGTAAGGCTATATTCCCTGTACGTACCCGGATCAGTCCAGACCATGGGTTGAACCCCCGTTCTAGCAGGTGGAGACGGACCAGAGTTCTGAGGCTGCCCATATAAGGATGGAACCCACCCAGGAACCCTCAGTATTTGTCTGTCTCCAGCAGTTGGAACAGCTCACCCTTTGGTTCCCTGGTAGCTTGCCCCCTGGATTTTCTTCTTTCTTAGGGGCAAGCTCACGCAAGTACCTTTTTAATTTACTTCTTATATATTTTAAAAAAAACCAAAACAGAATTTTTTTTTTCTTTGTCTGTGTTAGGGCAGACACTTTTGTCTCCCTCACTCTTGGGGTTCCTAGGGGGGCTTTGCCCCTTGATATTTATCAGCCTAGGTTCCCTTCCCGGTGACCTGTGTGGGTGATACTAGTGGTGCCAGTCCCTCTCCCCACTTCTCTGCTGCCGTGCCCTGAGATGCCCATTCCTCGGTTGTGCCTTTCAGGGAAGAATTACATTCCCCTGACTCTGACTAAAATAAAATATTTTCTCCTTTAATTTGCACAGAGATTTATTTATTAAATTTTTTATTTTTATTCTTTCTTTGTTTAAAAAAAAAAAGGCAGCAGTTTTATTTGGTGAGGAGAGAGCGGGGTTCAATCTTCCGCCTACCTCCTCTAGGGCTCCCAGCTCAGCTGATTCTCATTAGTTTCGCGGCTCCTTCCTCATGCCGCGGCCACTTTGCTGTGTTGCTTGTGGAGATTCGGCCTCCCGGCTCTCTCGCGAGGGGGTTTGTTCTAGGTGCCTTTCAGGGGGTGAAGGCTCCTCTGTCGAATCGCCAGTAATTAAACCGCGGGGTAGGACTCCCCGACGTGCTGCCAAGCCGTTTTCGTGTCGGGAGCGGCGGGCATTTTAGGTTTTTCTGACCTTTCTCTTCCTGCTTCTCCGGGAGCAGGGGACTCGATTTCTCCACTTTTCCCCTCCGATTTGAGCCCGTTCGCTCTCGGGGTGTTGGCTTTGACCCCCCCCCCCCCCCCCCCCGTAAAAAATTCGGTCCTGGCCCGTTTTTCCTCAGAATTTGTTCTGTTAATGCATGATTCTTACCTGGCCAGTTTACAGAGGGAGGTGGGTCCCCCCCCCCACCCCCCTCCAAACCCTCCTAATTTTCCTGTGCCTTCCCCTCAGAGTGTTCTGGACCCTCAGGGCCCTATTAGGGTTCGCGTAGTCCTGGGAGCTCTCCCTCCCCCAGTGGACCCCCCTCCCCAGCCTCCTTTGGACCCTTTTGGTGTAGGGGATGATGATTCCACTGCCCCCCCCAGAGGGCGATGATCCCAGTGTCCTGCGCTTATTTCGGTGGGAGGAGCTGGAGCCTCTTATTCCCTTCGTTCTTCAGGAATTGGGAATTGATTCCCCCCAGATAATTCTGTGGCAGCGGCGATGACACCAAACGCGGACTCGGTCTTGGCGGGACTTAGGGCCTTACCACGTACTTTCCCTTTTCATCCTATGCATCGCTTGCTCCTCCTCAGGGAATGGGAGTCCCCAGAGACGGGTCTTCGCGTTGGAAGAGCTATGGATAAACTTTACCCGCTCCCTGAAGACTGCCTGGACATGTTAAAAATTCCTAAGGTGGATTCTTCTGTCACCGCTGTGACAAAGTGCACTACCATTCCGGTGGTGGGTGCTACAGCTTTATGGGATGTACAGGACCGTAAGCTTGAATTCTATTTGAAATGCATTTTTGAAGTTTTAGCTCTTGGTGTCCGGGCGACTATTTGCAGCAGTCTCATGCAGCGGTCAAGCCTTAGGTGGATGCAGCAGTTACTCAGCATCCAAGACCTCCAGTCCGCAGAGGCTGAGCAAGCTGAACGTTTGGAGGGTGCTATAGCCTATGGTGCAGATGCACTATATGATTTGCTTCGGGTCCAAGCTAAAGCTATGGTTTCATAGTATCTGCCAGACGCCTTCTCTGGTTATGCAATTGGTCCGCTGATGCTTCTTCTAAGGCTCAGTTGGGCACTCTTCCTTTTAAGGGCAAGTTGCTTTTTGGTGAGGACCTGGAACAGCTTATTAAGTCCTTGGGTGAAAACAAGGTCCATAAGGTACCAGAGGACCGTCCCAAACAGTCAAAGTCTTTTTTTTCCGACTCGCACTCGCTTTAGGGGGAATCGCTGTTATGGTAGCAGGGCCCGTGGATCCTTCCCCAGGGGAGGAGTATCCAGGTCACAGTCTTAGTCCCATTCCTTTCATGGCCGTCGAGGCTTCCGGGATGGCCATCAGCAACACACGACCACTAAGTCAGCTCCCCAATGAGATTCGGCCGGTCCATTCCTCCGCACGAAACTTAGGTGGGCGTCTTTCTCTGTTTCTCGAGGAGTGGGCCAAAATTACATCCGACCTCTGGGTCCTCGATGTGATAGAACGCGGCTACGCGTTAGAATTTGCCAGACATCTGCCGGATCTCTACATCGTGTCCCCTTGCAGCCATTCCAAGCGGCCTGCGGTTTGTCACACCCTGTTGAATCTTCAGGAATTGGGGGCGATCATTCCAGTTCCTGTGCATGAAAGGGGCGCCGGCCAATATTCAATTTACTTCATTGTTCCCAAAAAAGACGATTCCTTCCGCCCCATTCTGGATCTCAAAAGGGTCAATCGGGTCCTCAAGGTTCCCCGTTTCAAGATGGAAACCCTGCGAGCAGTAATTGCAGTGGTTCGTCCCGGGGAATTTCTCGCTTCCCTAGATCTGAAGGAGGCTTATTTTCACATCCCCAATCGTCAGGCACATCAGAGGTTCCTTCGTTTTCAGATCCTAGGTCAGCACTTCCAGTTTCGGGCTCTCCCGTTCGGTCTCGCCACTGCTCCCCGCACTTTCACCAAGATCATGGTAGTTGTTGCGGCAGCTCTTCGTCTGGAAGGGATTTTAGTCCATCCTTACCTGGACGATTGGTTGATAAGAGCCAAGTCCGTCTCTCTCTGCGCGCTCGCGGTAGACAGAGTTCTAGCCCTTCTCTCATCTCTCGGTTGGATAATCAACTACTCCAAAAGCACTCTTCGGCCCTCACAAGAGCTGGAATTTTTGGGCGCATTTTTCAACACTCGGATCAGGAAAGTTTTTCTTTCAGACTCGCGGACAATCAAATCTGATAGATCAGTTGAACATTTTTGTCTCTCTACCTCTTCCCACGGCGTGGGATTACCTCCAGGTTCTAGGGACCATGGCTTCCACGATCGATCTCGTCCCCCGGGCGTTTGCTCATATGTGTCCTTTACAGAAAGCATTGTTGTCCCGTTGGAAGCCGATATCCGAGCAGTATCAGGAGATTCTTCCTCTCTCCGACTCTACCATCGCCAGCATACAATGGTGGTTTTCCCCGGCTCACCTTCTCAGGGGAATGCCTCTTTTGACTCCCTCTTGGGTCATAGTAACGACAGACGCCAGCCTCTATGGTTGGGGAGCTGTCTGCCAATCTCAAATGACTCAAGGGTTCTGGTCCCTGTCCCAGTCTCGGTAGCACATCAATCGTCTAGAAGCCCAAGCGGTTTGCCTGGCCCTCAAATTTTTTCTTCCTCTGATTCGTCACAGAGCTGTCCGGGTGCTATCAGACAATTCCACCACGGTAGCTTACATAAATCAACAATGAACAATCCTTGTTCATTGTAACTGTATTTTCTGCACCAGTTAGTTGTTCCAGTTCTATGTTTTAATGCACAAACTGTTCAATGTAAACCGGTTTGATGTGACCCCTGGTCGTGAAAGCCGGTATAGAAAATAGCTAAATAAATAAATAAATAAACAAGGGGGAACTCTAAGTCGTCTAATGACGTTAGAAGCCAGCAAGCTTTTTCTCTGGGCAGAGAGGCACTTGGATCGCCTGGCAGCTTCCCACATAGCGGGGAAGGAGAATGTTCAAGCCGACTTCCTCAGTAGTCAACATCTCGATCCCGGCGAGTGGGAGTTATCAGACGTAGCGATGGATCTAATCGTGCGCAGGTGGGGTACCCCTCACCTAGACCTCTTGGCGACGCTAGCCAATGCCAAGGCTCCCCGGTTCTTCAGCCTGTGGAGGGAGCATTGCTCAGAAGGGGTGGACGCGTTGGTTCTTCCCTGGCCCTCCGATGTTCTTCTCTACGTGTTCCCACCGTGGCTGTTAGTGGGGAAGGTTCTTCGGAGAATAGAGCTCCATCGCGGTCCGGTCATTCTCGTGGCTCCCGAATGGCCTCGATGGCCGTGGTGCGCAGACCTGGTGAATCTCTCGGTGGACTGTCTTCTTCGTCTCTGTCATCTGCCCCATCTTCTGTGGCAGGGTCCCGTATTTTCCGACCAGGTGGATCGCTTCTGTCTAGCGGCATGGCTTTTGAACGGAGACATTTGAGACGCAGAGGATATAAAGATGAAGTTATTGCCACCCTTCTCAGGGCTCGCAAACAATCAACATCCCTTACTTATGTTAGGGTCTGGAAGGTTTTTGAAAATGTTTGTGAAGAGTTGGGTGTTTTGGCTCGCTCGCCTTCTGTTGCAGTTTTACTTTCCTTTCTTCAGCGTGGTCTCTCCAAGGGTCTTTCGGTTAGTTCTCTGCGTGTTCAGGTCTCAGCTCTCAGTTCTCTCCTGGGCACCATTGAAGGTCGGCCGGTTGCCTCTCATCCAGATGTTGTTCATTTTCTCAGAGGCGCTAAGCATTTAAAGCTGCCTGTCCGGTCTATTTGTCCTTCGTGGAATTTGAATTTGGTGCTTCGAGCTCTTTGTACGGCCCATTTCGAGCCTCTTCGTCATGCCACTCTCAAGGACTTGACTCTCAAGACTGTTTTTCTGGTTGCTATCTGTTCAGCCAGGAGAGTGTCTGAGCTTCAAGCTCTATCTTGTAGAGACCCTTTCTTGCGTTTTTCGGACTCGGGCGTCTCCCTAAGGACCGTACCTTCTTTCTTACCTAAGGTTGTTTCTTCTTTTCATATTAACCAGTCCGTTGAACTTCCCGCTTTTTCACCAGAGGATATTGCTGCCTCTGGTGGTAGCAATCTTCGTCGTCTCGATCTCAAGCGAGTCTTGTTGCATTTTCTTGAGGTTACCAATGATTTTCGTGTCTCTGATCATCTGTTTGTCCTGTGGAGTGGACCCAATGGGGTCCACTCCAAAGGGGGAAGCAAGCTTCTAAGGCTACGATCACTCGCTCGTTAAAGGCTGCGATTTCCTTTGCTTATATTTGCAAGGGCCGCTCGGTTCCTGACGGCCTAAAAGCTCATTCTGTACGTTCTCAAGTGACCTCTTGGACGGAGTCTCAGTAGATTTCGCCGCAAGAAATCTGTAGGGCGGCTACATGGAAATCTCTTCATACATTTGCTCGTCATTACCGCCTCGACGTTCAGGCTCCAGTTTTTGGTTCCTTTGGTCGGCAGGTTCTTCGAGCGGGACTGTCTGGGTCTCACCCTTTGTAGGGAAGCTTTGGGACATCCCATGGTCTGGACTGATCCGGGTACGTACAGGGAAAGGAAAATTTAGTTCTTACCTGATAATTTTCGTTCCTGTAGTACCACGGATCAGTCCAGACACCCGCCCGTTCTTTTCTGTCCGCTCGAATTCGTTCCTGTTATTTTTTTGGGTTTTTTCCTTCTTACAGGTTTTCTCTATTTTTTTTCTCCTGCATCATTTTTCTGGGGTTTACTATAAGGCACTGGAAGATCTTTGCGATGATCAGGGGTAGATATACAAGAGCGTTTAGTTACACAGTTCATTCAATTGTGTTATTTAGCTGGTTTAAATTAAATTTTCTATTTATCCTTGTACTTGCTTGATCTTATACCTTTTCTGCTTTGACAATGGTTATACTGAGGGTTCCTGGGTGGGTTCCATCCTTATATGGGCTAGCCTCAGAACTCTGGTCTGTCTCCACCTGCTGGAAGGGGGGCTCAACCCGTGGTCTGGACTGATCCGTGGTACTACAGGAACGAAAATTATCAGGTAAGAACTAATTTTCCTGTATCCTTCATGCAGTACAGGGCACAGCATTCTGGGAGCTGTTGCATACCAACATTAGTGTCCAAAAATGTGAACATGTTGACTGTGCTGGCACATGGGGCTCCAGTAGTAAAGTTGTGGTTCGGAATGGAAAGTTAAAGATTGTAGGAGTTGCCTAGAGAGAGAATGGGATGATCTTTGACTCAAACATTAAAAGGCTTTGTGAGTGAGGCATAGATAGAAGAAATAAAGTATTTAATAGTTTTCAGTGATCTATAATACATATGTAGTAACTTCCCCAGTGTTGTTTGAAACACCTGTTCTTAGAATGGAGGAAAATTGATTCCTACTGTGCATTTTTCTCAAAGGCTGAACGAGTTCATGAATTGAATGAAGAAATTGGTAAACTTCTGGCAAAAGCAGAGCAACAGGGAGCTGAAGGAAATGTGGAGGAGTCCCAGAAGGTCATGGATGAAGTGGAGAAAGCTCGAGCAAAGAAGAGGGAGGCTGAGGTACTGTATAAGAATAATTGCTTGGATTTTTTTTATTAACTAATGTTTACATTTTCTGAAATTTGAATTAAGCATGCACTATTAAACAGTATTTACATTTAGATCATAGTTCCTGAACTTTTGCCATTATTCCAAAAAAAACAATCATGTATACAAAAAGCAGAGAACCCCCTCCCCAAGAACAGAAATGTTGAGTATTGGGGGGAGGAGGTACTTTAAACTAGTGAAATTAGTTCTACAGAGAGCAGCAACTATATTAATATCTTGTAGATCTGTTATTAGGGTTATTTCTTCAATACTTCTCCACTTTAGAGTTTTAATATACTATATCTGGGGGGTTGCACCATTTAATCAAAATGAGAACCCGCTTGTGGAGTTACCCATTGTCAAAATCTGAGGTGGGCAAACTGACTTGGGAACCACATCCAGTCCACCTGACCCTTGGTCTGGCCTCTGATCAGTCCTCCCAGGTTCAGTCCCAGCCTGAGAGCTATGTTAAATCCAAGATGTTATGTTATGTTGAGTTGATGGCATCCTCCCCACTGTTTCCTTGTCCTCGCTTTCACTGTACTAACCAGAACCAGAGTGGAAGGGTTGCAAGCGGTTATGGCCAGCCTCCAGTCTTGATACAGCATCACCTAAGCTGTCTGTGTGCTTCCCTTTTTTGTTACCTGATGCTGCCCTAGTTTGAGCTGGGGGGGGGGGGGGGGCCGTAAAGCAAAGGATTAGGAGGGAGAAGGGCAGCCCTCTTTCTGATGAAATCATGTATCTGTACGAGGGAGAATGGTATGTGCTTGCATGAATTGACAGCACAGACAGGGCACCAGTGACTGCTGTGCCTGCACCTCTATTCACCCATTTTGAAGCTAGAAAGGAGGCCCTGGCAAATAAGTAGTTCAGGAGGGATTCATGTGTACTGTGTATCTGTGTGAGCATTAGTTCTGGCTTTATTCTGCTTTGCCCCTGAGAACAGCTTTATAACCCACATGTTTGCCTATCCTTGGTCTAATTAATTTGCAGAAATTGTAGGCCTGATGAACTCATAGATCTGTGTTTATCTCCCACTGACGTTTGGGAAAGGTTCCCAGATTTCAAGGAATCTATCTCCATTGTGGCAAATTTTCAGATTCTGTTAAGCCAGTCAATCAAGTGTGTCCTATGTTCTATTTTACTGCCATCAAGACTCTAGCTGCCAGTAGGAAGTAGGTTACTGGTTTTTCATTCACAGGATAAATACCCTTTCTCCACTGACAAGTAAGAAAGCCAGTCCCACATGTGCGCGGTGTCACCAGTAACCAAGAAAAAGATGCACACATGAATCATTCTGTCTCGTCCCTGCAGAAAGAGTTAGATTTTTCCCTCTATGATCTTTATTTGTTTTGTTTTAATTTTGATTGTGAATCTCCCTCAGAACACAGGTTTTTCTACAGAATTCTTGTTTTTACAGATCTCCTACTTACAATTGATTCCCCAATTAAAGAAATTGTTTTTTAAATTAAACATTTAATCTAGCAGACACTATATTCCCCCTTATGGCTGATGATAGAGTCTCAGGGTTCAGGTGGTGATCTGCCCATATGAGGAAAAAGGCTCACCGACCACCGCAGTGATTGTATATTTTGCTTGGGAATTGACTATAATAGAACAAATCAAGCAATTGTTTTTATAACATATCTCTTAAGGCTATAAAGCTGTGAAGTCTTAGACTCTATGACATCTTTCAAACTATCCTAACACTGCTGTGAACATCAGACATCTGCATCAAAGCCATCAAAAGTTGATGCCTTTGCATCCTTAACCATCAACAAAAAAACAGCCACCTTCTCTTGTGAAGTCATGTGCAAGGCCAGGAAAATCAACTTTTAAACACAGCTACTTTCAGTTTACTTCCCTGTAGAAAGAAGTGGGGTCAAGTAAAAGCTCTTGAAGCCTAGGATTGAGCTCCGGCATTGAAGTTTATCATTGAGTTAGTTTAAGGACTGAAGCTATCTGTTATCAAGGAGGCCGGCTGTTCTAAGATGGTCAGTCATGAGAACTGTACCTCAGTGTCAGCCATATCAATGCCAATGCTACCTGCATCTGTCTTGAGGTCTGGTGTATTGTTATCAACAATATTGCTTTTTGCCTCCAGATTTGCCTGTTCTATCCTCTGTCTCCTCAAAGCCAGTGGTGTCTGGTAACTCAGGAGGACATTCTATCTCCAGTAACTGGCACTGACCAGTTTCAGGGAATGGATTATGAAAAAGGACTTTGACAGATTGGTTCAGGATCTTCTTACCAGGCATTTAGCTGGTCTCCACATGATTCCAGTGCCTCTAGCATCTTATCTCAGTACAGCTTAACCCTGACAGAAGATCCCATAATAGGGAGTCCTGCATTGCCATAAACCAGATTTTCACTTTAACCAGTCAATTTCTTTATTGGTGTTTAGATCAAAGGAATGTAAGGGTGAGAATAGAAGTCTATATAAATTAGATATACATAGAACCATTTTTTGAGATAACTTAAAGTGACCAGTCAGACAGACTGTCCTGTTTAGCAGGCTTCATAAAAGCAAGATATCTTCAGTCCTCTATAGCTAGATGGATTAAGGAAGCTCTTGGTGCAACATATATTGACCAGATGCTACTAGTTTTAGAACTGCAGAGAGCACAAGTGGCTTCTTTGCTTGAATCTAGGACAGTCTCTCGGATATTTGCAAAGTGGTTACTTGGTCATCCTTGTATTCCTTTGGTAGTGTTTACTAAATAAGGATAATTTATTCTTTACTCATTATCAGTTATTTTTAATTCAATAAAGATAATTTTAGAAATGTATTAAAATCTTTCAAGTAATGCAATTTAAAATTTTATTAAAATCTTATGATTTAGAAACTTGACAAGGTTACGAGAATAAGATATAGAACAAATCTTTTAGAGAAATATGCTATGGAATTTAACAGAATTTTAACAGAAAATGCACTTTTAGAAATTTAACAGGATCATTTTATTTAGTTGGATTTATAACCCATCTTTAAATACAAAAATTCACCCAAAGTGGTTTACAGTACATTCAAGAAAGAGAGCAGATGTGCAGAGGCCATTTGCAGCATTACAAAATAAATATAAGGAATACACTGAATTACAACTATTACTTCCTATGCATAGCTATACGTGTTTTTCATGTATTAACATTTCTCACAGGACAAGCAGGATGGTAGTCCTCGCATATGGGTGACATCACAGGATGGAGCCCAATCACGGAACACTTTTGTCGAAGTTTCTAGAACTTTGGCACCTACTGGGCATGCCCAGGATGGCATTAACCCTGCAACCAGCAGAGGTCCCCCTTCAATCTTTTTTCCGCGCAGCAGTAGCCACATGGGTTAAGGAGCTCTACAGAGATTCCTGACAGGAATTTTCCTCACGGAATTACTTCATAATTAATACCCCTCAGGGTCCCCCCTATTCAATCTTTTACTTCCGCGGTGGTCCGGTAAGTTTTTTACCCGGTTCCGGTCGATTCCCGTCAAGATTGGCCCTCGTGGCCTACTGGCCGTCGACCGCACCACGGCTAAATTTTTTTCAAAGGCCAGGGCGTCGGGGTTCCGTCGGTGCCCTGACTGCGCTCGCACAATGTCCATCACAGACCCCCATAAAGTCTGTGTAATGTGCCTTGGGTGTGAGCATGATGTCCTGACTTGCACCAAATGCGCCTTAATGACACCAAAAGGTCACAAAGCCAGAATGGAGAAGATGGAACTTCTTTTTCGGTCTCAAACTCTCACTCAGTCCATAGCATCGACGTTGTCCGAACCGGCGCCGTCTACGTCACGCCAGTATCGGGCACCGGCCGGTGTCCGTCCAGCGTCGATGACTTCCCGGCCATCGACCACCTCTGTTCCCCCTCAGGACCGAGGGGATCGTCGAGAGAAGCATAGACACCGTAAGCCTTGGACCATCGACGAAGGCAAATCATCAACCTCGCCATCTTCCGAGTCGCTGCCAAAGAAACCCCGTCCAGAAAAGGCATCGACCCTTTCTGTGTCCGGGTCACCGAGGCAACCCTCACCCGGACGGGTAATGGGAGCCGCGACTCCGCCTTTAACGGTTGTCCCTCTGGCTACGCCTCTGCCTCCTTCTCCCCTTCCGGAACCGGGGCTGATCACTCCAGGTCTCCATAAAGAGCTGGACTGGATGGTTCAGGAGGCCATCGGCAAGGTGATGCAAAGATTCCAGATTCCTCCAAAGCCGGTGCCAATTCCCGAACCGACCATCGATCCCATTCCGGTAGCGCTGGCACCGCTCCTCTCAAGGATGGAAGCACTACTAGCCGCTTTTCTTCCGATGGATCCGGGGACACCGGTTCCGGTGCCCTCTCCACTTCCTCTGTCATCGGGAGGAGAAACACTGTTCCTTCTTCCTCCATCGATGTCACCGATACCGTTACTGCCATTGGTGCCGCCGATCTGTCCATCGATGCCCTCGGTACCTTCATCGATGCCTCCGGTAACTCCCTCGATGCCTTCGGAGCCTAGACCGGGACCGTCCCTCTAAAGTTCCTGGAGGGCACGGTGATGAACCCTATGATACATGGACCGCTGACTCGTCCCAGGACACGGATGATTTACCATCACCACCCCTCCTACCGAAAGCAGGAAACGTTCTCCAGAGGACGTGTCCTTCATTAATTTTGTGAAGGAAATGTCTGAGTTAGTTCTCTTCCAACTGCAGACTGAACATGATGATAGACACCAGATGATGGAGCTTCTACAATTTCTTGACGCTCCTAAAGAAATCACCTCTATCCCTATACATCAAGTTCTTCTAGATCTTCTGAAGAAGAATTGGGAACACCGAAAAGCAGATACCACATATTTGGTCCAGTCAGCTCCAGGGTTCCAAAAACCCCAATTGGATCACCAGTCCGTGGTTGTTGAGTCTGCCGAAAAGAAGGCCCGGCGCTCAAACCCTCATTCTTCCTTCCCTTCAGGCAAAGAGCAGAAATTCCTGGATGCCATTGGTTGGCATGTCTTCCAGGGATCAATGCTTATCTCTCGGATCGCCTCTTACCAGCTTTATATGACTCAGTACAACAGGGTCCTATTCAAACAAATACAGGACTTTGCAGAGTCACTGCCTCAGCCATTCCAGGAACAGCTACAAACCCTGGTTCACAAAGGATTTGAAGCAGGAAAACATGAAAGATCATCTTATGACATTTTTGACACCGTTTCCAGGGTATCTGCAGCTGCTATTTCTGCAAGAAGATGGGCCTGGCTTAAGTCTTCGGACCTACGTCCTGAAGTTCAGGACATATTGTCCGATCTACCTTGCATTGGGGACAATCTGTTTGGTGAACAGATCCAGCAAACAGTGGCGCAGCTCAAGGATCATCATGAGACTCTTCGCCAATTCTCTCTGATGCCTTCTGAATATCTGGCCAAGCAAGCATTCAGGAAGTACTCCAAAAAGTCGTTCTACCATCAAAGGAAGTCCTATCCACCACCATATAGCGGTCGGTCAACTAAGCCTTTCCAGAAGGCCCAATCCCGACAACCTTGTAAGCTAAAACCACAGGCAGATCCTCAGCCAGGCCCTGTTTCTGGTTTTTGACTCTTTCATACAGGCCGAATACAGTACAATGCGCTCCGACGGAGCGCACTGTTAACCTGTCATTGGAAGCGCGATTTCGCTTACCCCTTATTCAGTAAGGGGCGGAAAACGCGCGTCCAACCCGCCGAACCTAATAGCGCCCTCAACATGCAAATGTATTTGCGCGCGATTCAGAAAGTAAAATGTGCAGCCAAGCCGCATATTTTACTTGCAGAAATTAGCGCCTACCCAAAGGTAGGCGCTAATTTCTTCTGGCACCGGGAAAGTGCACAGAAAAGCAGTAAAAACTGCTTTTCTGTTCACCCTCCGACTTAATATCATGGCAATATTAAGTCTGAGGTCCTGAAGAGTAAAAAAAAAAAATAAAAAAGTGAAGTCTGCCGGCGGTTGTCGGGTCGAAAACCAGATGCTCAATTTTGCCGGCGTCTGGTTTACGAGCCCGTGGTTCTCAGCGGGCTCCAGAACCGACGCCGGCAAAATTGAGCGTCGGCTGACAGCCGCTGCTCCTGCCCCTAGCGCTTCCTTTTGCCCGTTTCTACCGCCGGGCCTCATTTGCATACTGTATCGTGCGCACAGGCAAGTGGCCTGTGCACACGCCGGGAGAGCGGGCAAACACCCACTCTCCCGCAGACTTTACTGAATCGGCCTGATAGAGAGCAACAGCCAGCTTCCACTGCCACAAGTTCCAGTAGGAGGTCAATAGTGTCATTTCAACAACATATGGCACACAATCACCTCTGACCAGTGGGTTCTTGCTATAATCTCTCAAGGTTATCACCTGAACTTTCTCTCCATCCCACCAGATTCCCCACATTGGCCGACGTGGGGAACATCAGACCACTCACTACTCCTGGATCAGGAGGTCTCCCTTCTCCTTCAATCCAGAGCAATCGAACCAGTGCCCTACTCCCAGCAGGGCCTCTGATTCTATTTCCGGTACTTTCTAATCCCCAAAAAAGTCAGGCAGCGTTCTTCCAAGAAAAGTTCAAGATGGTTACCTTGGGTTCCCTCCTTCCTCTTCTGCAAAGGGAAGACTGGCTCTGCTCTCTAGACCTCCAGGACGCTTACACGCACATTGCGATAACTTCGTCTCATCGCAGATTTCTGAGATTCCTGGTAGGCCCAAAGCACTATCAATACAGAGTGCTTCCATTCGGCCTAGCATCTGCACCACGAGTTTTCACCAAGTGTCTCGTAGTAGTAGCAGCCTTCCTCAGGACCCAAGGTGTACACGTCTACCCCTATCTCGACGATTGGTTGATCAGGGCTCCCACTCAGCAAGCTGCTCTGATGTCCCTACATCTTACCTTACACACTCTGATCTCTCTAGGATTTCTCATTAATTACAAAAAATCCTGCTTAGTCCCATCTCAAACTTTGTCATTCATAGGGGCAGACTTGGACACCTTCAAAGCAAAGGCATTTCTGCCTCGAGAACGAGTTCTCACTATCACTTCTCTCGCACAACGCTCAACTGCACGCCATTTCCTCATCTTACTGGGACACATGGCATCCTCAGTGCATGTTACCCCAGTGGTCCGCTTGGCCATGAGAATAATGCAGTGGACTCTACGGTCACAATGGACTCAATCCATTCAACCACCATCAACCATTGTCCACATCACCAACCCACTTAGTCAGTCTCTAGTTTGCTGGAAAAATCAGACCAATCTCCTCCAAGGCCTACCTTTCCAGACTCCAGATCCTCCAGTAACCCTTACCACCAATGCTTCCAACCTCGGCTGGGGAGCACATGTTCCCAATTTACAAACTCAAGGGTCTTGGTCTCCAGAGGAAGCTAAACACCAAATCAATTTCCTGGAGCTACGAGCAATCAGATATGCTCTCAGAGTGTTTCAGGATCGCCTCTTCCACCAGGTCATCCTGATTCAGACAGACAACCAGGTGGCCATGTGGTACATCAACAAGCAGGAAGGGACGGGCTCCTACCTACTGTGTCAAGAAGCTGCACAGATATGGGCGGAGGCCCTTTCCCACTCGATGTACCTTAGGGCAACCTACTTGGCGGGAGTGGACAATGTGTTGGCAGACAGGCAGAGTCGCACTTTTCAGCTGCACGAGTGGTCTCTCAACCCCACAGTAGCGAACTCGATATTCCAACGTTGGGGGTACACTTACATAGACCTCTTTGCGTCACCTCAAAACCGCAAAGTAGAGAACTTTTGCTCGCTCACTCGCAGCCAACATTCACTACGAAGAGACACGTTCTCCCTCTAATGGGCCACCGGTCTCCTCTATGCATTCCCTCCATTTCCACTTTTCTCAAAGACTCTCGAGAAGCTACGTCAGGACAAGGGAACCATGATCCTGATAGCCCCTCACTGGCCACGCCAAGTGTGGTTTCCGATTCTTCAGGACCTCTCCATTTGCAGGCACATTCCCCTGGGGAAGGACCCGCTTCTGATCACTGAGAACGACGGGTGCCTACGCCACCCCAATCTTCAGGCCTTGTCCCTGACTGCCTGGATGTTGAAAGGTTAATTCTTCAGCTGCTCAACCTTTCGGAGCCAGTTTCCCGTGTCCTGATTGCTTCACAGAAGCCTTCCATGAGAAAATCTTATTTTTACAAATGGAACAAGTTTAAGTCATGGTGTTCCTCACTGTCCCTTGATCCTTTCACTTGTTCCACCATGAAGTTTCTAGACTACCTCTGGCACCTATCCAAGTTAGGTCTAAAAACTTCTTCCATCAGGATGCATATCAGTGCGGTAGCCGCCTTCCATAAAGGTGTTGGCGATGTTCCCATTTCAGTACAACCCCTTGTAACACGATTTTTGAAGGGCTTGCTCCACCTCAAACCTCCACTGTGCCCTCCGGCCCCTTCTTAGGACCTTAACTTAGTTTTGGGTCGGCTCATGAAACCACCATTCGAGCCTCTCCAATCCTGTGATCTTCGCTATCTCACATGGAAAGTGATTTTTCTTCTGGCAATCACATCTGCTCTTAGAGTTAGTGAGTTACAGGCTCTAGTTACCTACCCGTTTTACACTAAACTTCCGCACTCACCCTAGGTTTTTGCCTAAGGTAGTATCGGAGTTTCACATTAATCAATCCATCATGCTACCTACCTTCTTTTCCAGGCCCCATTCTAATCCAGGAGAACAGGCTCTGCATACCCTTGACTGTAAATGGATTCTAGCATTCTATCTAGACCGTACAACTGCCCACAGGAAAAGCACCCAACTGTTTGTTTCTTTCTATTCCACCAGATTGGGGCAGCCTGTGGGTAAGCAGACTCTCTCCTCCTGGTTAGTGGACTGCATATCCTTTTGCTATCAGCAAGCAGGTATTCCACTTCAAGACCATGTTAAAGCACACTCTGTGAGGGCCATGGCGACTTCAGTAGCATACCTACAGTCTGTGCCGCTTCCTGATATTTGTAGGGCTGCTACCTGGAGTTCTCTCCATACTTTTACAGCCCATTATTGTTTGGACAAGGCTGGAAGACAAGATTCCATCTTTGGCCAGTCTGTCTTGCGCAACCTTTTTGCAATTTAATGTACCAACACCCTTCCGCCTGCCCGTTAGGGTTCAGGATGCCCTCTACCAAATTTTACCCCAGTTGTTGTGCCGGTTGCACGTCTTGGATACATTTGGTGCATATCTCGGACATCCTCAGCTCTGTACTCACCCATATGTGAGGACTACCATCCTGCTTGTCCTGTGAGAAAGCAAATGTTGCTTACCTGTAATAGTTGTTCTCACAGGACAGCAGGATGTTAGTCCTCACGAAACCCGCCCGCCACCCCGCGTGTTGGGTTCGTTACGCTTTCTTATTTTATTTTTTGGCACTTACTATAGCTTTTAAACAAGACTGAAGGGGGACCCCTGCTGGTTGCAGGGTTAGTGCCATCCTGGGCATGCCCAGTAGGTGCCAGTCATATTTCTAGAAACTTTGAAAAAAGTGTTCCATGATTGGGCTCCATCCTGTGATGTCACCCATATGCGAGGACTACCATCCTGCTGTCCTGTGAGAACACCTGTTACAGGGGAGCAACATTTGCTATCCTGTATTTGATAACTTAAATAATTTACAGCATACCCAAAGGATATTTTAAAAGCACAACCAATGTTGCGTTAGGATAGTTATTAGACGTGGGAAGATCATCAGATGTATATTTCACCTTGTCTGCAAGATTTTGTGTTTCAAAACTTGTCCTGTTTCATCCATTTCTTATATACACTTCTCTTCACCTTCATGAATTATGCATGGTGCTGTATTTTTCCTTATACTCTGTAACATTTCATGGTATAGGAAGGAAGCATTTGAACTTTTCCCGATATAGAATTTTGCTGAAACATTACATAATCCATAGTATAGAACAACATGAATAGGTCAAAAGCTTCAAAAATCCATATCTCAATTTGACATATCTGGTCTTTTGTGTGCATTTCTGATGATATATCTTCTGTAAGCAGCTAGATGTTGATTTTGTAAATATTGAAGTTAAACATTCTGTGAATTTTGTAGGTAGTGTACAGTCTTGATCAATCACTGAATACTACAGGTTTCATTTCTCTTGTAAGAGTAGAATTTTGCTTAAAGCACATTTTGTTTCACACAATTATGTTGTATTGAAGCATATCTTCAGCGATATTGGAGATACCATGCAAGAATCAAGTCACAACACAAGAATGCTGATCCATGAAAGACAGATGGCCATCGCTATTTTATATTTCTATCATTAAATATATTCTACATTTAAAATATCGTATGTATCCAAGAATGTTACACTAAACAGTGCTTGGATTTCCAGGCTATGAATGAAGTTTTTGACGCAGGTGTCTTGAGAGTAGTCAGGACCACCTCTCACCTAGGGAAGTTTGGGTACATCTCACTTGTCTAGACTGGTGGCAAGATAAAGAAGGAGAAATGTAATCTTACCTAATCAAAACGTCCTTTCCTTGAATCCTGCCATACTGGTCAAGAACCCTACCAGATTGGTCTAGGCTGGTGAAGGTACAAAAATTAGTGGCTTTTTTTCATTGAGAGAACAGAATGTAACTCCAATTATTTAAAAAGGGCTTCAGGGGTGATCCTAGAAGCTATAGACCAATGAGCCTGACTTCAGTGCCAGGAAAAATTGTGGAAACTGTTATAAAGAATAAAATCATGAAACATTTAGATAGACTTGATTTAATGGGACACAGCCAGCATGGATTTACCCAAGGGAAGTTTTGCCTTACAAATCTCCTACATTTTTTTTGAAGGGGTGAATAAACGTGGACAAAGATTTATTTATTTATTTAGCACTTTTCTATACCGACCTTCATGAATGAGTAATTCATATCAAATCGGTTTACATGGAACTTAGGGGCTAACTAAAAAACCATATACCAAAAGGCAGAAGGCAAAGTTACAAATAACAAGGAGATCGAACTTGGGAGGCTAGGATAGCCGGGAAGTAGAATGACAGGATAACTAGTGGAAGAATATAAATATATTGAGACCAGGTAGAGCATCTAGTCAGTGGAGTGAAGTCTGTTGAGCGGTATGATGAAATATTACAAATTAAGGGAAGGCTTGGAGGAAAAGCCAAGTCTTGAGTTTTTTTCGGAAGGTTAGAGGACAGGGTTCCAATCTGAGGTCAGACGGTAAGTTGTTCCAGATGGTAGGGCCCGCTGTGGAGAATGCTCGTTCTTTGGTGGGCGTGGCTTTAGTTGGTGGGACTTGTAGGGTACCTTTATATGCTTCTCTGGGTCTTGAGGATGTGTAGAGTTTGAAAGGGATCTGAAGGTCTAGTGGCAGCTGATTGTGGATGGTTTTGTGGATTGTGGTGAGTGCTTTGTGCAAGATTCTGTATTTTATTGGTAGCCAGTGCAGGTTTCGTAGAATGGGGGTGATGTGCGCTCCCCGGTTGGTGTTGGTTAAGATTCTCGCAGCTGCGTTCTGGAGCATCTGTAGCAGTTTTGTGGCGGAGCTGAGGAGCCCTAAGAGGAGCGCGTTGCAATAGTCAGTTTTAGAAAATAGCGTAGACTGGAGAACTGTTCTAAAGTCTTGGAAATGAAGAAGAGGTTTGAGTCTCTTCAAAACCTGAAGCTTATAGAAACAGTCTTTAGTGGTGGTGTTGGATTTCTTCAGATTTACCGGTAGATGTAGTATATTTGGATTTTCAGAAGGCGTTCGACAAAGTCTTTCATGAGAGGCTTCTAAGAAAACTAAAAAGTCAAGGGATAGGAGGTGATGTCCTTTTGTGGATTACAAACTGGTTAAAAGATAGGAAACGGAGAGTAGGATTAAATGGTCTGTTTTCACAGTAGATTGCCTCAGGGATCTGTACTTGGACCGGTGCTTTTTAATATATTTATAAATGATCTGGAAAAGGGGTACAACGAGTGAGATCAAATTTGCGGATGACACAAAATTATGCAAAGTAGTTAAATCTCAGGCGTATTGTGATGAATTGCTGGACGACCTTGTGAGACTGGATGATATGGGTTTCCAAATGGCAGATGAAATTTAATGTGGACAAGGGTAAGGATATGCATATAGGGAAAAATAACCCTTGCTGTAGTTACACAATGTTAGGTTCTAGCTTAGGAGTTACCACCTAGGAAAGAGATCGAGGCGTCATAGAGGATAATACATTGAAATTGTTGGCTCATTGTGCTGAGGCGGTCAAAAAAGCAAACAATCAGGCCGATACAGTACAGTGCGCTGTTAACCTGCCATTGGACGCGCGTTTTCCCTTACCCCTTATTCAGTAAGGGGCGGAAAACGCGCGTCCAACCCGCCAAACCATGTTGTTGGCGGGTTGGACGCAAATGCATGTTGATGGCCCTATTAGGAATTTGCGTGCGATTCAGAAAGTAAAATGTGCAGCCAAGCCGCACATTTTAATTTCAGAAATTAGCGCCTACCCAAAAGTAGGCGCTAATTTATCCCAGGACAAGCAGGATGCTAGTCCTCACATATGGGTGACATCAGTAATGGAGTCCTATACGGAAAAACATCTGTCAAAGTTTCCAGAAACTTTTGACTGGCACAGTGTGTCCACTGAGCATGCTCAGCATTCCATGATATTCTCAGCCACAGGGGGGGTCTCCCTTCAGTCTTCTTTTTTCCGCGAAGAAGTTAGCCTCGTGCTTAATCGGAGTCCTGTGGTGATTTTTCACCATATTTTCAAACTATGAAAAGCTTCAAAAACTGCAGGGGTCTCCCGTTATTTTACCATCGCGGTAAGCTTTTTCTTTTTCCCGTCGGTTCCGTAACGTTTCTTAGCCGAAAAGTCATCGATGGCTGTCCGACTTCATAATGGCTACGGGATTTAAGAAATGCCCGATTTGCTGTCAATGTCCATCATTGGACATTGTTTGACAGCACTTGGAGTGTGTGCTTTGTCTCGGAGAGAGACACGATGTCGTAACCTGTCCGAAGTGTGCCGAGATGACGCCGAAGGGCAGGAGACTCCGGATGGAGAAAATGGAACACCTGTTTCATTTACAGCTGATGCTTTCAACTTCGACGTCCACACAGTCGTCTCAGGCTGGAGCGATCCGCAAAGTTGTGCTAAAGAAAACACAACCTGATGCAGCGGGTGATAGATCACCAACACTGTCCATTTCATTGATAAAATCATAGTCTGTCATCGAAAAAGGCACCGACCATAAACAAAAGCATCGGCATCGGAGGCCTCACGATCCCGAGACCGACCCGATATCTGGCGGTCTAACGAAGGATCCTGCACCTCCGTCTAAGAAACCTCAGAGAGAGGACGCTTCATCGAGGCCTTCCACCCCCACGGCGATCCCCACCAATATCGGTGCCGGGAACCGTACCTCCTCAGGGCTCTGTGGAGGTACCGGAATCGCCTTCACTGCCTCCCCCCATAGCTGCTCTGGTCTCACCAGCCATGCGGGCGGAACTGGACGGATATATCCGCCAGGCAGTCAGGAATGCACTTCTCGATGCCTCCAAACCAGCACAGACTCAGCCCTGGTGTTGGCGCAGGCTTCGAAGGCAATCTCCATCGACGCCAGTACCGATGCTATTACCGGATCCATCGATACCACTACCGATGCCCATACCGGTGCAGTCTCCGGATCCATCGATGCCAGTAACGAGGCCCTGTCCAGTGGCATCACCGATGCCAATACCGATGACATTTCTGCATCCATCGATTCCACCGATGCCTGATTTGTCTCTTCTTGCACAGATTTTGCAAAAATTAGATACAATTATTCCTAAACAACCTCAAGAACTGCCAATGCCACTACCGAGGGGAGATGATATCGTCTAAGAACCAATTCCAGAACCGATCCCGGGACCATCGGGGACTCCAAGTCCAATACCACCGATATCCCCATTGTTTCCATCGAGACCTAGAGATCAATCATCGATGTCCAAGGTATTTCGACCTCAAACACCGGATACAGACACTGTATCCGGTGTTCCGAAGACGTTCCCTCGGAACCATCTCCTCCAGAGGGACGTAGAAAATCCCCTCCGAAGGACTTATCCTTCTCCAACTTTATTAAGGATATGGCTGATACCATTCCTTTTCAGTTACAGTCAGAGGAAGAAAACATTGGAGGTGTAACAGTTTGTAGACCCTCCTAAAGAAGTTTTAGCCATACCAGTCCACGAAGTGTTCATAGAACTGATGCATAGGTTATGGGAGCATCCCTGCTCCATACCCCCGGTCAACAAGAGAACTAATGGGACATACCTGGTTCAACACATCCCAGGATTCCAGAAGACTCAACTACCTCACCAGTCAGTGGTAGTTGAGTCAGCACAAAAGAAATCGAAACATCTAAAAACTCATTCCTCAGCTCCCCCGGGAAAAGACAACAGGTTCCTGGACAACATAGGTAGAAAGATGTTTCAAGGCTCCATGTTAGTCTCCAGGATTGCGTCCTATCAATTATATATGACGCAATACCAGCGTAACCTATGGAAGCAAAAACAAGAGCTTTCTGAAACTCTTCCCCAGCAAGTTCAGGAGTCTTTCTCTGATGTAATTCATAAGGGTCTGGAAGCAGGCAAATACGAGGTTCGTGCAGCATATGATAGTCTTGATTTGGGACTGGGCCCTAGCACACTCAATGCTTTTACGGGCCACGTATCTAGCAGGAATTCACAATGTACTGGCAGGTCGTCAATTCCAACCTCACGAGTGGTGTCTGGATCCAAAAGTGGCGACCAAGATCTTTCAACGTTGGGGCAAACCAACAGTAGACCTCTTTGCATCACAAGTAAATTACAAAGTGGACAACTATTGCTCCCTATTCAAGCAGAGAAACTGCTTACCCAGGGACGCCTTTGCTCGCCACTGGAATTCAGGCCTTCTATATGCGTATCCCCCGATACCGCTAATAACCAAAACTCTAGTGAAGCTACAACAGGATAAAGGGTCCATGATACTCATAGCCCCGTATTGGCCTCGACAAGTATGGTTTCCCATTCTTCTAGACCTCTCAATCAAAGACCCAATTCGCCTGGGCACAGCACCCACTCTCATAACTCAGGATCAGGGCAGGTTGAGCCATCCCAACCTTCAATCCCTATTCCTTATGGCGTGCATGTTGAAAGCTTGATTTTACAACCACTCAATCTTTCAACTAACGTCTCAAGTGCTTGTAGCTTCACGTAAACCCTCCACACGAAAAAATTATCGTGCTAAATGGAAACTGTTTACCACCTGTTGCACACAAAAGAAGGTCGACCCTTTTTCCTGCACTATATCGTCTTTATTAGACTATCTATGGCAGACTCTGGCCTCCAGACCTCATCTGTCAGAGTACATTTAAGTGCAATATCAGCTTATCACAATACCGTTGGGGATGCACCAATATCAGTACAACCCTTTGTTAGTAGATTTATGAGAGGTTTAATACAACTTAAACCTCCACACCGACCACCAGTCGCACAATGGGACCTTAATGTGGTCTTAACAAGCCTCATGCGTTCTCCTTTTGAACCTATGGATTCCTGTGAGGTTAAATTTCTCACTTGGCAGACTATCTTCTTAATAGCCATAACATTTGCAAGAAGGGTTAGTGAGTTACAAGCACTTATCACATACTCACCCTACACACAATTTCTGCATGATTGAGTGGTACTCCGTACACACCCAAAATTTCTTCCTAAGTTAGTTACGGAATTCCATTTGAATCAATCCATCATCTTGCCTACTTTCTTCCCGAAACCACACTCTCACCAAGGAGAGAGGGCTTTACACACCTTGGACTGTAAACGTGCACTCGCTTTCTATTTAGATCGCACAACAGCCCATAAGAAATCCTCCCAGCTCTTTGTATCTTTTGATCCAAACAAACCTGGAAAAGCGGTGGGCAAGCAAATTTTATCTAATTGGCTTGCAGATTGTATACAATTTTGTTATGAAAAAGCAGACCTTCCTCTCCAGGGGTGAGTAAAGGCTCACTCAGAGCAATGTCAACTTCAGTAGCACACTATCGTTCAGTGCCAATATCTGACATGTGTAAAGCCGCAACATGGAGTTCTCGTCATACCTTCGCGGCTCACTACTGTCTCGACAAGGAAGGTCAACAAGATTCAGCCTATGGTCAATCTGTCTTAAAGAACTTGCTTCTAACATGATCCAACTCCTTCCACATCCAACTGTTCGTGATTTCCGGCTGCCTCATTTTTCCCAACAGTAAACCAGTTGTTGTGCCTGTTGCACAAGTTGTAACCTGTTGGTCCAATACAAGGATGACTCGGCCTGTAGCTTGCTAATCACCCATATGTGAGGACTAGCATCCTGCTTGTCCTGGGATAAAGCAAAATTGCTTACCTTGTAATAGGTGTTATCCCAGGACAGCAGGATGTAGTCCTCACGAAACCCACCCACCACCCCGCGGAGTTGGATCCGATACGTTTTATTATTTTATTTTTTGGCTAAGCTCATTGCTACAAAACAGACTGAAGGGAGACCCCTGTGACTGAGAATATCATGGCATGCTGAGCATGCTCAGTGGGCACACTGTGCTAGTCAAAAGTTTCTGGAAACTTTGACAGAAGTTTTTCCGTATAGGGCTCCATTACTGATGTCACCTATATGTGAGGACTACATCCTGCTGTCCTGGGATAACACCTATTACAAGGTAAGCAATTTTGCTTTCTTCCGGCACTGGGAAAGTGCACAGAAAAGCAGTAAAAACTGCTTTTCTGTGCACCCTCCGACTTAATATCATGGCGATATTAAGTCAGAGGTCCTGAAGAGTAAAAAAAAAAAAGTTAAAAAAAAATAAATTTTTTTTTAAATTGGAAGTTGGCCGGCGGCTGTCGGGTCGAAAACCGGACGCTCAATTTTGCCGGCGTCCGGTTTCCGAGCCCATGGCTGTCAGTGGGCTCGAGAACCAACGCTGGCAAACTTGAGCGTCAGCTATCAAACCCGCTGACAGCCGCCGCTCCTGTCAAAAAGGAGGTGCTAGGGACACGCTAGTGTCCCTAGCGCCTCCTTTTGCCCGTTTCTACCGCCAGGCCTCATTTAAATACTGTATCACGCGCACAGGTGAGTGGCCTGTGCGCGCTCTCCCGTAGACTTTACTGAATCGGCCTGAATGTTAGGAATTATTAGGAAGGGAGTGGCAAATAAAATAGTGGATTTCATAATGCCTCTGTATCACTCCATGGTGAGACCACATCTTGAATACTGTGCAAGTCTGGTCGCCACATCTCAAAAAAAGATATATTGCACTGGAAAATGTGCAAAGAAGGGAGACCAAAATAAGAGGCATAGAACGGCTCTCCTATGAGGAAAGACTAAAGAATTTAGGGCTGTTCAGTCGTCTCTTCTCCAAACTAAAGTGGGATATGATAGAGGTCTGCAAAATCATGAAAGGAGTTGAACAGGTTAATGTAAATCGGTTATTTACTCATTCAGATAATAGGAGGACTAAAGTTAGCAAGTAGCTCATTTAAAACAAACTGAAGAAAACTCTTTCACCCAACAGATAGTTAAGCTCTAGAATTCATTGCCAGAGGATGTGGTTACTGCAGTTTAATGTAACTGAGTTTAAGAAAGGTTTGAATAACTTCCTAGAGGAAAAATCCCATCAACTGCTATTAATCAGTAAGGAATAATAGCTTGAGATCATTTTAATGTTTGGGTACTTGCTAGGTACTTATGACTTGGATTGACCACTGTTGGAAACAGGATGCTGGGCTTGATGGACCCTTGGTCTGACCCAGTATGGCATATCTTATGTTCTTATGTATTATAGCATATATAGTTGATACACACCTATTCTGCAAGAAATGCCCCAGCAGCTCCTGTCAGACTCTAGGATTGTTTTGCTTCTGTACTTAAAGAAGCAGAAGAATGTGTGGAAAAACCTAATATGTCAGCTTATGATGCATATGATACATTTCCTAGGACATCTACAATAGGCATTGCAGCCAGAAGGCTAGTATGGCTTCAAGCTTCAGGTCTTCATCTGGCTGATGCTCCATGTTTTTCTTTCTTTGGAGAGAAAGTAAAAGAAAAAGTGGGTCTAATTAAAGATCATTGTTCCACTCTTCTTATCCTGACCATCAGCTTCAACTGAGCAGCTATCTGCAAGTAGAAAAGTTAATGTCTGTATAGGAGGCAGTAGTAGTATGCAAAAAGAAGGAACTAGGCCTTCTCCTTTTAGCGGCCTTGCCTGTAGCAGCAGCAACAGAGCATGCCATGTGCCAAGGAACAGTCAAAATATAATCTAGCTTTGTATTTTAAAGAACATAAAAAAGGGATACCATTTGAATTTCATATCCTCTTCCCCCCAACAATCCTTCAAATAATTACTCACCAAAAGCAGACCAGCTCCAACTCCCTCAACAAGAGCTGTTAGCCTCCTTACTATTAATTCAAAGGTCCCAATACTCAAAAGGAATGTAGGATTCCTCTCCAAATACGTCCTCATTCTTGAGAAGATAGCAGGTCTTTGTTCTATCTTAGACTTCAGATATCTCAACAAATATCTGAAGAAAGAAATGTTCTGGATGAATTCTTTAGGAACCATCCTCCCTCATTTGGAGATCAACTGGTTAACTACCTCAAATCTCAAGGATGCCTACATATCCTCATTCATAAAATTCACAGGAATTTTCTATGATTCACTACCTTTTAATGTCTCTGCAGCACCCAGAATATTTACAAAATGCCTTGGTGGTTGCTGTTCATCTAAAAGAGAGCAGGGTGTGTGTGTGTGTTTTTTATATATTTAGACAATAGCTCATATCTAACCATACCTTTCAAGAAGCTTGTTCATCCACACTCTGTATGATGAATATTCTTCAATCCTTCGGATTCATAATCAGTTTTCCAGAATTCAATTTGGAATGAATAATAGAATTCATAGAAACTTGCCTGCATACCACACATGGAAAAAATGTTCATTCCTCACCAAAGAGTACATGAACTGACCAGATCAGAGACAGCCATCTGCCCATTTCAGCATTAAAATGTTGGGCCACATGGTGGCAACAATCCATGTTACACATCTCAACATGATACAGGCTCAATGGTACCTGAAGATTCAGTGGAACCAGCACCCACGACCACTTTCCCACAAAGTAAATATATCCAATATACTTTTATCGTTCTTTGAGATAGTGGGTAAGAGTCAGTGTTTTTCATCAACTTCAGTTCCAATTTACAGTAACAGATGTTTCCAACCAAGGATGGGGAGCACATCTGAACAACCTCTTTGTCAAGGAATGGTCTCCACAGGAAAGATTGCTTCTCATTACTACTACTTATTTCTTTGGTGCTATTCAATGGACAAAAACAAACAAAAATCAGTCCCTTCTCAATAGAGCTTACCAATGTATCTAGAGCTGAGAGTAGTTTTCAGTGGCCTAAAGGTGTTCAGTCTGGTTAAAGAAAAAACTTGTGTTAATCCAGACAGACAATCAGACATGCAATGTTCTGTATCGATAAACAAGGGGAGTGGGTTCTTTCAGTCTTTGTCAAGAAGCTTACCCACTACAGAAATAGGCAACTTCCCAGAGGCTCTATATATTAGCTGCTTTCCTTCTAGGGAACCAAAATCAAATAGCAAACACTAATTTGCTAACTACAGCCCACAAATGGTCAGTTAACATTAGATTGCAAGGAGATATTTCCTGAGCTATGTCATTGAAAAACAGTTACCATTTATTGCTCCAAGACACCAGCAAGGAACAGACTAATAACAGATGCCTTTTCAATCCCATGGAATTGAGGGCTTCTTTAAGTGTGCCTTCTGATCCCACTGTTATCCAAGACATTTCAAAAGTTAAGAGAAAAAGTCTGTCCTTTTTAGCCATGTCAAACTTGATTTCCATAGCTTAAACACCTAGCTATTCAGCAATCAATAAAATTGAGAATATTCCCAGCCCCGATCATTTAATGCAACCAGAAACTTCTTTATCTCAACAACAATCTTTAGCTCAGTTTGAATGTTGAAAGTTATCTAGTAACTTCTGTGCAGTTGCCTGCTGAAATGAATAAAGTTATTCTAGCATCCAGAAGATCTATCAACTTTTAAATGGAAAATATTTTCGATCTGGTATTTACAAATAATCAGAACCTCTTTGTATCTTGTTTCTCTCTTACTTCAGTGCCTTGTAAACCTATCAGGCTCTGGATTGAAAACTCACTTGAGGTTTAGTGCTATTTAGGTGAACTTGGTGGCTGTATGGGGGTATATTTTATATTATGTCTTAGAACACTCTACACACAATTTGGTAAAGCAAAACTTAATTGACTAAATATTGCTAATATATGGATAATGAATTGGCAAAGATAAGTAATATAAAGAATGAATACAGTATCACAGTAAGCCGCACATTAATTCTATATACCTGTATTGATTTAAGTAATATAGACAGAAATAAAGATAATATTATACAAAGAACACTTTCCTTTATACGTCTTCCCCCTACAAGACAGTGTCCTTGAAAAACCTGGAAGACTGCGAGCTAGGGGACACGAAAAAGAACCAACTGTTTCGCTCTTTGCTCCTTTCAGATCATCTAAAGAAAATGGGCAAATGCAATTCCTTATATATCCCTCAGCAAGTTAGGTGTTTCAATTTGCACTTTAACAAAAGATTTATAATAGGAAGGTATTTCAGTATTGATCTTTGATTTTTCCCAGTTGTTAAGAGACATCAAATGACTTTTGAGGTTATCTTAACTCATCAGCTCACTGTTGCCATGAAGTCTGAGGAATGAAGGGAACAAAGACTGATAGTGTCATGCTTTTATACAATCCCTGTATTCAACTTATATGCAATACATTGATCCACAATCATCAATCATTAGAGCCTGAAGTGATCATCACAAAGTCTTCCGGGGATCTAGCTAAGCTGCCTAAAATTATCATCTTACGATAGGAGCCTGTGACAAAATTTTGAGAGGAATTCCTGTTTGTTAGCATCCTGCTATTGCCAGATACATGAAAGGCCTAACTAATCTAAAATCTCTGCTAAGATCCTCTTATTTCTTGGCATCTAAACTTAATTCTAGCTCAGCTCATAAAATTGCCATTGGTCTCTAGCAACAGCAAAACAAATTCTTTTCTTGGTAGGTTTTGTTTTTGATACCTGTAACTTCTGCATGAAGAGTTGCAAGCACTAATCCACATTTTCCACAACAGAGTAATTTTGAAAATTCATTTAAAATGTCTACCAAGAGTGGTCTCACAAATTCACTTAAATCAGTCCCTGGTATTGCAAACATTTTTTCCAAGACCACACACCAATAACGGTGAATAGGTGCTGGATTGAAGAAGAGCTTTATTCTATTTAGAGAAAAAGTTTTAGAAAATGCTTTACAACTGTTCACTTCTTTAAATCCAGTCAAATAGAGATTCATTTACAAAGTCTTTCAGTATAGATTTCTGATTGCATCTCTTATTGTTATACACAAAGATAACTTCAAAGTAAGGTGAAAGCCTGTTAAGACAGATCTGCATCAGCTTCCTTAGCCTATCTTTGTTCTGCTTCCATAGAAGATATTTTTAAATTAAAGATTTTTATTGAAACAACATAAAGCAACCTACAGACCGGACCATATAATCAGGAGAACAACATGCTTAAGAAACAGCCCGGATATGAAAACAAAACCGTTATCTGCTGTAGGTTGTACATCAAAGGTTTGCAACGGAGTTGTTCACATTGAATTTATATAATCCACCCCACCCCCCACCCCCCATGCTTCACAGTTACAATGTCAAAATTTGCACAAACATAGTATAAATGGTGTCACACCAGCGAGAATAGATATGCCTATAGGGTTACCCCCAAGAGGATTAAAGAAGCCAAAGGATTTCCGCTATACATTCACTATTTAAGTCGGAGTACCCAGGGATACACTAGAAAGCCAAGTGTGATAGGGATGCCAAATTGATGTAAAGCGAGAGACTTTCTTATGTTTAAATGCTGTGATTTTGGATAATAAAAAGATCTTACGCACTCTGTGTTGAATGTCCTCTAACTTGGGAATTCTAGTAGCCTTCCATAAGCGCGCTATCTCACAACGACTAGCAGTAGAGGTATACTGAACTAACTGATTGGAGTCCTGCGACAGCCCTGGGGGTGCCTGACCCAGCAATGCCTGTGCCGGTGTGAGAGATGGCAGCCCTGGAAAAAGAATACTCAGCCATTGAAAGACCTGCCTCCAAACCACCTGAATTTGGGAACAGGTCCACCACATATGATAAAACGTGCCCTCCTCTATACAGCCTCGCCAACAAACATCTGGATAGAGAGGCATGAATTTGTGTATCTGTGAAGGACACTTGTACCAGCGGTATAACATCTTGTAAGAGTTCTCAATAAGAGAAGCAGCAATATGCCCCTTACCCATACTTTGAAAAATAGACTTCCATATCCGGGGCGACCAGCTTACCCGAAGGTCCTGCTCCCAAGCTTTCTGAAAGGTATAACTGGGGGGGTCTTGTACCAATAACAATTGATAAAGTCTGGATAATATTTTAGGGTAGCTATGAGCCCTCTCAAATAACTTGTCAAAGTCGGATTGTTCCTGAGCAAAGTGAGATGAAAGCATATTGGCCTTGGCAAAATGGGCTAGTTGCATATAAGAGTATATCGCTGATTCAGGTAAGTCATAAGTTCGTTTAAGATCAGCAAAAGGACGTAAAGCTGCAGAACCCCAAATATGTCCCCATGTTGTAATGCCCCGTTTCCTCCAATCTAAAAAAGCCGAGCTCTCATAGCCCGGACGAAAAGCTTTATTGTGGTATAAGTGTGTACTGAGATGGTATTCCCTATTTCCCACCAGGAATGTACCATAATGCTGCCACAAATAAATCAGCAGAAGCGTAGAGGGAGGTAACACCGCACCCAGGTCTACCACCCAGGTGTGCTTGGGCTGCCATATAAGACTACCAAGAGGAACAGTACCTAGAAGTTCCTGATTAATAAGAACCCATGGCTTCTGTCTGCGAGACGAGTTCAGGTCAACCAGTTTTTTAAACTGAGCAGCACGGTAGTAACGGATCAAATCCGGTACACCCAGTCCACCTCTACTTTTAGGTTGTGTGAGTGTCCTGCCCAAATAAAAGCCATACACCGTCTTTGCCACTGTTTTAACATAGACACAGAAACCAGTACTGGGAGTGTCTGAAAAAGATACAATAATTTCGGAAGTATAGTCATCTTAAAGACAGCCATTCTACCCAGTGTCAGGATATCTGATAGCGATTTCACTCTTCCATATCCTTGGATAATTTGTTCCAAAGCGGAGTATAGTTAATGGGAAGCAAATCGTGCGTAGCGCTGAGCTGAATGCCCAAATATTTAATTTGAGTTTTGGCCCACTTAAAGGGAAACAGCTCTTGAAGTAGACGGACCGTACGGGAGTGTAAATTGATATTGAGAACTTCTGATTTATCCCAATTTACTGTGAAACCAGAGACCTTACCGAAAGTCTCCATCTCAGCAATAACTGATTCAAGGGAATTGGCTGGGTCGGAGAGCGTAAACAAAATGTCATCAGCATAGAGGGATATCTTAGTAGAAATATTACCTATAGTCACTCCGGAGATATCAGCATTTCCACGAATAGAAATAGCAAACGGTTCAAGAAATAAAGCAAAGAGTAGAGGGGACAGCGGGCAACCCTGTCTAGTCCCCCTTCCCACCTCAAAAGGAGCTGAATAGCCTCCATTTACCTTCAAGCAGGCCCTGGGGGAATGATAAAGCTGCCCCAGCCACTGTAGATAGGAGGAGCCAAATCCCATATACTCCAAGGTTTGAAAAAGATAAGGCCAGTGCACTCTATCAAATGCTTTGTCCGCATCGATCGACAATGCCACGGCAGGGATTGTGTTTTTGGGCATACCAGATAGTGTCCATAATTTTGTGAACATTATCAGCCGTAGTTCTCCCAGGGATAAAACCTGCCTGATCTACCCCCACCAATTGGGTTATAAAACAATTTAAACGGTTCGCCAAAATTTTGGCCAGTAATTTAACATCAATGTTCAACAAAGAAATGGGCCTGTATGAACCACAGACTGAGGGGTCCCGGCCAGGTTTAAGTAAGAGCGTGATCCCCGCTAAATTGGCCTGTGTAGACAAGGTAGACCTCGCCTTCAAAGAGTTAAAGTAATTCAACAGCAAGGGGGTAAGGGTTGTAGCAGATAATTTTTAAAACCATGGAGTATACCCATCGAGACCTGGTGATTTTCCCAGTTTAAGTGAGGTGATAGCTTCCTGTACTTCTACAGCGGTAATGTCCCTGTCTAAAAATTGCCTCTGAGCCGTCGTCAGAGTAGGGAGGGGAATCCGAGAAAGATAGGCCTCTATCGAAGCTATCGGTATGTCAGCATCCCCACAATATAGATCAGAATAAAACTTTTGAAAGCAACTCCTAATGGAGGTATTATCTGTGAGAAGCCCCCCGGAAGAATCTTTAATTTTTTAAATAGTTGCCTGTGCCTGCTTCCGTCTGAGGCTATGAGCTAAATACCGTCCTGCCTTATTCCCACCCTCAAAAAATCTCTGTTGGGCTAATTCCAAGTGGTGGGCAATACGAGCTGAATCTAACGCCTTGATCTTATCCCTCAACTCCTGAATGGGGCCCCGGGACGTAGAACTAGCTCCACCCCTCATATGGGCCCGCTCCAACTTAGATAAAGACATCAAAAGCTTCTGGCGCTCTCGTTATCGCTTAACATATGAAGCCCGCGCAATACAGGAACCTCGTATTACACATTTTAAACAGTCCCATAAGGTCCCGGCTCTCACCTCCCCGGTATCATTATGACGGATGAAATCTTGAATTTCCTGAGTCAGCTGCTTCTGAAAGGTATCATCCTCCAGCAGCGAATCATTCAGCCGCCAATAATGTTGACCTGAGTCAGCGAGGCCAGTAGTTAGTTTAAACCAGATAGGTGCGTGATCGGACCAAACTATGGGCTCAGTATCTACCGCAGTAACTGTATTAAGTTTAGTCCGATCAAGCAAAAACATATCTAAGCGAGAATAGCTGTTATGCGGGGATGAGAAATAGGTATAGCTACGAGAGGTAGGAAAGCGAGAACGCCAGATATCCACCCCGGCAATAAGCGTGATCACCTGTTTAAACGGCCTCCGAGCCAAAGCCGGGTCAGAACTGGATCCCGCCGAATTATCAATCCGAGGATTGAGCTTCAAATTAAAGTCCCCACCCAGGATAACACTGCCTTCCTTGTGGTCTGCTAATATCTTATGCAATTTAGTATAAAAAGCTTCCTTCTGAGAAGTAGGACCATACACGGAACAAAGTGTATAAGACTCCCCACCCAAAACCACATGAAGGAGAAGGTATCTGCCTTGTGGGTCAGATAGTATATTCTGTACCTCAAATTGAATATCTTTGTGTATTAAAATACCCACACCCGAATATTTAGAGGCAGGTGTCGCTGCCACCCAGAATTGATTCGGATATTTGTCAGAACGTAGTAGGCCCTCATAACGCTTAAGAAGGTGAGTTTCTTGTACATAAACCACGTGTGCTGATAGCCTTTCCATTTCCTGAAATAAGTTTCCTTTTCCTACCAGAGTTTAAACCCTTAACATTAAGGGAGAGGAAAGTAATCGTGGCCATATTCTTAGTATCCCATCTCCTCCCCTCTGCCCAACCCATAACCCAATGCCAGGAACCAAAGAGGCCAGCATGTTTTGTGCCAAAAAAGAAAATTCAAACCCTGCGGTGCCATAAAAAGGCTCTTAAAGCCATCTAATATAAGGGGAACCCCAGACCATACCACCCACCTAACAACTCTCCATATATGTGCGAAACCGTTCAATGTGAAGCCCAACTCCCCCCCTCCCCCTCCCCCCCCTCCCACCAAGTATCCTGGAGGGTTTCTCTCCCTCCAGAGAGGAATATGGAGGAAGAAACCATGCCGGGTAGCGGATTCTACCCCTCCCCCGGAGTGGTCACCAAATGATCCAATAACAATAGCAAACATAACAGTAACTGAATGTACCCACCATATGGTATAACTGACCATATATGCTAAAGCAAAACTGAATAAGCAACCAGTTTTTGAAACAGTCATAAAGACCCCCAACAAACAAACTGTCTAGTTATATCAGGTGAGAGTCTCTGCCACCCCGATGTCGCTGGCATTCCGTCGAAGTCTGCGGCCTCCTTTGGTAACACGTTGCCAGTGTGGCGCTGCTGATCTGGAACTGGAAGGAGCCACCTCTTTTGGCACAGGTATGTCCGCTGTGATGCCCGCTGCCTTCAGGGCTTGCACCGCTGCATCCAAACTACGGACCTTATAAGATTTCCCATCCACTTGGAACCAAAGGTTGAAAGGAAACAGCCATCTATAGCGAATGGATGCCTGAGCCAAAGCAGTGGTAACCGGTCGAAGAGTCATACGCTTGCGTAGAGTGCTGGAAGCTAAATCTGCATAGATAGAAACTTCATTCCCTTCCCAACTCCAGACCCGCTGCTTCCTAGCCGCTGCTGCAAACTTTTCCTTATAAGCATAGGAATGAAAGCAGACAACAATATCACGTGCCTTATTGCCAGGTTTAGGTCCCAGTGACCGATGGGCACGCTCTATCCCAGGGTCAGATGTAGTGTCCCCAGGTCCACTCTCCGGAGTCCCCAGAATCCAAAGTCAAATTTTTTGAATAATTAATGTACAGTCCTGATATTCCTCTGTTTCTGGAATACCCTTAAATCTTAAGTTACAGCGCCTGGATCTGTTCTCCAGATCTTCAAGTTTGTCCTCCAATTCCGTTTGTGTTCATTTTAGGGCTTTGACCTCCTGCTGTTGCTGCTGCCATCGCTCCTCGTGTTCATCCAAGCGAAGGTCTGCTTCGTCCACTCTGCGGCCCAGGGCTGCGTTATCCTCCCTCATTTCCTGTAGTGTTTCTGCAATCTCTGTTTTGAACCCCTTAATATCACGCCGCAGCTCCATAAACCACGCTCGCATCTCTGATTGAAGGGGGCGCTCCGAGTCCGGGAAGTCCAGATCGGAATCCACATGCTCCGCGTCTTCCATTGCGGCCGCCGCCGACATTTTAGGGTCCTGGAGCTCCGAGGCATCTCCCCCTTTCATGTAGGAGAACTTAGCAAAATCCACGGGTTGGTTTTTTTTTGCGCCATGGTCCTGGTTGCTGTCCGCTTGCAGAGCGCGATGAAACGCTGCGATTTGGGTGGGTTTTCAGTTTGGTTGGCAAAAAACGCTCCGGGGGCAGAGAGCTCCGCTAAGAAGCAGCCGGCATGGGAAGTGATGTCACTTCCTCCTCCCTCCCTTCCCATAGAAGATATTTGCAAGGCTGCTACCATTACTGTCTAGAACAGGGGTCAGGAACCTTTTTGGCTGAGAGAGCCATAAACGCCACATATTTTAAAATGTAATTCCATGAGAGCCATACAATATGTTTAAAACTAAATACAAGTAAATGTGTGTATTTTATTAAGATCACACTTTTAAAGTTCAATAAGTCTCTGAAAATATTACACCAGGCCTTAAGACACCAATACATCTCCTATTAGGAAAACGGACCAAGTCAGGCTGCTATAGAGTCCTACACAGAAACTACACGCCAGCAGAAAACCTCACCTGAATCACGTGCTGTCCCTCACCTAACATAGAATAAAGAGACCAAAACGCATAACTAGAAGCATGCAGAAAAAAATGAATTGGAAACTGCAACAAGCCAGAGTCTCTGTATGCAGTGTAACAAAGGAAAAAAGAAACATCACCCATCCTTATAAAACAAATCAAGAAATATAAAATCATCAGCAGTAAAACTGTACTAACAAAAAGAACATATTTCGAAACAGCTGATGAGTGGAATATCCAATAATTAAAAACTCATATAAAAAATTTCCAGATACCAACAAAATATTTCAGAATAGCAGATACAAAGACCCAGTAATGAAAAATAATAAGGATACAAAAAACATTTTGCTCTGCATACCTGGGAACGTTTGATATCCAGATGTCCTGAGATTGTTCTAAATTAGCAGGAGGGAGGGGTGGTTTGCTTGGAACTTTCTCCTCTCTGTCACATACCAGCGCTCTCAATTACACACCTATACACAAATGCTCTCAGACACTCACATATACCCATGCTTTTTCTCTTTCACTTATATAGGCTCTTAATTACACATTTACACACATGCTGTCTATCTTTTCACGCTTACACACACACACACACAGGCTTTCAATCATAAATACATGCTGTCTTTTTCTCTCACACACAGACTCTCATTCACATGCTTATAAACATGTCCTCTCTTTCATTTACACACAGGCTCTCAATCACATACTCACATGCTCCATCACCTAAACCAGCTCTGTCACACACAGACACACATGATCTCTCTCTTACTTATACACACAGGCTGTTAATCATACATACACATGATTTCTCTCACACACAAAGGATCTCAATCATACACACATACTCTTTCACACAAACAGGTTTTCAATCACAAACTTACACATACAGGTTCCCAATCGTAAACTCACATTCATGCTCTCTCTCTCACAGGCAGGCTCTCAATCACAGACATACTCTCTTTCACATATACAGGCTCTCAATCATTCACATACATGCAATCTCTCACTCACACACACAGTATCTCAAACACACATGCTTGCTCGCTCATTCACTCTCTCTCTCTCCCCCACCCCGGGAACTCACGGCAGTAGCAGCCTCCTTCATTTTCAGCCCTCGCGGAGGAGTCCCATCGGCCGCGGTTGAAGCTCTTCTTTATTTTCCTCCGAGCCGCGCTGCACAGTCTTCTTTTCTTTGGGCCGACGCTGACCACAGTAGTGTGGTCTCTTCTTCCCGCGCACGCACCTGATGCTCACCACTTTCTCTTCCGGGGGGGGGGGGGCGGGAAGAAGAGAGCATGCCAGTGCCGCCGACTCCAGCTATTCTGCCGTGTTCCGCCCGGGCTGACAGCATTTTAAGCCCGGGCGGAGGAGGACCGGGGAGCAGCTGGGTCAGCGGGGGACTGGAAAGTGTGGCGACACACTGATTTAGATTTGTCTGCGAGCCAGATGCAGCCATCAAAAGAGCCATATCTGGCTCGCGAGCCATGGGTTCCCGACCCCTGGTCTAGAAAATGCTTCACATAAAAAGTTTTTGGTCAAGCAAAACTTAAAAAAATTAATATAATTAGTTCAACTCTTCCCTCAACTTTTTCAAAATATGAATTGCATGTTCATTCATATTCTGTATATGAACATAAAATATGTTTTCTGGCAACCCTCAGCTGGAGAGTTACCACTTAATATAGTAATGATATCAGTTAAATACCAAGTGGTCCATCCATTCTCTCCAAGCTGCTTATGGTTATAACTGCCGCTCCATGCAGGTTATCCCCATGCATCCCATTTCTTCATTTCCAGTCTCAAAGGATCTGCAATATTTCTCTCATGCCCTTTTAAGTTCATTTATTGTTTTCGTCCTCATCACATCTTCCAGAAGGGCATTCCAGGCATCCACTAGCCTCTTCATGAAGAAATATTTCCTGATGTTGGTTTTGAATCGTCCCCTAGTTCTACAGTTCCCTTTCCAATGGAAAAGATTTGAAATTTGTGCATCATTAAAACCTTCCAGGTATCTGAAGGTATGAATTGTTTGTTCCCTGCATCTCTTCTCTTCCAGGGTATTCATATTTAGATCCTTCAGACTTTCCTCATAAGTCTTTTGATACAGTCCCCACACCATTTTCTGGACTGCCTCCATCCTATGTCTGTCCCTTTTGAGATAACTGTCTCCAGAACTGAACACTGTACCCCAGGTGAGGCCTCAGCAAGAACCTGTGCAAGGACATTGCCTCTCCCCCCCCCCCCTCCCCCCCAGTTATCCCTCTCTATGCAGCTCAGCATCCTTCTGGCTTTAGCTATTCCCTTGTCACATTGCTTTACTGCCTTCATATCGCCAATTTCCACAACTGATATTGCAGAACTGGGAAGCCTCACTCTTCAGATGGTTCCTAGAACAATGTTTCTCAACCTTTATTTTGTGGTACACTTTCAAGTTTGCTCAGTCCTTGTGGCGCACCAACCTGCCTTGATCCTGAGTGAGGAGAGCTGGGGAAGTCCTCAGTCTGATCGGTTTCCAAATGGACAGCTCCCGGTGGAGCAGAAACCAAATCTGTCTCTGCCAACAGGGAGCTATGAAAGTAATAGTCCCCTTGTTCTTTCTGAACTTCAACAGTCTTCGCAACCAGAAGAACTGGACGATCTGTAGACAGAAGTCCCTGGCTTCAAGGGAGGGTGAAAACATCTAAAGCTAGCTTGCCGTGCGCCCAGTACATGGAACAGAAGGGGGGGACTGTTCTATTCCAAGGAGCTGCAAACAGGGTTATCTTCAGGGTTTCCCAAAGGTGGAAGACCAAATCACTACTACCTGATCCAGGGACCATTCATGAGTTTTGAAGGACCGACTCAAACAGTCGGCCAACCCGTTCTCCAGACTGGCCAGTGTGGCCCTGAGCCCCATCACTTGAGAAAGGGACCAGGTCCACAGCTGTACTGCTTCGTGACCCAGGAGGTAGGATCCTGTACCTCCCTGCTTGTTGATTTAAAACATAGCCACTTGGTTGTCCATCCAGACTAATACAACTTTTTTGGACAGACGATCTCTGAAAGCCCATTGTATATACTGAAATGTCCAGAGCTCCAGGAATTTTGATACTTATGTTCCCGGGCAGACTAAGAGCCCCAAGTGCAAAGCCCATCTACATGAGCTCCCCAACCCAGGTTGGATGCATCTGTAATTAGGACAATTTGCGCTGGAGGAATTTAGAAGGGAACTCCCACACCAAATTGGAATTGTCCTGCCACCAGAATAGAGAATCCCAGCATAACGGAGTGACTTAGATGCATTCCTGAGTGGCCTGAAGCCACTGTGACCTCTGAGTCCATTGGGCTTTTCGTAAAAACAGGCATGCCATGGGAATAATATGAACTGTTAGGACCATGTGGCCCAACAACCTCAACATATGCCAAGCTGATGTCTGCTGACTTTTGGATCTCTGTTGCAATGGCCATCAGGGTGACAGCCCATTGCTGTGGCCGGAGTCATGTCTAACAGAGCTCCAATAAACTCCAATTGAGACGATGGTCTGGGATGAGACTTGGGGTAGCTGATGACGAACCCTAGTGGCTCCAGTGCCTGGTTGGTCAGGCACACACTGACTTGTTGACAACTGCCAGAGATGTGCTCTTGATCAGCCAATCATCCAGATAGGGAAATACATGCACTCCCAGTCTGTGATGGTGCGCTTCCTCTACGGCCAAGCATTTTGTGACTACCTGGGGATGTTGCAAGCCCAAACAGCAGAATGCGATACTGAAGGTGCAGATTTCCTACCACAAATCTCGAGATACTTCCAGTGACTGGAGAATATCTTGATGTGAGTGTAGGCATCTTTTAGATCGCGAGCATAGCCAGTCTCCTTTCTGCAGAAAAGAGAACAAGGTGCCCAGGGAAATCTTGAGCACCTTATTCAAAGCCCTTAGATTAGGATGGTACGTAGTCCCCTGGTTTTATTTGGAATCAGGAAATACCAGGAGTAAAATCCCTGCCCTCTCTGCCCTCATGGAACAGGCTCTGTGGTCAGAGGGTGGAGAGCTCAAAATAAAATATAGTGCTTTCAGATATTCTACGAGCCCCCAAGACTGGCTCGGAGGACGATGCAGACAGCAGAAAGATTCCAAAATACCCTTGTCAACTGATAAGCAAGTTAATACAAACAAAAATCATACTTTGAAATGCCTATACAAATGCTAGAAGTCTAAAAATAAGATGGGAGAGTTAGAATGTATAGCATTGAATGAAGAGGTGGATAAAATTGGTATCTCAGAGACCTTGTGGAAAGAGGATATTGGTGGAAGAGTGGCACTATATATTACAGAGAGCATTGAGTCAGAATTGTGTAAATTAAAAGTTCTGCAGGAAACAAAATACAATGTTGGGTCTTTATGAATAGAAATTCCAGGTGAGAAGGGGACTAGAACAGCAGTGGGGGGTGTACTACCATCTACCTAGTCAGAATAAACAGGAAATGAAATGCTAGCAGAAGTTAGGAATGAAGTTAAAATTAGCAACACAGTAATAATGGGTAATTTAAATTACCCAGTATTGACTGGGTAAATGTCACAGGACTTGCTAAGGAGGTACAGTTTCTAGATAAAATAAATGATTGCTTCATGGAGCAGCTGCTACAAGAATCAACAAGTGAGAGCTATTTTAGATGTAATCCTTAGTGGAAGACTTGACTTTATGTGAGAGAAGTGTTGAGGCCACTTGGCAATAGTAATAACATGATCAAATTTGACTTGAAAACTAGTGGGAGGACAGTAAGAAATTTACTGTGATAGCACTTAATGTTCAAAAGGGAGACTGATTCAAATTAGAAAAATGGTTAGGAAAAAACTGAAAGGAACAACTGCAAATGTTAAGAATTAACATTAGGTATGGATGTTGTTTAACATACCATCTTGAAAGCACAGATCAGATGTTATTTTTAAACCATCTGACGCATTAAAGGTGGAAGCAAGGCCTAACGATTGCCGGTGAGGTATAAGAGACTATTCCAGAAAAAAGAAAATCTTTAAAAAAAAAAAATGGAAAAGGGTTTACAAATGAAGAAAACAGGAAAGAGCATAAGCACTGGCAAGTTAGATGCAAAGCATTTATTGTTTTCTTTCTTGTATAGACCAATATCTATGCTGCATTTTGGTGTGAAACTCCTTGCAAAGATTATGGTGGATGGATTGGCATGATTTTGTTCCTTTGATTGGAGAAGATCAAATTGGGTTCGTTCAAGGGAGGAGATGCTCTGCCCTGGATGTGTGGAAGATCTAGCACATGGTGAACTCCAGTCCTAGAGTGTCATAAACAGGTCAGGTTTTCAGGATATCCACAATGATTATGCATGAACTAGATTTGCATACAGTGGAGGCAATGCAAGTAAATCTTTCTCATGCATATTCCTTGTGGATATCCTGAAAACCTGGCCTGTTTTTATCCTTTGCCTTGGGGCATCACACGACATCCGAGGGTGTCAGCTGTGTGACCAGATGACCCCCAAGGGCCATCGTACGCGTCTTGATAAAATGGAGTCTTTGAAGATTTTCGGGTTTGAAGGTTATTTTCTCAATGTAATATCTACATTATATAGTGATACCTAGGCATTGGTGTTTGCTAATGATATCTATTTGGATGTTAATTTATGTAGAGGTACTCATTAAGGATGCACACTTACTATTTTTTTTTTTTCATATAACTTTATAAACAAGTTTTTTCAACAAAAGTAAATGAGTGAGCCTGCGCTTGGTGCCTGGAACCCACCTGTAACTGCTGTGGGACAGTGCTCCTGAGTGTGGGAAAGAAGAGGTTTCCTATCATGTAGACAGATGAACTCAGGACCAGTGGGTTATGCACCTCTGCCAGTAGATGGAGACTTAGTAAGACTGTCACAATATATATACTCATGCAGCGACATCAGCCTGCCAGTATTCTCCATCTTCAGCAGATGGTGGATGTGCATCTCCCTATTGGGATTGCTTCAGATTTTAGAAGGAGAATTAAAAAAAAAAACCAAAACAAAACCCACTCTCCTGTGGTGAGACCAGATGGTCCCTCCCTCCGTAGAGAATTCCTGAGGTGATTTCCTTGGTCTCACAGATGTGTGCCTTGGACCGGTAGCTGGTTTTCTCCTAGGGCAAGTGGGGTGGTAGTCCTCACAGATGGATGGTACCATCGGATGGAGCCCGGCAAGGAAAACTTTTGTCAAAATTTGTAGAAGCTTTGACAGGCATACTGAGCTGAAGAATCTGGGAGGACAACTGGGCAGCACCGTCCTCACAGATGGATGGTACCATCGGATGGAGCCCGGCAAGGAAAACTTTTGTCAAAATTTGTAGAAGCTTTGACAGGCATACTGAGCTGAACAATCCGGGAGGACAACTGGGCAGCACCAACTCAACAGGAGGGGTAGCGGCTGCCAAGACACCAGAAGGTGAATTTCAAGCGTGCTTTGGGGGTGGTTTGCACACAGAAAAGGAAAAAGGGATTCTTACCTCTGCAAGCAAAAGAGAGGGCAAGCATAGATCCAATCCCAGCACGAGTAGTAGCTTCTCGGATGTATCAGGCTCGGATTCTTCCTCAGATAGCAACGCTGAAACTGGCAAGCAGATGACTAATAAAGCAAGCAACACGGGTGCACTCACGTGGACATCCTGAAATCCTTTTTTTGTTGACCTTGCAGACTGCCGAAACAGCTCAGATGCATTGCAAAGTTTGTTGGTGATACAACAGGTCCTCCTGCAGCTTTCAGGACTGCAAATTTAAGCATGTCTGCTCGCTCTGTGCTGCTTCTCATCCTGCAAGCAAATGCAGCAAAAAAAAAAAAAAAGTCAGGAGGAGTAATGGCAGATCCAAATAAGGTGTATGTTTTTGACGAGGCACCTTCCCCCGTAAAATGTTCGCTATGACACTATGGTTGAACCATTATCCCAGGTGCAAAGAAGCATTGCGGATTATCCAAGATTTCAAGATGGATTTATTATTTCTTCAAAGGGCACATCAGTGAGGCAAGCACAAGAAATGCCCCATCTGTGGGGAGGCACGCAAACAGAGAGCAACAGATGCTGGATTTGGAGTTGGGGTGGATGGCTGGCCCATTCTCGGCGCTTCCCGAATGATTTCAGTGGTGTATCTGTGGCAGGGACCTCAACATACATATAGATGCTTTGGCCGGATGGTGTATTATGCCAGGGAGCATGCTGTGCTATACTCTGTCCAGTCACCTGGGTGGAGGCAGGATTGACTCTAATATCACATTCCTGAAGTTGTTTTCCATATGGGTAGCCTTGGTACTGTGGGGCGAAAGGTTCCAGAACAAGTACATAATAATTTCTTGTGATAATCAAGCTGTGGTACAGGTGGTAAATAGCAAAATTCCCCAAAGTCGTTGATCTTTTGAGGGAGGTAGTTCTAGCATGCCTGCGCATTAACACCACGATCAGGGCTCGTCATGTTCCAGGTGTAGATAACCATATTGTTAATTCATTGTCTCGAGCTAAGTGGGATCTATTTCATAAGTACATGCCCACAGTATACAAATCAGGAACCACAGTACCGGACCGCTTATGGATGATTGGCCTTCAACTACTAGGGTCTTATTGCAGGGATCCTTGGCTGCAGCTACTTGGACAACATACTGGAAAAGCTGCGAACATATGAGTGTATTTTTGAGACAGCATGGTTGGGTTCCTGGGTTGGTGCCCAAGGATCTGATGGTCCACTGTCTGTCTTCAGCCAAGGACATGGGCATGTCAAGAGGATCTGTAGTTAAGCATCTAGCCGGATTCACATTCTTTACAAAAGCACATGGATGGAGTGATCCAAACAAGTCCTTTTTGCTCGAGAAGATGCTGGCTGGCTGGGCAAGAAAAATCGGACTAACGAACGATGTGTGGTTGCCAATTACACACGACTTGCTGGCGAAATTATTGCTTCTCCTACCATCAATATGTGTAGTGGACTTCGAAGCTAGTCTGTTTCGTCTAGCATTTTCTCTGGCATTGTTTGGCGCCTTGGCTTCAGCAAAGAAAACAATACAGGGGAATGCAGTATCCTGTTGCGGAACCTTACGTGTACAGGTCGCACTATCTGCATTTGGATACACAAGTCAAAGACCGATCAGGCAGGCAAAAGTGCAACTCTATCCTTGAAGCGCATGCCCAGTCCGGAACATGGAAAAATACCTGGCCATCCAGCCCGTCGAGGTGCTTACTTGCTGGTTCATGAGGACCTGGTTCCATTGAGATTCCAGTTTTTCGCCATCTTCAGGATGGCAGTGACCAAAATGGGCCTGGAAGCAAGCAAATTTACTACCCATGCCTTCATGATTGGAGCGGCAACTAGGCACAGCACAGGATTGATTACAAATGGGATATAAGCAGACTGGAAGATGAAGTCTGCTGCAGTTAATTCTTACGTTAAGTTGAAGCTCAAGCTTAAGCACTCACAACTCTTAAATATCATTATAGATATGCATCAGATACAGAGGACCGCATGGATTATTGGCCATTCTTTCATACAGATGAAGGCAGAAAAAGACCAAATGGTCCATCCAGTCTGCCCAGAAAGTTTGCCGCCAAGAGGGCCCTCAACTGCCCCTATGGAGCGCACTTTGGTTTGGCTTCGCGTGGACTTCAAGTGATCTGGATTGGAAAGCGAGGTATGCATTGGGAACAGCTGATACCCCTATTGTGATGTCAGAAGGACTCATTCGCAGAGCCTGATGCTTTGATAGTCCAGCTGAAGGGTAATGACCTTTAGAGACTTTTCTTGTAATCAACGTGATTAAGGCCGACTGGGCTGAACTGGCTGCATGGTTTCCAAGGACTCTCATCCTGTGGTCAGATATTGTACTGCACCCGAAGTGGAGCAAATTAAAGTTGTGGGGGAGAGGTTACAAGATGGTGAATAGACAGATCAGATTGTGATCTTACAAGTTTGGGGCCCTACAGATTAGGCTCCGCTGGGCTGTTGTACAATACGAGGGCTTGTTTGTGTAGCCCTGATAAAGTACACTTGTCTGACATTAGATACGACCTGTTTAAACAAAGCCATTCAGGAGGCCTTAGAGGGTCTGTTCTGGGGGAGAGTTGTTAGCTGAGGTTGATTGGTGGGGGGACATTAGGCAAGGGCTTTACCCTACCTCATGCCAGTGGTGGGTACCCAAGCCAGTTGGGGGGGTTTCTGATGTGATGTAGGGTGCATCACAGTAAGGACATCGCCAAGCTGGCACCTTACAGATGATGGAGGGGGCATCGGTATGCCTTGGGCGGGGGGGGCCCTCTTGCTTGGGGATATGGCGAGGGCTTGGCATGAGGCCATCTTGCTTGGCTCATGGCGGGTGGCAGAATCAGCAGGTAGCTCGGCTGTCTACAGCAGTCAGCTCAGGTACAGGGCATGTTAGGTTTGATGTGATGGGTAATAAAGCTGCAGCTTTTTCAATCCAGTTTAATGTGTGTTTTAATTGCATCATGCTTTTATATTATGTGCTGTTTATATGGGGGAGGGACACAGCGGGACGGTGACATGTAGCGACTGCTTGTTACTGCACATTCCTTATTCCCAGATCAGTCCAGACAATTTGGTTCTTTTTCCCCTACCAGCAGATGGAGACAGAGAAAAACAGCTTTAGAGTACAGCTGGTACATACGACAGTGCTACCTGTAGTCAGACTTGGAGCTAATTTAATCTTAGGAAAGTGAATTTTTGGGGTGCCATCGCAGTTGTGGCAACCTACTAGGATTGCCACTACAAGTGAGGAGGCTGGGTGCTGCCCCTATTTTCTGTTCCAGCTCAGCAATGCTGGTGTGTGGCTTCTCCCTTGATTGGGGTTGTTGACATCAATACCCGCCGCCTTCTTCCATATAACACATGAGCTGCAGCACACGGCCAAAGCCGCACTCCCTTTTGGCAGATTTTTCTTTGAATTACTTTGCTTTATGGGAAGGAAAAGGAATCCTAAAGTTTTGGACCTCAACTTTGGCGGTTTCCAAAGTTAAAGGCCCCATGGATCCTCTTTTGTAATGGCTGGTTGGAGAGCCAATAGGGCTGCTATTATGGAGGCTACGGATTCTTTAGGTGCCTCCTTGAACCCGGGCAAGGATCAAACTCAGTCTTCAATCAAAAGGGCACAGTTTGGAGAAGAGACAGCTGAGGGGGGATATGATAGAGGTCTTTAAAATCATAAGAGGTCTAGAACGGGTAGATGTAAATCAGTTATTTACACTTTCGGATAATAGACTAGGGTGTATTCCTTGAAGTTGGCAAGTAGCACATTTAAAACTAATCTGAGAAAATTCTTTTTCACTCAGCACACAACTAAGCTCTGGAATTTGTTGCCAGAGGATATGGTTAGTGCAGTTAGTGTAGCTGGGTTCAAAAAAGGTTTGGATAAGTTCTTGGAGGAGGAATCCTTTATCTGCTATTAATCAAGTTGACTTAGGGAATGGTCTCTGCTACTACTGGCTTCAGTAGCATAGGCAGGCTCCGGTCAAAATCCCCCCCCTCCCGAAGCAAGGCGCAGGGCGAAAATCGGCTCGACATGTCATTAAAACAAAAGTAAATAAAGTGTAACAAAAGTAAACTTACTGCATGTGAATTTTCTTTGAACAGTCCTCGCTCCCCTGCCTCCCGGGGGCAGCCGGCGGCGAAAGCGGCTTCCAGCAGCCCCCGCCAGCGAAGGTGGATGAATGGATGCCCGCCGGCGAAGGTGAGTGAATGAATGCACGCCCGTACGAGCCGGCGTGCGTGCATTCATCCAGGCGGGAGCCGGCGGGCGTGCATTCATCCAGGCGGAGGGAGCCGTCGGTGAAAGCGGCTTCCAGCAGCCCCCGCCGGCGGTGAATGAATGCACGCCTGTGTACGCCTGTGCATGCAGTTTGGGCGCTCAAGGCGTGACGTCACGGCGTGTGACGTCGGCGTTCGCTAATGCACTGCCTTGAGCACCCAAATTGCGTACACAGGCGTGCATTCATTCACCTTCGCCGGCGGGGGCAGGGGAGCCAAAGCGGCTTCCAGCAGCCCCCGCCGGCAAAGGTGAATGAATGCAATTTGGGCGCTCAAGGCAGGACATTAGTGAACGCCGACGTCACACGCCATGACGCCAAACGTCGTGACGTCACGCCTTGAGCGTCCAAATTGCACGCACAGGCGTACACAGGCATGCATTCATTCACCTTCGCCGGCGGGGGCTGCTGGAAGCCGCTTTCGCTGCCGACTGCCCCCAGGAGGCAGGGGAGCCGCGGTGCATGCCTCGGGAGGAGGAGAGAGAGGACTGTTCAAAGAAAATTCACATGCAGTAAGTTTACTTTTGTTACACTTTATTCACTTTTGTTTTAATTTTCGCCCTGCGCCTTGCTTCGGGAGGGGGGGAGAGAGGACTGGCAATCCCCGAGCGTAGGAGAACCATCCACTTCCTGGTACCTGTCATTTCAAATGACATTTGAAATAACAGGTACCAGCGCACCCAGGATACTGTATAGGCGCTGTATAGCGCTCTATATAGTAAAATGGATTGCGCGGGCCTAACGCTTCACGGACGCGGCTTGCATTTGCATGCCATTTACCTACTGTATCGAGCGATAGGTGATCCGGACTGTGGGTGCGGCAAACGTGGGTGCGCCCGGCACTAACTCACCTCTTCTTACCGCTCCTTACTGTATTGGCCTGCTAGTTGGAAATTATTAGAAAGGGAATGGTGAATTAAACGGAAAATGTCATAATGCCTCTGTATTGCTTCATGGTGAGACCGCACCTTGAATGCTGTGTACAATTCTGGTTGCCGCATCTCAAAAAAAGATATAATTGCGATGGAGAAGGTACAGAGAAGGGCGACCAAAATAAGGGGAATGGAACAGCTCCCCTATGAGGAAAGACTAAAGAGGTTAGGACTTTTCAACTTGGAGAAGAGACGGCTGAGGGGGGATATGATAGAGGTGTTTAAAATCGAGAGGTCTAGAACGGGTAGATGTGAATCGGTTGCTTACTCTTTCAGATAATAGACTAGGGGGCACTCCATGAAGTTAGCATGTGGCACATTTAAAACTAATCGGAGAATTCTTTTTCACTCAACGCACAATTAAATTCTGGAATTTGTTGCCAGAGGATGTGGTTAGTGCAGTTAGTATAGCTGTGTTTAAAAAAGGATTGGATAAGTTCTTGGAGGAGAAGTCCATTACCTGCTATTAATTAAGTTGACTTAGAAAATAGCTACTGCTATTACTAGCAACAGTAACATGAAATAGACTTAGTTTTTGGGTACTTGCCAGGTTCTTATGGCCTGGATTTGCCACTGTAGGAAACAGGATGCTGGTCTTGATGGACCCTTGGTCTGATCCAGTATGGCATGTTCTCATAATATATATTTGCATATCAGTAAAGCTTCTATCTCCTCGACACTCATTGAAAATGGGTATAAGATTTTGTACAGATGGTATATTTCCCCAGACAGGCTTGGGAAAATACAGCCCAAATATGATGATATTTGTTGGAGAGGATGTACCGAATGGGGAACGTTTCTGCATATGTGGTGGGAGGGTGATTGAATCAAACCATTATGGAAACAATTAGAAGATTGGCTAACAAAGGTGCTCTCCATTACGGTATGCTTATCTATAGAGGGAGCCTTACTGAACAACTTGGAGAGCAATGACCATACTACTGCACCGGAATTTTGTGTCCAGACCTGCATAGCTGCGAGAATGGAAATAGCGAGACTGTGGAAACACAGTCGGCCCAACTTTCACTGCAGTACTGAGTAGATTGGACCAAATATGTACATTGAATAAGCTTACGGTGGGAAAACGTCAAACTCTGAAGCTTTATCATCAAATATGGGACCCTTACTTACAATGGCGAGCTACTTGGGCTGCTTAAAAAAACAAACTGGTTTGACAACTACAATATGACCTTCCTTTATAGCCCTCTCAGTACATATTTCTCTCTTAGGGCAGAAAAGAACGATTGTTTATCTTTAGGCTTTGAAAATGACCATAGGCATCATATTCACAACATTAGGATGTTATTGATGTAATTGGTGTGATAGATATTTGGTTAGGCTCATGTGGGGCTGTACATGCTGGGGAGGGAGGGGCATTCAGAGGGGCAATCCAGTGTAAAACTGTGGTGAAATTTAAATTCTGTATTCAAACATATATATTTTTGAAATATTTCTGTTTTTCATTCATCTTCACCAATAAAAATATAAAACAAAAAAAAAAAGGGGGCTCATGAAATTTAGGCAATTTAAGTGAGGTTAATAAATGACAAATATCAGACAGAGGCCCAGATTCCTGACAAGAGTAGAGATCTGTATAGTATTTCACAAATTCACTTTCCAGGGAAACAGGGTCATAAATAATATTACCCTGCCCAGTTATTATTTTCAAAATTGTAGATCTCCCAGCCGTTTTGTAATAGTCCTAGCTAAAAGGGCCCTGGGCTTGTTCCCATTCATGCACTCTTGGTGTATTTCAGGGCTTTTTCTATGGTGCCTGTTTGCAGGGATTTAAGCTCTCTCCTACACTCCTCCAATGACCTCAGTGTGTATCAGACTTTTTTTTTTTTTGTTGGGCCTCCAATTCCTGAATCTTACTTGTTAATGTTTCTGAATTCTACTTATTTTCTTTGTTTGTTTTTATGGCTTGCATAAGAGATGAGTCTGCCTCTGCAGCAGGCTTTGAATGCCTCCCAACTTAGAACTAACGAGTACTCATGCTCTGGATTATGCAAAAAGAATTCAGCATTCCCTGTAAGAACCAGGATCAGTCCAGATGGTGGGTTATGTCCCCCGTCCAGCAGATGAAGTCAGAGCAAGCGCTCGAGGGATAGCCCCGCCCCCCCCTTTGGCGGGAGCGGCGGCCATTTTGGAGCTGGAAGGCAGTGTTTGCTCTGACACGGAGCACAGCAAGATTTCTCGCCGCCATCGCCACCCATTCGGGACCCGGGCCCGCAACTAGCCGCCTCTGAGCCCCCCAGGGACCCCCCTCCTTCCCCCCCTCCCCCCCTCCGCTGCCGTCTGATTTTTCGGCCAATTTTGTGGTACTTATGCAGCAGCCGGGGGGCTCAACCTTGGTTCCTCCACCCGCTAAGGTCCCCCGGAGCGGGCGCAGCGGTCACAGTCCCTGGGGCCGCGGGGGGGCCCAGGGTGCACTTGGCTCTTCCCCTGGGGGGGGGGGGGGCGCGGCGCGGCGCCATTACCGGACCTGGTGGAGACCCGGCGTCGACGGTGGATGATGACACACATTTGGCAGCTCATCTAGAATGCAACGATCCGCGTGTCCTCCGGATCTTTCGTAAGGAGGAACTGGTGGACCTTATCCCGCATGTTCTGCAGGAATTGGATCTCGATCCTCCTGTCGAGCCGCCAGGTCCCCCGGCTTCCACTGTCGCCTCTTCCAGCAAAAAGGGGACCCGGTCTTGGCGGGACTTCGTCCCTTGGCTCGGACCTTCCCAATCCATGATTCATTTCTGCAGCTCCTGGTGAGAGAGTGGGATACCCCGGAGGCTTCCCTCTGGGTCGGCAGGGCTATGGACAAACTCTATCCACTCCCAGGAGACTTTCTGGATCTCCTCAAGGTCCCCAAGGTTGACTCGGCGGTCTCCGCCGTCACGAAGCGAACTACGATCCCGGTTGCAGGGGGCACGGCTCTCCGTGATCTCCAGGACAGGAAGCTAGAAGTCTGCCTCAAGAAGATCTTTGAGGTGTTGGCGTTGGGAGTCCGCGCAGCCATCTGCGGCTTCCTCACACAGAGGGCCGGTCTCCGGTGGGTGCAGCAGCTTCTCACCTCTCAACAATTGCCACCGGATGAGGCGGCCCAAGCGGATCGGCTGGAAGCCGTCATTGCTTACGGGCCCCGGCCCTTTCGTGGCCGCAGATCTCCCAGGGACGCCTCGACACAGGGAACCTCTGGCAAGCCTCCCCAATGATGCCAGGCCAGCCCACTCCTCGCCCTGGATCGGAGGTCGCATCGCTCTTTTCTACGAGGAGTGGGTCAACATCACCATGGATCAGTGGGTCCTGGACATTCTAAGGCATGGCTACGCTTTGGAGTTTGTACGTCTTCCAAGAGACAGGTTCATCTTCTCGCCTTGCGGGTCAGGTCCCAAGCGTCTGGGGGTACGACAGACTCTGGACAGACTCCTGGACCTCTGAGCCATATCGCCCGTCCCTTCTGGAGAGGTGGGCTCGGGGCACTATTCGATTTACTTTGTGGTTCCCAAGAAAGGCGGCACGTTTCGTCCCATTCTAGACCTCAAGGAAGTAAACAAGGTGCTCCGGATATCCCGATTCCGCATGGAGACCCTTCGCTCAGTCATTGCGGCGGTGCACCAGGGGGAGTTCCTCGCCTCCTTGGATCTGCCAGAAGCCTATCTCCACATTCCGATCCTAGCGGCTCATCGGAAGTTCCTTCGCTTCAAGATTTTGGGCCAACACTTTCAGTTTCAGGCCTTATCCTTCGGCCTTGCGACCGCCCCCAGAACTTTCACCAAAGTCATGGTGGTAGTGGCGGCCGCGCTATGGCGAGAAGGGATCCTGGTCCATCCTTACCTGGACAACTGGCTCATCTGGGCGAAGACCTTCTTACAGGGGCAGGCGGCGGTCGACAGAGTGGTTCACTTCCTCCAGTCTCTCGGCTGGGTGGTAAATTTCAGCAAGAGCAGTCTCCGACCCGCCCAGCGCCTGGACTTCCTGGGAGCCCGCTTCGATACAGCTCAGGGCAAAGTCTTCCTACGTCCAGACAAAGCCCAATCACTTCGGGAACAGATCCTTCGTTTTGCGTCTCTTCCGGAACACACGGCGTGGGATTATCTCCAAATCCTGGGATCCATGGCCTTTGCAATAGACTTGGTACCGTGGGCGTTCGCGCACCTGCGGCCCCTGCAGGTGGCTCTGCTCTCGCGGTGGAAACCAGTCTCTCGGGATTACCAGGCTGTTCTCCCTCTCCCCTCGACCGCCAGGAACAGTTTGCGGTGGTGGCTAGACCCAAGGAACTTGGCTCAAGGTTGCCCCCTGGAGACCCCGGATTGGGTGGTGGTCACTACCGATGCCAGTCTGACCAGCTGGGGAGCGGTATGTCAACAGAGTTCGGCGCAGGGACAGTGGACAAAGGAACAAGCAACCTGGCCGATCAATCGCCTGGAGACCAGAGTGGTACGTTTGGCACTGGTCCATTTTCTCCCCCTGCTAAGGCACCGGGCAGTACGAGTTCTCTCGGACAATGCGACCACAGTGGCCTATATCAACCGGCAGGGTGGCAGCAGAAGCAGTCAGGTGGCCCTCGAAGCCGCCCGTCTGATGGCTTGGGCGGAACGCTTCCTCGACTGTCTAGCTGCCTCGCACATCGCCGGGGTGGACAACATACAAGCGGACTACTTGAGTTGACAGACGCTGAACCCCGGAGAATGGGCCCTCTCCGACGAGGCGATGCTTCTAATCACCCGGCGCTGGGGGACGCCCTCAATGGACCTCATGGCAACGTTCTCCAACACCAAAGCCCCTCGGTTCTTCAGTCGAAGAAGGGAGCATGGCGCAGAAGGGGTGGACACCCTAGTGCTTCCCTGGCCGTCCCAGCTTCTCCTCTATGTTTTTCCTCCGTGGCCTCTGGTGGGCAAGGTCCTAAGGAGAATAGAGACCCATCACGGGACAGTCATTCTCGTGGCTCCGGAGTGGCCGCGTCGCCCGTGGTTTGCCGACCTACTCAACATTGTGGTGGGCGGTCCCCTATGGCTCTCCCATCTGCCTCTGCTTCTTCGTCAGGGGCCGGTATTTTCCGACCAGGCAGAACACTTCTGTCTTGTGGCCTGGCTTTTGAAAGGCGGAGTCTCCTGCGCAAGGGCTATGCTGTCCCAGTTGTAGACACCCTCCTCAAGGCGCGTAAGGCCTCGACGTTGGTCGCTTATGTGCGGGTCTGGAAGGTGTTTGAGGTCTGGTGCTCCGGACACAGTGCTTATGCGGCCACGGCTTCGGTTCATCAGATCCTAGCTTTTCTCCAGGAAGGCCTTGAGAAAGGACTCGCCTACAATTCTCTGCGGGTGCAGGTCTCTGCTCTGGCCTCGTTAGCTCGCACCGCGGGAAGACCAGACCCCCTCGTCTCATCCGGACATTACGAGGTTTCTCAAGGGGGTTAAGCACCTGAGGCCTCCGGTGCTGCACCCTTATCCCTCTTGGAATCTCAACTTGGTCCTTCGGGCTCTCTCGGGGCCACCCTTCGAACCTCTGCGCCAGGCCTCACTGAAGGATCTCACTCTGATGGCGGTCTTCTTGGTGGCCATAGCCTCGGCACGACGCATCTCTGAGCTTCAGGCTCTCTCTTGCAGGGAGCCCTTTCTCCGCTTCACTGACTCGGGAGTCTCCTTGCGGACGGTTCCTTCGTTCCTACCCAAGGTGGTCTCGCAGTTCCACTTGAATCAGACGGTGGAACTCCCGTCCTTCCCAGCGGATGCCCCCAGGTCTCTCCGGCGGCTGGACGTAAAGCGCATCCTACTCCATTACCTGGAGGTGACCAACGACTTCCGGATATCCGACCATCTCTTCGTCCTCTGGACCGGGAACAGAAAAGGCCATCAAGCTTCGAAGACTACGATAGCGCGATGGCTCAAGGCAGCAGTGGTATCTGCGTACATCGGCGCCGGTCAGGACCCCCCTGCAGGGGTCAAGGCTCATTCCCTACGCGCCCAGGCCACGTCCTGGGCAAAATCTCAGTACGTCTCTTCTCAGGAAATCTGTCGGGCAGCGACTTGGAAATCCCTGCACACGTTCTCCAGACATTATCGGCTTCACTTGCCAGTCTCCGACTCAGGCTCCTTTGGTGACAGGGTAATTCGAGCAGGGTTCTCGGGGACCCACCCGGTTTAGGGAAGCTTTGGTACATCCCACCGTCTGTTCTGATCCTGGTACGTACAGGGAAAAGAAAATTATTCCTTACCTGCTAATTTTCGTTACTGTAGTACTAAGGATCAGTCCAGACACCCACCCTGGTCTTGGTAGGATTTAGGGGTACCCCTGCTTGTGTGGTCTCTTCTGTCCGATTGTTCTGTTTGTTGGGGCGGGTCTTGTTCTGTCCGCTCCCTGTTCTGTTTGTAGCTTTTTGCTTGTCTCTGTTCGACAGTTCTCTTTGCAAGTTGCACTGTTAGACTTTTGCAGTTTGAGTTGTGGATATGCTTGATCCATCCTTCTCTATCTGGAAGTTCTCTGTCTTGGCTTTGATATTCTCGATACTGAGGATCTGGGGAGGGTGCACCAGCTTATATGCCAGCACCCTCCGAAGTTTGCTCTGACTCCATCTGCTGGATGGGGGACATAACCCACCGTCTGGACTGATCCTTAGTACTACAGGAACGAAAATTAGCAGGTAAGGAATAATTTTCTTATAGCCTCTTTGATAAGAGTAGGAAAGTAATTATCTCCCAAAAGTGAAATGTTGAGTCTTTCTAAGGATACCCTAGGACGAGACACTCCAAAATCAATTGTCACTTCTACGGGGTGATAATCAGAGAGAGAGCTAGCAAGTATGTCACAGCTTCTAAGCATTGGGAAAAAATCCTGCGAACATAGAAAAAAGACTAACCTACTGTATATTTTATATCTCAGGGAATAGAATGTGTAATCCCGTCCATCATGGTTGTGTTTTCTCCAAACATCAATCAGCAATAACACATCTATTATACTTGAGTTCTGTAATTAGCCCAGATCCACTATGGATTGAGGAGGATTTACCTAATTTAGGATAAAGACACACATTCCAGTCCCCTCCAAGTATGATTTTCTCAGCTCCAAACATGGTCAATTGATTAGTTAAATTTTCGTAAAAATATTTTACTCAGTATTAAGATAGTAAACATTAACTAAAACAAAGGAGACTGAGTGAAATGTACAGTCCAAAACAAATCCACCCTCAGGATTTAATAGTGATCTATGAATCACTAGGGGAATGTTTTTGTCTGTCAATATACAGATGCCTCTAGTCCTGAAATTTAAAGAGGAATAATAGTTATTATCCCAGGACAAGCAGGATGCTAGTCCTCGCATATGGGTGACGTCACTGATTGAGCCCTATCCCGGAAAACTTTGTCAAAGTTTCTAGAAACTTTTGACTGGCTTCCTGAGCCTACTGAGCATGCCCAGCATGCCATGATCCCTAGAGCCACAGGGGTCTCCCTTCAGTCTTCTTTTTTCCGCAAAGCCATTAGCCTCGCAGTTCTAGGAGTCCTGTGTAGTGAATTTTCACTACATAAAAAAGTTTCAAAAACTCGGAAAAACTTTAGAGCACTGAAGGGGTCTCCCTTTTTTTCCATCGTCAGTAAGTCTTTAAATTTTTCCGGTCAGTTCTGTTACCGTAAAACCATGTCAGAAGGCTGTTGACGGCTGTCCGGCCTTCGTTATGGCTACGGGTTTTAAGAAGTGCCCGAATTGTTCCTGCACCATGACCATCACGGACCCACACATCGAGTGTGTACTTTGCCTCGGCGAGGGACATGATGTTTCGACGTGCCCAAGATGCATCGAGATGATGCTGAAAGGCAGAAGACTGCGCATGGAGAAAATGGAACATTTGTTCCATCTCCAACTAATGCTATCGACATAGACTTCCACACAGTCGTCTCCGGCTGGAGCGATCAGGATGGTCATCCTTAAAAAATGTAGACCGAATGAAGCAGGTGATCGGCCATCACCAACTCCCTCAAAATCATCGATAAAGTCTACATCTGTCATCAAGAAAGGCGTCTAACATCGGCAGAAATGTCGTCATCGACACCGGAGGCCTCACAATCCTGAATTAGATCCGATAACTGGAGTTCCATCGATGAGTCTCGAATCGGCTCCGAAGAAACCTCAGAGAGAGGACTCTCCATGTACACCGAGGCCTTCGACTCCTAGGCGATCCCCACCGATATCGGTGCCGGGAACCGTACCTCCACAGGGCCCTGCGGAGGTACCGGTATCGCCTTCGCTGCCTCCCCCCGTAACTGCTCTGGTTTCACCAGCTATGAGCGCGGAACTGGACAGTTACATCTGCCAGGCAGTTCGAGATGCACTCCGTGACATGCCTCCGATGCCAGCATCGATCACGATTCAGCCATCGATTTATTTATTTATTTAAAAACTTTTCTATACCGTCATTAAGTTAGGTACCATCATAACGGTTTACAATAAGGCACAAATATTAATATTGGAACAGATTATAAATTCTATCACTATACATGTGCCAAGACTTTACGGTAACAAAAGTAGTTATTAAAAACTCATAATATGTCCGTTTATTTTTGAAGCGGGATTAAAAAAGAGAATCTGTCATCTTATTCTAGAAATTTAAGATTAAAATAGAATGTGTACCCGTGTTGATTTGGGTAGTGTGTTTAGGGTGTGTAGGGTGTGCCGCCAATCGCTTTTCTTTTTCCCTGTGTTCTACTCTCCTTTCTCTTTGTTGTATGCCTTTTTAAATAACCATGTTTTTAAATGTTTTCTGAAGGTTTTGATGTCTCTTTGTAAGCGGATCTCGATGGGCATGGAGTTCCATAGCATAGGACCTGCTAAGGAGAGTGCTCTTTCCCTTACTTGGGTTAGTTTGGCTGTTTTGAGGGGATGGACAGTAAAGCTGTATTAGCTGATCTCAGGTTTCTGTTAGTGACGTGTACGTGGAGGGCTGTATTCAGCCAATCAGCATTTTCATTATGTATTAACTTATGTATTGTACAAAGGGTTTTATACTGTATTCTTTGCTCAATGGGTAGCCAGTGTAATTCCATCAGGGTTTCAGTGGTGTGGTCTCTTTTACTTTTACCAGTCAGAATTCTGGCGGCCGTGTTCTGCATTATTTGGAGTGGTCTAATTGTTGTGTATGGTAAACCAAGTAGGAGGGCATTACAGTAATCCGTGCTTGCGAAAATAAGAGCTTATAACACTGAACGGAAGTTACTTGTTGTAAGTAGTGGTTTTAGTCTTCTGAGGGTCATGAGTTTGGCGTATCCTTCCCTTACTTTTAATGATATGTGGTGTTTTAGGTTCAGTTCTGTGTCAATTATTACTCCGAGGTTTCTCACTCTGTTAGTTTAATTTTTTGGTTGTTTTTGAGTGTGATAGGGTTTTGGATGATTTCAATGTTTTTGCGTTCCAAGAGTAGGAATTCTGTTTTCTCCATGTTAATCACTAATTCCATCTGGTTTAGTAATTGTTTGATATCCAGATACATATTAGCTATGTTCAGAGTCTTTTCGATTGTATAGTCAATGGGTACGATTATTTGGATATCAGCGTAAATGTAGTATGAGATGCTTAGACCAGCTAGTAGGTGACAAAGTGGTAGTAGGTATATGTTGAATAGGGTGGCTGATAAAGCTGATCCCTGTGGAACTCCAGTTTGAAGTTTTATTTTATTTGACATTACATCTTTTATGTGCACTTGGTAGTATCTGTTGTCTAGGTATGATTGAAACCATTTGATTGTTTTATTACTTAAGCCTATTTCTTCTAATCTATTTAGTAGGATGTTGTGATTTACAGTATCAAATGCTGCTGATAGGTCAAGCATCATTAAGATGTACCGCTTACCGCTGTCAAAGCCTCTCATGATATCTGTTAGGGCAAGCTGTAGCGTTTCAGTACTGTAGTTTTTACGAAAGCCATGTTGTGATGGATATAGGATATTGTTATTCTCTAAATGTTCAGCAAGCTGTTTTTGTATGGATTTTTCTATTAATTTTGCGATTAGTGGTAAGTTTGATACTGGTCTATAATTGTTCAGAATGTTTGGATCACCGGTACTGGTTCCACTCCCATCACTAGTGCCCCTTCCGATGCCATCGACGACTCCATCGCCAGTCCCACTCCAACCCATGCCGATGGGTTGGAGTGGGACCTTTTTCGCGCCAATTTTAGCAAAACTGGACACACTCACCGGTGCCATCCAAGTACAACCATCAGATGTACCGATGCCAACACCGATGGAAGAAGAAATAGTGAAGGAAATTCCGATGCCTGAATCTAATCCAGGTCCATCGGGAATCTCACGTCCATGCCCATCGTTTTCTCCACTATTTCCAACGAAGCCACTGGAGAAACCATTGATGCAGTCGATGCCTCCTCTACGTATTCCATCAACTCCTCCTCGTCCACGTTCACCGGACACTTGGGAGGATCCAAACACTGACTCTTCCTCAGAGGAAGTCCTCTCGGAACCTTCTCCTCCAGAGGAAAGAAGGAAATCCCCTCCAGAGGACTTTTCCTTTTCAAATTTAATCAAGGAAATGGCTGACACCATCCCCTTTCAGCTGGAATCTGAAGAGGATACTAGACAAACTCTGAAGGTATTACAATTTGTGGACCCACCTAAAGAAGTCCTGGCGATTCCAGTTCACGAAGTCCTAGTTGACTTACAACACAGGCTATGGGAGCATCCCTGCACCATACCACCAGTGAATTAAAGAGCTGATGCTACGTATCTAGTCCAACATATCCCAGGCTTCCAAAAGACTCAACCACCCCATCAATCGGAGTCAGCTCAAAAGACGTCAAAAAGAATAAAGCCTCATTCATCCAATCCTCCTGGAAAAGACAATAGGTTTTTAGACACAATAGGCAGGAAAATGTTTCAGGGGTCCATGTTAGTTTCCAGAATTGCGTCCTACCAACTATATATGACGCAATATCAGCGTAATTTGTGGAAACAAATTCAGGAACTCTCAGAATCTCTTCCCCAGCAATTCCAAGATTCCTTCAGTAGTATTATCCCTAAGTGCCTGGAGGCTGGGAAACACGAAGTTCGTGCAGCTTACAATAGCTTCGAGACGTCATTTATTTATTTTATTTATTTAAGGTTTTTTTTATACCGGCATTCATGAACTCGTTCACATCATGTCGGTTTACAGAAAACAGGGGTGCGGATAATACAACCAAAAAACATAAATAACGTGATGAAGAGAAGCAGTTACAATTAACAAGGGCTAATGAACTGGGAATGTAAGAAATAGAAAGAGATAGAGGAGAATAATTATATACAAAAGTTCAATATAAATATGGTGTCTCATATGTACAGTCTCTGAGTAGAGTCTGAGTAGAGTCTCTGAGTAGAGACATCTAGAATGTCGGCCACTGGCATAAGTGCCCGCAGATGGGCCTGGCTCAAGGCCTCCAACCTGTGACCAGAGGTGCAGGAGAAACTTGCTGATCTCCCTTGTGCAGGGGACAATCTCTTTGGAGATAAAGTAAAAGAGTCTGTTTCCCAGCTGAAGGAACATTCGGAAACCTTGCGACAGCTCTCCTCTGTTCCTCAAGAATCTCAAACATCTTCATGAAGACTCCCAAGGAAAGATTCAAAACGGCCATATTATATGCCACGGCGGTACTATCCACCTCCTGCCTGTGGAAGGTCATCTAGGCCAGCACAAAGACAGCAGGCCCGACAACCAAGAGCACCTAGAGCTCAACCCCCTCCGCAGACAGGCCCGACTTTGGGATTTTGAAGTTTCACCGGAGAACAGAAGCCTACCTGCCAATCCGACCCCAAATTTACCAGTAGGAGGTCAGATCACTTTCTTCCAACACAATTGATCGCACAGGTTACCCCCATGTTTCTCTTAAGGGTAGAAACTGCCGCTCTGTGTCAGTTAAGCTTTTTTATTTATTCCCATCCTCTAGCCTTTTAGGGATCCACAGTGTTTATCCCATGCCCCTTTGAAATCCTTCACAGTTTTAGTCTTCACCACTTCTTCCAGAAGGGCATTCCAGGCATCCACTACCCTCTCAGTGAAGAAATATTTCCTGATATTGGTTCTGACTTCCTCCCTGGAGTTTCAAATCATGACCTCCTAGTTCTACTAAATTGTTCCCAATGGATCATTAAAACCTTTCAAGTATCTGAAGGTCTGTAAAATCATGATGCAGCTTTCATGGAACGAGAGCTTTTGAGCGATTCATGCTGCATTTAGGATGGTGCTCTTGTTGAAGTTGTGCATCTTCAAAACAACTTATAACACTCGACTACCCACGCTCACATCCCGGGTTAAGCGCTCAGATACGCGCACAAACCCCAGTTAAGCGCACAGATACACGCACAACCTCCACGCACGCGGCCAGGCGCCCCGGAGCGAAACATGTACGCGCAGGCAACCTAGACACCTCCAATAACGGAAGTAAAATCCCTAGGCCTCTGCTCAGCATGCCACCTCAGGGCCGCCCAGAGCCAGGAAGCCGATGCCTTATGCACCCAATGCGAGGAGGCCCTGGGAGATCCACCACAGGCTCAGCCTCGCCCAGGGCCGGGGACTAGCTCTTCAGGGGGCTCCCTGGAGCTAGCAACCCCCAGCGGGACTCCCTCTCAGCCGGAGGCTCCCAGGGAAGCAGCGCCACTCAATGTGGACCCTTCGTCTATTTCTTGGGTGGAACTCTTCAAGGGGATTCACGCCTTTGTCCGAATGCAAACGGATTCCTGGGCAGACCAACCACATACGTCGCAGGAGGACCCCTATGCTCCAGGCCCCTCAAGATCTAGGCATAGGCCTTTACCGCCAAGTAGTCCCACCTTCGGGGGCAAGGACATCGCAGAAGAAGAAGTCGAACCCCTAGAAGAAGGAGAACTCCCGGGGACAGAACCCCACCGAACCATGAGACTGTTCTTCACAAGGGAGGAGCTCCCGGATCTGGTCTCCCAATGCCTGGCGGAACTGGCGATTCCGGATTCAGAAACCCAGGGGGATCCCGAAGAGAACCCATTTCTGGAAGGCCTTCGACAGACCTCCCGTCATTTCCCGCTCTTGCGAGCCACGCAACAGCTAATTGACCTGGAATGGAACACCCCAGAGTCTGCCTTTAAAGGGGGACGGGCCTTGGCCAGCTTCTACCCCCTGGATCCAGCAACCAAAGACATGCTCGCTTGCCCAAGAGTGGATGCCATGGTCTGCGCAGTCTCCAAGCGCACCACCATTCCGGTAGTGGGAGGAGCAGCACTCAAGGACACGCATGACCGGCGGCTGGAAGCCGTGCTTAAACAGTCATTTGACGTGGCCGCCATGTCTCTTTAGATTGCGGCCTGCCGGGGTGCCAGGAACGGCACCCCGGGAGATATCCTGGACCCAGCGCTATCCTTTCTAACGGACACAGCCTCAGACCTCGTACGCACAGCGGCCAGAGGAGTATCATCGGTGGTGGCGGCCAGGAGACAGCTCTGGCTCAGAAGCTGGTCGGCCGACCCATCTTCCAAAACACGCCTCACAAGGATGCCCTTCAAAGGAACACTTCTGTTCGGCAGCGATTTAGAAAAGATGGTGGGCAAATGGGGCGAATCCCCAGTACCGCGCCTTCCGGAAGACGAGTCAAGGAGAGCCCAGCGACAGCCGTCCAGGGGCAGAAGCTCGCAGCGCTTCAACCTATACAGGAGCAGCTACCAGGCGCCCCGCCCTTCGGGCAGGAACCAGTCCTTTCAGAACAAGCACAACAAGAGGGGAAACAGCTCGGGCACAGGGCCCGGCCGCACTCCGCAATGAGAATCAGTCGACCCATCCAAGGGAAGCCATAGGGGGCAGACTGGCCCTATTCTACCAAAGATGGGTCGAGATAACTTCGGACAAGTGGGTCCTAGCCATCATCCGGGAAGGGTACTACCTGGACTTCATACTCACCCCCCCGGACAAGTTTGTGGAGGCCCCCTGCCACGACCCCACCAAAAAGGCGGCAGTGGAAGTTACACTGGCCAGGCTACTGACCCTCGAGGCCATAACTCCGGTACCTCCTCAGGAGATAAACTCTGGTCATTATTCCATATATTTTCTCGTTCCCAAGAAAGAGGGAATGTTTCAACCAATCCTGGACCTCATATCCGTAAACAGATACTGAAGGTCCCCCGCTTCCGCATGGAAACCCTGAGATCCGTAATAAAGGCAATACAGCTGGGAGAGTTCCTCACCTCCCTGGACCTGTCAGAGGCGTACCTGCACATCCCAATTCATCGGGAACACCAGCGTTACCTACGCTTCAAGATCCTGGGCCATCACTACCAGTTTCGGGCTCTACCCTTCGGGCTAGCCACAGCACCACGGACGTTCACCAAGGTGATAGTGTAGTGGCGGCAATACTGCGGAAGGAAGGAGTCCTCGTACATCCTTACTTGGACGACTGGCTGATCAGGGCAAAGTCACCAGAGGAAAGCATCCGATCAACCAACAGAGACAAGTCTCTATTGGAGAGCCTCGGATGGGTGGTCAACACGAACAAGAGTTCCCTGCAGCCCTCACAATCGTTGGAGTACCTGGGGGTCCACTTCGACACCAAGGAAGACAAAGTCAGCCTGACTCCCACAAGGAGGTCAAAACTGTGGAACCGGTTGCAATCCTTGCTGAGCGACCCTCGTCCCATGGCATGGGATTACCTGCAGGCCCTAGGGCTGATGGCATCCACACTGGAAGTAGTCCCCTGGGCGAGGGCCCACATGAGGCCTCTACAACACTCACTGCTGTCCCATTGGAACCCACTGTCGCACAACTACACCGTACGCTTAGCCCTTCCGGGCACAGTTCGGACCAAACTACACTGGTGGCTGCAGCCCAGCCACATGAACAGAGGCTCAAGACTATCATCCCCAACCTGGACTCTAACTACAGATGCCAGCCTACGGGGATGGGGAGCACACTGCGAGGAATTAACCGCCCAAGGGCAGTGGAACACAGAAGAGGCAGGATGGAACATCAATCGCCTAGCAGCGCGGGCAGTCAGACTCGCCTGCCTGCGGTTCGCCCAAAGACTCCGAGGCAAAGCGGTCAGAGTGATGTCCGACAACGCCACAACGGTTGCCTACATCAACAGACAAGGGGGAACCAGAAGCCAACAGGTGTCACTGGAGATAAACCCACTGATGGCATGGGCGGAAGCAAATCTACAGGAGATCTCCGCCCACATCGCCGGGAAGGACAACATCACTTCGGACTTCCTCAGCAGAGAAAGTCTAGACCCAGGAGAATGGAAGCTGTCTCCCGCAGCCTTCCGGATGATAGTAAACCGGTGGGGAACACCGGAAATGGACCTTCTGGCGAAGAGAACCAACGCCCAAGTACCCAGATATTTCAGCCGCAAGCGGGATCTACAATCCCAAGGGATCGATGCCCTGGTGCAGCCCTGGCCACGGGGGACCCTACTTATACGCCTTCCCGCCGTGGCCCCTCTTGAGCGCAATCATTCACAAGATACAGCTACACAAGGGACTAGTTCTTCTGGTGGCCCCGGATTGGCCAAGAAGACTGTGGTACGCAGACATGAGAAGATTGCTGGCAGGGAACCCTCTACCCCTGCCCCCTCTCAGGGACCTGCTACAACAGGGTCCAATCTTCCACGAGGACCCAGCTCATTTCTCTCTTACGGTCTGGCCATTGAGAGGGCTCGCCTGAAGAAGAGCGGATACTCGGTGGCGGTAATAGACACCCTCCTCCGAGCACGCAAGTTCTCCACATCGTTAACATACATAAGGATCTGGAGAATATTTGAAGCCTGGTGCGAAGATCACGACATCAAGACACGTTCACTTAAAGTTCCCGTGATGCTGGAGTTCCTACAGAGCGGACTCCAGAAAGGACTGTCCCTCAACTCCATCAAGGTACAGGTGGCAGCACTGGCATGCTTCGGCACCAGGGGCGAGAGCGATAGCCTAGCCTCTCACCCGGATGTGTCACGTTTCCTGAAAGGAGTCAAACACATTCGTCCACCTCTGAAGTGGCCGGTACCTCTGTAGAATCTTAACCTCGTCTTGGACTTCCTGTCTGGAACCACCTTCAGACCTCTTCGAGGGCTATCACTCCATCAGCTGACCCTGAAGATTGTCTTCCTACTGGCAGTTTGTTCAGCGCGACACATCTCTGAACTACAAGCACTGTCTTGCCGTGAACCCTTTCTTAGGTTCACTCCGGGATCCATCCAGCTGCGCACAGTACCGTCATTCCTTCCCAAAGTGGTCTCCCACTTCCATCTGAACCAGACCATCTCGCTCCCGTCGGCGGGAGCCCTGAAGAATTCGGAAGAAGCCCGTAGTCTGCGTCACCTCAATGTTGGCAGGTTCCTTACCAGATACCTGGAAATGTCAGAACCTGTATGGAAGACGGACCACCTTTTCATCCTTCACAGCGGGAAAAGACTAGGGGAAGCAGCCTCGCGGGCAACCATAGCCCGCTGGATCAAGGAAGTCATCAAGGCGGCCTACGTAGAAGCAGGGAAACCTCCGCCTCTACAGGTCAAGGCCCATTCGACCAGAGTCCAGGCAGCATCCTGGGCAGAAACAAGAATGATGTCACCCGCCAAGATTTGCAGGGCAGCGACATGGTCCTCCATCCATACCTTCTCCAGATTCTACCGTCTGGATGTTCAGGCCCGGGAGGACACAGCATTTGCAAGGGCAATACTGAGTGGGTCACAGGCAGCCTCCCACCTGGTTCGGAAGTAGCTTTTATACATCACATTGGTCCTGAGTCCATCTGCTGCACGCTAGGAAATGGAGAAATTACTTACCTGATAATTTCGTTTTACTTAGTGTAGACAGATGGACTCAGCAGCCCGCCCTTGGCTGCCGTCACGCATGGAATTGCAAATGATTCAAGGGTAAGCCTCCTTTCGTTTACCTAGGTCTCCACCCGGCTGGGTGTCGACGCTTTCCGGTTGAGCTCCCTGGCAGTCTCCAGCTATACTCAATCGACCAGTTCAAATTAATCCAGTTAATCAAGTTATAACATTTATATAGTTACGAAGTTATACAAGTTAATCAAATTAACCAATCGGTCAGTCAAACATATATCCACAATGCTTTGCAAGGAAGAATACTGAGGATCTGCACTTCCTGCAGGGGTATATGTACTAGGGGCTGACGTCAGATTGAAATCTGATCCGTCTCCAACTGCTAGCACGAGTACACTATACCCATTGGTCCTGAGTCCATCTGTCTACACTAAGGAAAACGAAATTATCAGGTAAGTAATTTCTCCAATATTCTGTTTGCTTTTTTGATCGCCACAGCACACTGAGCCGTAAATGTCAGTGTATTATCCACTGTAACGCCTAGATCTTTTTGCTGGATGGTACCTAGTAATACCTAACTTTCTGTAACTATAGCACGGATTATTTTTCCCTATGTGTATCACCTTGAACTAGTCCACATTTAATTTCATCTACCATTTGGATGCCCAGTCTTCTAGTCTTGCAAGGTGGTCCTGCAATTTATCACAATCCGCTTGTGATTTTAACTATTCTGAATAATTTTGTCATCTGAAGATTTGATCAGCTCACTCATTGTATACCTTTCCAGATCATTTTTAAATATTCTGAAAAGCACCGGTCCAAGCAAAGATCCCTGAGGCACTCCACTGTTTACCTTTTTCCACTGAGAAAACTGGCCATTTAATCCTACTGTTTCCTGTCTTTTAACTAGTTTGCAATCCACGAAAGGACATTGCCTCCTAACCCATAATTTTTTTAGTTTTCTTAGAAGCCTCTCATGAGGGGTTTTGTCAAATACCTTCTGAAAATCCAAGTACACTATATCTACCGGTTTACCTTTATCCATATGTTTATTAACCCGTTCAAAAAAAATGTTGCAGATCTGTGAGGCAAGACTTCCCCTTGAGTAAATCCATGCTGGCTGTGTTCCATTATACCATGTCTTTCTACATGTTCTGTGATTTTGTTCTTTAGAATAATTTCCACTATTTTTCCCGGCACTGAATTCAAGCTCACCGGTCTATAGTTTTCTGGATCACCACTGGAGCCCTTTTTAAATATCAGGGTTACATTGGCCACCTTCCAGGCTTCAGGTACAATGGGCAATTTTAATGATAGGTTAGAAAGTTTTACTGGTAGATCTGAAATTTAATGTTGAGTTCTTTCAGTATTCTGGGGTGTATACTATCTGGTCTAGATGATTTGCTACTCTTTAGTTTGCCAGTCTGGCCTGCTACATCTTCCGGGTTCACAGAAATTTTGTTCAGTTCAGCCTAATCATCACCCTTGAAAACCATGTATCTGGAACTATCTCCCCAACATCCTCATTGGTAAACACGGAAGCAAAGAATTTATGTAGTCTTTCCACGAAGACCTTATCTTCCCTAAGAGCCCCTTCAGCCTTCAGTAATCAGTTCAACTGATTCCCTCCAGGCTTCCTGCTTCAGATATACTTAACATTTTTATTATGAGTTTTTGCCTCTATGGACAACTTCATTTCAAATTCTCTTAGCTTGCCTTATCAATGTTTTATATTTAACTTTATCAAATTTGCGGATGATACAAAATTATTCAGAGTAGTTAAATCACAGGTGGAATCTAAGGGCCTTTAGAATATATCACAAATTTTCAATGAACAAGAACAGATTTTGTCTTTTTAAAACTTAAAGCAAAAATTTGATCTTGAAAATAAATAATGCTTTGCCTACTTGTAGGTCAGGCATTATACCCAAATGTGAACTTTTGGAATGTATTACATAAAAATAGTTTTGGGCTGATCTTTTAGGTTTGGAGGATCTAGTTTGTCACACAGTTTCTTCTCTGTATGATCTTTGAAGGGGAGAGAGACATTTCCCTTTTATGATAAATTGTTACTTTTGTGGAAGCAAGCATTAGTTGTGGACATCTCGAACTCTCAGTGCATGAAATGCTTTGGGAGAACTTAATCAGAAAACCCAATATAAGTTCTTAATAAAGTCTTACTTCTCGCAGTAGCTTGCTTTTTAATAGGCAAATCATTGTGTTCAGATGACTAATTGTTCTTCCCTGTGTTATCACCAATGCAAGGCATGCTCCTGGCTCATAACAGATCTGGATAAATTAATATAAAATGTTGAATGCACTATTTTTTTTTTTTAATTTATAAATGTAATTAGATTGTTCTTTTTTTTTTTTCTTTTTTAACTTGTTTTCCCTATAGAAATTTTTATCTATACAGTTGTGCATAAGCTTAGGCGCCTCTGGTAAAATTGTATGTTTCAATGAATTTCTAAGTGAATAGAAGCTGAAACAACCTCTACAAGGTAAAAAGGTAAACAAAACAGGGATAATATTTATTTGCTATCCAGCTGCACAAGTTAGCTGGATAAACTTATGCGATTAACTTGGTTCAGATATTCAGTGGCGCAGCTGTTCCACTGAAAATACCTGGCTATCTCAGTTAACCAGATAAGTTTATCTGGTTAACTTTAGGACCCTCAAATGGAAGTCCTACGATTATTCAGCTAACTGACGGACCGATACAGTAAAATCGCGGGAGAGTGGGCGAGCGCCTGCTCTCCCAGCGTGCGCACAGGCCACTCTCCTGTGCGCGCGATACAGTATTTTAATTTATTAAAATTAGGGCTGGCGGTAAAAAGGCGCTAGGGACACTAGCGTGTCCCTAGCGCCTCTTTTTTGACAGGAGCAGCGGCTGTCAGCAGGTTTGACAGCCGACGCTCAATTTTGCCGGTGTCGGTTCTCGAGCCCGCTGACAGCCGTGGGTTCGGAAACTGGACGCTGGCAAAATTGAGCGTCCGGTTTTCGAGCCGCGGGCCTATTTTAAATTTTTTTTTTTTTTTTACTTTTTTTAACTTTCGGGACCTCCGACTTAATATCGCCATGATATTAAGTCGGAGGGTGCACAGAAAAGCAGTTTTTACTGCTTTTCTGTGCACTTTCCCGGTGCCCGGAGAAATTAGCGCCTACCTTTGGGTAGGCGCTAATTTCAGAAAGTAAAATGTGCGGCATGGCTACACATTTTACTTTCTGTATCGCGTGGGAATACCTAATAGGGCCATCAACATGCATTTGCATGTTGCGGACGCTATTACCCCTTACTGAATAAGGGGTAAAGCTAGCGTGTCCAAAACGTGCGTCCAATTGCGGGTTAACAGTGTGCTCCACCTGTAAGCTGGGTAGTGCTGAATATCTGCATTTATCCAGCTAAGGCTTAGATTCATCAAAATGCTATAAATTTTGCATGAATAACGCCTGCGATAAGGAAAAGGGGCGTGACTATGATAATTTTAGAGTTACTGCACCGTGTGTTAAAATAGCACCCTTCTCTTCTCCCCCCCCCCCTTTTGAAGCCCAGAAATGGCTGAAATGCAATTTGTAATCTTTATCGTGAATTTCGTTTCGGCCGATTCGGACATATCACACAGCTTTATTTCCAGCGTTATAAACATGCGATAGCATGCATTATGCTATCGTGTGGTGCAATATTGCTCCTCATTTTGATGAATCCAAACCCCTCCCCAATCCCACCCTATGAAAAATTTGCATTTGCACAATGCAATACCGTTAATATCGCATGCCTTATGTCATTATACTGAATTTTGGCTCCATAATGCATTTTGATGAATGACCCTCTAAGTTAGCTGGACAAGTGGCTTTGCCATAGGTTGCACCTGCCCCGCCCCTCAGCCAGCTAACATTTTAGCTGGGTAAAAAGTTAGATGCTTAAGTGGCAGTCACTGACCGTGCCTGGATATTCAAACGATGCCACTTAGCTGGCTAAGTCTGACTTTGCCGGCTAAGTGGTGTTGAATATCAGGCCCAATATCTTTCTCCCAGGACAAGCAGAATGGTAGTCCTCACATGTGGGTGACGTCACTGGACGGAGCCCTGTCATGGAAAACTTTTCTGTCAAAGTTTGTAGAAAGCTTTGACTGACACTGGCACACTGTGTGCACTGAGCATGCCATTATCCCTGTGTCAACAGGGGTCTGCCTTCAGTCTTCTTTTTTCCACGGTGCAGTTAGCATCGCTTTCAGGAGCTCTGTGAGAAATTTCTCACAACTTTTCCTCAAGGAAACACTTGAAGTTTTATTTCACAAATAATTTTTCCCTACATGGGTCTCCCTTCGTGTACATTTCATCGACGCTCGGTGAATACTATGCCCTGTGTTTCGGTCAGTTTCTGTCAACTCACTAATTGTTTCCCCGTTTACCAACCGAACTGCGGCCTTCTCTCTCCCTATGTTTACACCCTTGGTCAGCCTCACACAACCAACAAGTGTCCTTCCTGCGATCCTCCGGGTTCTTCGGGGCTAGAGGGATAGGGGCGTTACGGTTACCGTTGCGGCCAGGGCCACCATCTATGCCATCGATACCCTCATTGATTCCATCGGGGCCTCTATTGATTCATTCGATGCCCCCATCGATGTCGTGTCTGCCTCCATCGATGCCGTCCATGCCCCCGTCGATTCTATCCATGCCGTCGATGCCCGAATCGTCCCATCGATGCCATCGTTGATCTTACCGATGCAATCGATGCTGCCTTCGATTCCAGATGCTTCCGTCGATGGCCATCCATTTCATCAATGCCACATTGATGCCTCCTTCCATGCCACCATCGATACCATCGCTACTACTGAAGCACCTAATCAATACCCTCGACTAAACAATAAACACTCTATATTCTGTGTTCTAAACCAGAGCACCATGTACTTCTTGGGCGATAAACAGTATCAGGAGCAGTGCTGGCACGATGACAGTCCATCACCAATGGCCATCTGACATAGCGAGGGCATCTTTCTCGGTGCTGGAGAATGACCGGGCGAGCACCATACGCATCACCTTACTCTGTGCTGGAGAATGACCGCGCCGAGGGTTACAGCCAGCACCGATGTGGATTCCACGTTCGGTGCCAGCACTTATACCGCACTGGCATCAATGTCCATTGAGCCAGTTGCGAAGCGGGCCCAGCTACACGAGTCCTATGCTCCTCTGTACCTGAGGTGCCAAGGCATTCCCCACTGACATCGGTGCCGGGTACTGAGCCACCACAAAATAATGTGGAAGTGCCAATAAAGCCTAGCCTGTCTCCTCTGTAGCTACGCTACCATACCAGCTTACAGAGTTGAGTCGGGCGTTTACATCCTTCAGGCTGTCCTTGATGCCTCCTGAAACCTATCAACACCGGAGCCATTGATATTTGCACTGGCGTGGCGCCGCCTCCTTGCGACACCTACCAACGACAGCCTAAGTCATTGCCACCGACTCATCCTTTTGAGCCTCTGCCACAAAGGGCGATGGGCACTTACTTCCGCTTCAGCACCGATTCCATCAAGACCTGGTCACTAAAATAAGCCAGATGTTATCAAAAGGTTCTAGGTCATCACATCTTCCAAGAACCATATGGGTGTCACATATTGCTATTTACCAGCCATGTTTGACACAACATCAAGGGAACCTCTCTGCCAGCAACATGGGATTGCTTCGAGTCGTCCTCCCGCTGCCAGTAACGGGACTCTGTACTCAATAGTAACCTGGCTTCCAGCCTCTGATTTACAGCCCGAAGTCCAGGATAAACTGTGATCCAGCTGTCCAGCAGACAGGGCTTTAATGGCAAGCCCACCGCGAGACCTGCGACAGCTCTCTACGTTTCTTGCACAGCAGAGAGAGACGCTAGAAAGACCTTTTACTGCTCATGCTCTTGTCTGAGACCAACGGTTTTAGATTCTTCAACCTTGCCAGGCAACAGAGCGGCCATCCAACTGAGCACCGGGGCTCGGGGCACCGTTCCCCGGGCGCGACAAGGCGGAGGATTTTAAGCCTGCTATTTCTTTTTTTCAGCGGAATGCAGGCAATCTCCACCCATCCTGCAGCTCAGTAATCTCAACAGTTTTCTTCAAAAAGAAAAGTTCAGAATCATGTCTCTCGGCACCATGCTTCCCTTACTACAATAAGTGGGTTCCCTCTATGCGCTTCATAGTGAGTCGTCAACATTTTCAATACCAAGTTCACTATTCGAGCTAGATTCGATTACTTGTGTATTTCACGAAATGCCTAGCAGTGACTGCCGCATATCTACATAGATTAACAACATTCACACCTTTCCTTGCTTGTACGACTGCCTAATAAATCAATCCGAACAACAAGCTAAATCCTCTGAGACTCATTATTATTCTTCTAAATTTGCCTGGTATTTCTGATCACCTACCATAAATCCCATATGGAGCAGTTCGGGGCACTACATTTGCAACGTACTTCCTGCCCAACAACCGTGCAGACATCCTGTCAAATTCTCCACATCTCTGAGCGCATGCAACATACCCTCAGCCCATCAATTCTTTCATTTCTGGGCCACGGGGGTTTTACTATCCATGTCACTCATATAGCCAGTCTAACCATGAGTAAGATTCCGTGGATTTTCAAATTTCAGTGGCTCTAAGCAGTTCAACTGCTTTCGTCCCCTGATCCATATCACCGATCCAGTACCAAATCCTCTGATGATCTTGGCCACGGTCGCATCCATCTTGGTTTGAGGTGCTCGTATCAATACCCTCCAAACTCAAAACGTGTCTACTCCGCTCCATGAACATTTTTACATAAACTTCCTGGAGCTACTAGCCATGCGTTCTGCTTTTTATGCCTTAAAAAACTGCCTCTGACACAAGCCTTTGTGCATATAGACAGACAGCATAGTGGCAATGTGGTATTCCAACACACAAACACGCACAGCCTCTTATCTGCTCTTCCAGGAGACCGTGCAGCTCTAGCCTTGGGCCCTTGCTCACTCCATGCATCTACGGCCCTCTTATCTGATAGGCATACTGAATGCTCTGACAGACTATCTCCAAAGTTGTCTCCATCCTCACAAATGGTCTCTGAATCCATGTGTAGTGAGCAAAATCTTCTAGCGCTAAGGTCAACCAATTTTGACCTCTGTGTCCGAATCAAACCACAGAGTGAATAGATTCACTGCCCCTCCAGATCCAACCTTGCTGGAACTCTATACACCCCCTCCCTAAAAACTGCTCACCACACCTCAACCAGAGAAAGGGCTTTCTCCATTGCCGGCCCTTCCCTATGGAACACCCTGCCCACGGCCCTCCGCCTAGAACCTAACCTTTCTAAATTTAAAAAAGGGCTCAAAACCTGGCTTTTCACACTAGGGTATCCAGATGTTGACCAAACCTAGCTTGCACTCTAACACCTCAGCCCTCTCACCATCCCCTCCTCTATCTGCCTCTCCTTTCTCTCCCCTTCTCTTCCCCCCCAAGCAAAGTCTCCAAAATAGTGTTTCTTCCCCTTAGCAAAGACTCCTAAATACTGTTATTAGCTCCCCTCCTCCACCCTTAGCTTATCCTCCCTCTCCCTCCCTCTCTCCCTACTATCCCTTTCACTGACATCAATGGTCTGGTACCTACCAGCCCACCTGTACATATATTGTCTATTGTTAATTTATATTTCGAATGTTCCTATAAAATCTCTCCTTCTCTGTCCTTCCTACTGCTGTCCTCTCTCCTCCTTCATTGCTGCTCCCCCTTCCCTGTTTATTGTATTTCACTCTCTTGTTAATTTGTTACAATATAAACTGGCATGATGTTCCGACGAATGTCTGTAATTAAAAATCAATAAATAAATTCTACTCCCTACACATGCATTGAAATGCATTACCAGGGAAGCCTTTGCTCGCCCTGCAACAAAGGCCTCCTTCCAATACTGCACATAACCAAAACTCTGGTGATGCTACAGCAGGACAGGTTTCCAATGATTCTCATAACCATGTCCTGCCTCGACAAGTATGCTCCCCATACTTCTCAACCTATCACTCCAGTAACCAATTCGCCTGCCCACAGGTCAGTCGCATAACACAGACTTGCTGTTCTCAGGAACTGGTACCTTCACGACAGCCTTCCACATTTAAATCTTGCCATTCCAAATGGACACGATTTACCAGATGTGCATAAAAAGGTATTGGCCCCATTTTTCTGCACCACTCCATCTCTTAGGTTATCTAGCATAACCCTCAGATTCTGGTCCCCAGACACCCTCTGCATGGGTACACCTTAGTTCCATTTTCGCTGTACCACCTGGGAGTAGGGAATGTCCGATTAACGGCTCACCCCCTTATGAGTCGGCTTATCATGACTTCTCTACTGATTAAGCCTCCTCTATGATCACTGCTTGCAGAATAGCGCCTACACGTAGTGCTTACAAGACTCATGCGTTTCCCGTGGGAGCTTTTGCATTCCTATAACTTTAACATTCTACCATGGAAAATCCTTTCCTTCGTAGCATCACTTTTGCTAATAGGGTCATTGAGTTGCACGCCTTGTTGCATACTCACCTGATACTAGGTTCCTCTGTGACCGAGTGGTCCTCCATACTCACCCTAATATTTTTCTTAAGGTAGACGCAGCCTCTCACCTTACTCAGAATATACTCTGCCCATTTTTCCCAAGGCCTATCTCTCTCACCAGGGCGAGAGGATTTTCCACACCTTGGACCTTAAGCGTGCACTTGCATTCTATCTAGACCGCACTGCACTCCATAGAAAACATACCCAGCTCTTTCATTCTTTGACAAAGTTAAGCTGCGAGTTCCAGTGGGCAAACAAATTCTCTCCAACTGACTAGCAGACTGTATCGAATTCTGCTATGAAAAGCAGGCCTTCCTGTCCAGGGGTGAATGAAGGCACGTTCTCTAATGAATATGACAACATCAGTAGCACAGTATCGTTCAGTACCAGTTGCTGACAGTTCCTAGGCTGCGATTTGTAACTCTCGCCACATTCGCAGCCCCCTACTGCTTACATATGGAAGTCTATTAAGACTCTGCCTTTGGCCAATCTGTCTTGAAATGCTTCCTTCCACTATACTTCCATACCTCCACCTTGCTCTTAACACAGCAAAAACTGAACTCCTCCTCATCTCCACTTGCAATGATCCCTTACCCCCTCTTGACCTCACTCCAGCAAAATGTGCGAAACCTTGGTGTCATTATCAACAACCAAATCAACCTAAAAACCTTCATCAACACAACCATAAAAGAATGCTACTTCAAGCTCCATGTACTCAAAAAGCTCAAACCACTCCTCAACTTTAATGACTACCATACAGTCCTCCAATCCACTAGATTTTCAGAAATCGATTACTGTAATTCCTTGTTACTAGGCCTCCCCGCCTCAACCCTTAAACCCCTCCAAATGCTACAGAATGCAACCGCAAGAATTCTAACAAGCACCTGTAAAACAGATCATATTACTCCTGTCCTCAAGGAACTTCATTGGCTCCCAGTTGCCTTTCGTATCACCTACAAAAGCCTCTCTTATCATTCACAAAACCATCCACAACAATAACATTCACTGGCTTGACAATTCCCTCCGCCTACACTCATCCAACCGCCCTACTAGATCCGCCTATAAGGGAACCCTTCATACCCCCATCCTCAAGTCCACACACCTCTGCACCACAAAAGACCATGCCTTCTCACTTGCGGGACCCACCCTCTGGAACTCCATGCTGACGGATATTCGGCTAGAGCAAAGTACACAGACATTCAAAAAAAAACTCAAGACGTGGCTATTCAAACAAGCTTTCCCTGAATAGTACCACACCCCCGCCCCTCCCACCTCGATACCACTCTAATGTACATGTTTTAATATTTCTGTAAATCACTCCACCTCATCTTCCCTTACACTGTACCTGTATGAGTACTTCTGTAAATCCCCCCTTCTCCCCAATACTGTACCCATGTATTCCAGTAATTTATCTCCCCCCTTAATTGTAATGTATTCCGTAAATTCTCCCCTCCTTATTTGCAATGTCCCTGCACCTATGTAGATACTTCCGTAAATTTTCTCCACCTCAATTTTATTAATACTGTACCCTTGTATCTATTCTCTCCACCTTTACCTCTCTAATACTGTTCAAGTTAAACCCCCCAAGTTATTAACTCCACATACATTAATAATACTGTACCCTTGTATATATTCTCCCTACCTTTATTTTGCTAACTCTGTGCAATTTATACACCCCCCCCCCCCAGTTCTTAATTCTCTGTTCAATGTACTTTCACTGTTTAGTTCTATGTAAACCGATATGTTTCGACAAATACCGGTCTGTAAAAGTGTTTAAATAATAATAAATACTCCCCAACTCCTTCTACAACCACCTGCTGTGATGTCAGGCTGCCTCATCATTGTCAATAGCACCCCAATTATTGTGCCTGTGCACGGGTTATCTGCTATTGGCCTGGTGTAATATGAGGCAGCCTGTAGCTTGCTAATCACCCACATGTGACAGGGCTCCGCCAGTGATGTCACCCACATGTGAGGACTAACATCCTGCTATCCTGGGAGAACACCTGTTACAGGTAAGCAACTCTGCTTTCTGCAGTGTTTAATGCAAAATTATGATTTGTTGATTTTAACAGATTGAAAATTATAAAACAGAGAATATGGGATGTGCAAAGGTTTGGACACCCTTCCAGATGATTCATTACTACTTAATAAGGCCAAAAAAGTTGATTGACTTTGTTAGTCCTTTAGTTAGTCAAGTGAAGACAATTCCATGATTGAACAAATACTCTGGCCCTTCTAACATCTCAGGTTGTGATTTTGTTCTGACTACTTTCAGCAGCCATGAACTCCCCTGAACATTTGGAAATGAAGATAATTCACTCTTACAAAGTAGGGAAAGGCTATAAAAAGCTCTTCAAATACTTAGCTATTTCAACTGTCGGAAACATTGTTAAGAAATGGAATTTACATGTAACTGTTGAGGTCCGGGCAAGATCTGGAAGACCAAGATAATCTTTGATAGAACTGCCTGAAAACTGGCTGGATTTGCAAAGCAGACTCTCAGAATATTGCAGTGACCTGCTTAAATGTTTAACTGCCACTGGAAAAATTGTCCACAGTATAGCTTACACAATATTGATCTGCATAAGAGAGTTGTCAAAAGGAAACCTTTTCTATGACCTCATCACAAAAGTTATTTAAAATATGCAAAACAAACCTTGATAAGCCTGAATCTTTTTGGAACAAAGTGCTTTGGATTGATGAAATTAAAAATGAACTGTTTAATCACAACCATACAAGATATATTTGGAAAGAAAAAGATGAAGCATTTGAAGAAAAGAACACCTTGCTAACCGTTAAGCATGGAGATGGATCTGTTATATTTTGGGGTTATGTGGCAGGCAGTGGCAAAAGAGTGTGCAGGTGGAAGAAAGAATGGATTCAACTAAATGTCGTCATTTCCTAGAAGCTAATTTCCTACTGTCGGTGAAGAAATTGAAGCTGAAAAGAGATGTGGTATTTTAGCAAGAAAACTGTTGAAACATACCTCATAATCAACCACTAAGTACTTTCCGGAAAGAAGGATGAAGATTTTGTTTGATTTATATTCCACTTTTCAGCATTTCAAAGTGGATTACGTTCAGGTACTGTAAGTATTTTCCTATCCCCAGCACGCTTTCGTCTTTAGTCCACAAACTTGAATATTATTAAAAATCTTTGGGGAGATATCGAACATCCATTGGATGCAAGGAGACCTACAAATATTTTTGAGCTAGAGGAGTTCTGCAAGGAACAGTAGGGAAAATTTTTAAAAGCAAGATTACAAAGTTCCCTGTACGTACCCAGATCAGTCCAGATTCCTGGGTTTTGCCTCCCTGCCAGCAGATGGAGACAGTTTCACTGACACACTACATAACCTGGTGTGCCACCTGTAGTCCTCAGTATTTCTCTGTCTCTTGCAGATGGTAGATGGTGTAAAACCTCTGCAGTATGGACAGAGAGAAAAAAAAAAGATTAAAAGAAAAAATTTCTGAATCCTCCCAGGGGACTGTGAGATCCTAGTGAGGCTATTTCCTTTTGGTTTGAGGCAGACAAGCAAGGGGGTTGGTGATCCATCTGATAGTTTGGTCCGGAGGTCCGTGGGGTGAACGTCTGGTAGTCCAGATTCCTAATCCCCCACGAGACAGCAGTTGAATCTGCTAGCAGTTCTGCACTGCAAGCCCAGTGAAGCAGGAAAGTATCCCTTTTATACAGTTTGTCCTGGGTTGGGTTCCTAAAGTTTGGCAAAAGGAGACTGATACAACCAGTAGTCTGGCTCTTTTCTAATCTGCCATGCACCCTGTGCTCCTGGAACCTGAACCTCTGCACCAAAGGAAAGTATTGGTTTCTATGTATCACGATTCTCAGAGCAAAAAAAAACCAAAAACAATAAACAAGGAGTTAGAGGAATCTGTGCAGCAGCAGGGTTCCAGGAGGGAAGCTATTTTAGCAGCTCGGGGAGCTCAGCGATGGGGTTTTTCAGCAGCTTCTCTGACTACGGAGGAGACTAAGTGTTGGCTCTGTGTCGCTAAGGGACTGTTTCCCTACTTGCTGATGAGGGGCTGGTCATGCCGCTGGTGCAAAGAGCAACAGTGTGCGCAAAATTTGCATGACGTTCGGGGGTCTGTGTTGAGCATGGCTGCACCAATAGAATGAGCCTTGTGGGTGACTGGGTCTAGCACTGAGGCTTTCCCCATCAGTGGAATCCCCTCCTTAACGCTGGCAGTTCCCTGTCCTGCAGAGGTGCAGAGAGGCATTTGTACTGAGGAGTGTCTGGTTTTGGTAGAGGTCTTCTAACAATTTTAATTTGCTTATGGCTTTTTCAGCAGGCTTTTAATGAGGCCAACTGATTCCTTCTTTCTCTTACTTTGCTAATGGGATAATAAAAGGAGATACTAAGGGTTCAGAGGGACAATAAGGCGTAAAACATGACAAGAACTGCCGAGGTTTAGGCCAGGTTAAAGATAGAGGTGTAGCTAGAAGGGCTTAAATGGTAAAATTTAGGTTTTTAAGACTTTTATTTTGTTTTTATGTTTTAAGTTTTTTAATCTAATGGATTTTATTTATTTTTTACCTTATTATTATATTTGAATCAACTATGTAATTTTTAGTGGGTTACCTGTTTTACGAGTTTTGGTTTTTATGAATTCTGCTACTGCAAATTCTAATCATTGTTAACCGCCTTGATATTAATTTGAAAGTCGGTATATAAAGTTAAATAAATAAATAATAAATAAATAAAGCTTGTTTAGCAGAACAAGCAGTGGAGGATGCTGGCTCTCTGCCCGAGTCTCCATGGATTCTCTGCCAGTCAAGAAGCCTGAGCTGTTGAGAAGCTCTTCAAGCCTTCGATGATTTTTGGTGCTGGATGTTGAACAGATTCAGGCCTAAATGCGCTGAAGGTGTAGGCAGGCTTTGCTTAGCTGTGTGATAGGCCGTGGTTCTTTTTCTGCATGCGTAGGGGTGTTGCACACATTCTCGCTGCGTGGCGGTTGCATGCGCAGGGATCTGTGCGCATAAGGCTGTGACCTAGGTTTGAGCACGTACATCTGCGACCTACACTTGAAGCTTGTATTTGTGCAGGTACTTGAGTGCATGTTTGCTTAGGTACTTGTACGCGTAAGGCCACAAATTAGACTGGAGCACGGATACTCGTGTGCATAAGACTGCAGCCTAAACTTGAGCACATATTTGCACAGCTACTTATGTGCATACGACCATGGCCTATACAAGTGCGTGTTTGCGCATGACTTGTTTGTGTGCATACGACTGCGACCTAGTCTTGAGCGCGTATTTGCGTGTGTCCTAGAGTGTGCGTGTACGCCCGGGTGACATTGGTGTGCACACAGGAGGTTGCCTAGAGTCAAAGTTCAGGAGAGAGAGGCTCCAGGTCCAAGTGCCTTGCTATCTGTGAGCCTTGCCGTATGATAGCAATTCAGTCCTCACTCTCTGTTTGTGTCAATGCTATTTAGATGCTCAGCGATTTGACTACTACAGCTTTTACTCCTGTTGGGATAAGTCCCTCAGCCTATGGTGTCTCTGGAGGGGAGTGGAGCAGAAAGCAAGGCAGAAGCTTCCCTTAGAGAAAGAGGTTGGAGAGAACAAGTTTGGGCCTATGGGTTCCGGTATAGATCCATCCTCCTCCTACTGGGTGGAATGTTTCCAGGGCCCGCAGACCTTTCTACAGGGGCACCCAGCGAAGGCAAAGCAAGCTAATATGTGTAGGGATTGTGTTCGGGCCTCCCATTTGTCAGTCACAGCGGGCAAATGCAGGGAGGATGTCCCTGATAATGTTCAAGGGGATGTGGATCATGAGACATTTCTCCCTCTAGAAGAGGGAGAAATTGCATATGATAGCCACTTTGGACTCTGCTCATTTTCTTTTTTTACAGAGATGTCTTGCTGAGTTTGGCTCATACCCTGAACACGCTTAGTGTGGCCAGAGGGCAATTTTAAGTTGTCCTGTTTTTTCCCCCATATCCAGTTCAAGAGATATTGGATTTAATGAAGGTAAATGCGGCTCTCGAGGTTCCCCCTTTCTGCATGGAAACTCTGATGTCCAACTCTGAGGTCCGTCATAGCAACTGTACGCAAGGGAGAGGAATTGGCATCTCTCTCCTTGACAGAGGCGTATCTTCACATAGCCATCAGGCTGGAGCACCAGAGATTCCTGAGGTTCATGGTACTAAGGGAACATTTTCGGTTTTGAGCCCTTCTCTTTGGCTAGTGACTGCTCCATGTACCTTCACCATAGTGATGATGGTGGGGAGCGGCAGCATTGCAAAATGAGGGTGTGTTGGTGCATCAGTATCTGGAGACTGAATTATTTGTGCGAAATCAGAGGACCTCCGTCAACAATCAGTACAAAAGGTATCGATGCACTTGAAGTCTCTAGGATGGGTGGTGAACCTAGCAACAAATACCAAATAGAAGGCAAATCCAACAGATACCAAACAAATTAGATCCTATATTGCCAGTTAATAAGTATCTAATGTAAATCACGCATCAGCAAGCCTGACAGCGTGCCCTTGTGTGTATGGGCCACCCGGTTTTCTACATCATTTATGCATTGCAAAAGTCTATTTTTACATATTTTTAAACTTGCACATAAAAAAAATGAGTAGCATCTTTTGCAATGCACAAATGATGTCGAAGACCGGGTGGCCTATACACACAAGGGCCCACCGTCAGGCTTGCTGATGCGTGATTTATATTAGATACTTTAGATCCTATATTGCTAGATAATATTTGATATTTGTTGGATTTGCCTTCTATTTGGTATTGGTGTCATTGTTATGGCAACTTCTGGTTCTCTTTTGGTTGTTGACCCTAGCAACGAACCATTTAGTCCTCTTTCAGACTCTGGAGTATCTGGGAGCTCAGTTCGACACTGGCGGAGAGAGTGTTTCTCACAGAGAGACTGCTGAAATTGCAGAGTCAGATTAGGCTTCTGATAGAGCTTTCGGTGCTCAGGGTCTGGGACCATTTACAGGTCCTGGATTCTTTGGCATAAACATTGGAATTAATGCATTGAGTGTTCGCGTATATGTGGCATCTGCAAGGGGCTCTTCTCTTCCCCTGGAATCCGTGAAGAGTTTAATCTTCCTCTTCCGTTAGAGGGAGAAGCCAGGGACAGTCTTTCATGGTGGCTTACTTGCATGAATATTGAGCATGGTGCGTATTTGGAGGTTCTGAATTAGGTAAGTCATCACCGATGCAAGCCTCTCCAGATGGAGGGCAGTGTGTGGCAAGATCAGTCGGCACAGGGCCAGTGGTTGAAACAGGAGACCTCATGATCTAACAGTTGGTCAGAGATGAGAGAGGTGCATTTTGCATTACTTGCTTGTCTGCCAAGGTTACGGATTCTACCAGACGATGAGATGATGGTGGCCTACCTCAGCCTTCAGTGCACAACCAAGAATCAGGCAGTGGCTTGAGAGGCCCCGGGTATTGATGCTCTGGGCAGAGCAGCACTTGGCGTGGCTGGCAGCGTCTCACATTGCTGGAGTGAACAACGTTCAGATGGATTTTCTCAGTCGGGGAAAGTTAGACCCTGGGGCATGGGAGCTGTTGGAGGCAGCGATGTGTTTCATTCATGGAAGACTGGGTATCCCAACCAAAGAACAGCAAGGCATTGCAATTTTACAGCCGCTGATGAGAACACGGTACAGAAGGAATTGGAGCTCTGGTGTTGCTGTGGACTCGAGGGATTCTTCTTTGTCTTCCCTTCGTGGCTTCTGGCGGACAAGGGATTTCGGAGGATAGAGAAACATCCAGGCAACGTGATCCTGGTAGCTCCAGAGTGGGCACATTGACCATGCTTCTCAGATCTGATCAACATGGCCATAGATGGACCCCTGATGTTCATACATTGGTGGACTCTCTTTCCATCAGGACTCAAATTTTTGGGTCAGGTGGCTCACTTCTGTCTCGCAGCTTTGCTTCTCAGAGGAGAGACTATTGAGATGGAGGGGATATTCAGACGTGGTTATTTCCACCTTATTGCAGGCTAGGTGACCTCCTACATCTTTGACGTTTGTGTGAATTTGGAGGCTCTTCCAGTCCTGGTCTGCTTATTGAGTGCAGCTTCAGCCTATTCAGGCTATGGTGTCACATATTTTTGCTTTTCTATGGAAAGGTTCTGGTCAAGGAACTGGCCTTTAACTCTTTGAGAGTCCAGGTAGCGACATTGGGTTGTGTCAGAGGTATCTTCTGTCCGCACATCCAGATGTTATGCAGTTCCTTCGGGGAGCTAAGAACTTGTCTTCAGGTGCAGAACATTTGTCTGTCTTGGAATCTGAATCTAGTCCTTAGAGGTTTGTGTAAGGCTCAGTTTGAACCACTAAAGAGAGCTACAGTTAAGGACTTGACTCTTAAAGTTGTGTTCTTGGTGGCAGCTTGTTCAGCCAGGAGACTTTTGGAAATCCAGGCACAGTTGTGTCGAGATCCCTTCCAACAGATGTCGAATACACTGGTATCTTTATGCATGGTACTGCCTTTTCTACCTGAGGTAGTCTCGGCGTTACATCTTAGTTATACAGTGGAACTTCTGGCTTTTCTAGATTTGGATTCCTCTACGCCTCATGGGGGGAGCATAGATTCTTAGATGGGAGGCATGCATTATTGAGGTACCTAAAGGTCACTTATGATTTTCATAGATTGGATCACCTTTTTCTACTGTGGAGTGGTCCAAAGAAGGGGAAGTAAGATGTCTAAGGCTACAATTGTGTGATGGCTGAAGGAAGCATTGAGTCAACTCACATTTCTAAAGGGTGCTCTCTACCGAGGGGTTTAGGAGTGCACTCGTTACATTCTCAGGCAACTTCCTGGACTGAGTCACATGAGTCTCCGCATGAAATTTGCTGGGTGGCTGTTGGGAAGTCGTTACACACTTTTTTTTTTTTGTTAGGCATTATCACTTGGATGTCGGGGCTCCGGCTTCCATGTGCTTTGGTGAGTGTTCTATGAGCAGAATTCTCCAGGTCCCACCCAAATTAAGGGGAGCTTAGGTACATCCCAGGAGTCTGGACTGATCTGGGTACGTACAGGGAAAGGAAAATTGATTCTTACCTGCTAAGTGTCATTCCTGTAGTACCACAGATCAGTCCGGAGACCCACCCATTTACGGGGGGGGGGGGGGGGGAATTCCGCCACTTGTACTGTTGCTTTGTATATAGTGCAGAGTTGTTGCTTTTCAATGCTGATCACTAATGTTAAATTTGGGAAACAAGTTTTCCATGTTTTTTTGGGAACTTGACCACCTTCTGGCCGTTGGAGGGGAGGGAGTTGGCTCAAAAGTTTGGTTAGAAATTTATGGCTGTTGCTGATATATCTTGGCTTGGGTACAGGTAAATGTTGAAGATATGCAGGTGGCACACTGGGTTATGTACAGTGTCAGTGAAACTTTCTCTGTCTCCATCTGCTGGCAGGGAGGCAGAACCCAGGAGTGTAGACTGATCTGTAGTACTACAGGAACGAAAATGAGCAGGTAAGAACCAATTTTCATACTCAGCTAGCTACAGGAAGCATCTGGAAGCTATTATTTCTGCATAAGATGGTGCTGCAAAGTATTGACTATAAGGGTGTACAAACTTTTGCATGTACCATATTCACTTTTTAAAATTTTGAGTCTGTAAAAAGATAAACTGCAGGGGGAAGTGACATCACCATGCATGATGCATGATGGCCGCTTAAGTGAAGAGCTCTCACGGGGCGTGCATATTTTCCCTGATTTCCAAGGTATACCAGCTCCTGATATCTGCCGTTGCTAAGAGGCATCTGGATCAGTCTGGCTGTATGTTGCTAAAGTGCAAAACTGTGAAATTGAAGCAATTTGCTTTCTCTGGAGGAAAAAAGTTTATCATGGCTTCTTCCAAGATGGCAACCAGATAAAGCATGGGGCTGTCTGAAGACCACAATGCAGTGGCAGATGATGGGCCCATGAAGGATCCTGGAGATATAGTGTCTTGTATGCTGAGCTGAAGTCTTGATTTCAGGAGATTAAGAAGGATACAAATGCAGTAAAGGAAGAGATGCTGGAAGCAGTAGTTGATCTCCATGAAGACATCTCACAACTGGTGAGAAGAGTGGAGGGTGCAGAGCATAAACTGGAGGAACATGGGACCAAGATGGTGCATTTGCATAAATCTGTTCAGGAGCTTATGTGAACCAACACCGGAGAAGCTAAAAGATCCTGACAATATGGTGAGAAGGAATAATGTTCAGGGGAATCTGAATCTCCAGAACATGCTGATTGCAACCAGACAGTGAAAACAATTGGAAAAGTAATCCTAGCAGCAGGGAAGTCCCTTAACAAAGATGTTGAAATCATATTGCAAAGAGCCTAATGCTTTCTAGGCTCTCCTAAGAAGAATGTCCCTAGGGATGTTGTGGCATGCTTCCATGAATTCTCTATGAAATGTGTAGTGATAGTTCAGACTAGAAATTTGGATTCCTTTACTTGGGAGGGGTATACCCTCAAAGTGTATAGTAATTTATCTCCAGTAATGTCACACAAGATGGGAGAGTTCAAGGAGATTGTCATTAACTTGCGAAAGGAGAACAGTCGTTACCAGTGGCTTTTTCCCTTTGGCTTAATGTTTACAATCAGTGGGCTAACGTTTAAAGTCAAAACTTTTGAAGAGGCAATTAAGTCTTTGTGAGAGGTGGGAATTTCTATTAAAGCCCCTGCAGGACAGGGACTCTACTGCTATCCAGAAAGATACTGCTAAATGCAGAGACTCAATAAAGGAGAGAGGAGTCACTGTTACTTAGCTAGCTCTTTGTTGTCTTCAAGAGCTACTATTTGACTCTGAGCCTAAGATAGATGGCAAGCCTTAGAGGGCCTATGCTCTCTTCTTTTTCACTAGTTTTTCTCTGTTTGAGATCTCAGTTGGCTGGTATTGGGAGGGGAGTGTACTAGCCAGTGGTTGTGTATCACTGGACTGATTTATGTACTTTTTGTTGCATCTCCTATCTTTAAGATTCAGGGTTTAATTTTACATGTTATATTTTTTGATTGTTTTTTCTTCTCTTGGGGGCTTCATTTGTAATGTCATTCCTAGTAACTCAAGGTCTACATTACAGTGGATTGGTGGATCAGTAGAGAGATTGGGGTGAGGGAACTTAAGGTGTTTGGAGATTTATTTTCCCGTCGATAGCAGGGCTGAATTATCCATGCTGTCATGGGAACTGCCAATCAGGGCCCGGGAGGCGGAGCTTAAGTAGCAGAGTGTAGATTTTTCAGTCTCTGCGGCTGCGCGTATGTTCCAGCGCAGGAAAGTAACAGATTCTCCTCAGTCTGTTTTTTCCGCGCGCGGGAGCGCACGCGGAGCTTCATTCTCCTCATACACTTTTTGGTTTTGTGAAGAAATGTCAAAGAAGCCGTCGGGTTTCAAACCGTGTCCCTGCGGTAAGATCATGTCAGTCACCGGACATAATCGATGCTACCGCTGTCTGGGACCAGAACACAATCAGTCCGATTGTGACTTTTGTCGACAGATGTCCCCGCGAGCCCAGCGTCACAGGGCCTACAGGATGCTGGAGCTCAAGCTCACAAATAGGCCGTCGGCGATTCACTCTTCGCCGGGGCCGGTGACGCAGACGCCACCCCAAAAGAGAAGAGCCTCGTCGTAGGACCAGCAAGCCTCCAGGACCGGAGGTAAGGCCAAGGCATAGGGAAAGACCCTGGGATCTGGGTCACGGCACGGAGGGAATCAGAACCCCGTAGCGAAACGGAGCGGTGTGAGTGACGCTTCAACTCAGGAAACACGGCGCCGATGATAGTTTGATCAGATACGAACGCACAGTGATCCATCAAGGGCACATTCCCGATCAAAAACCAAAGCCCACTCGAAACATGTCACATCGTCGAAACGGCACCGCTCGACGGGCCTAAAAAGGCCGGAGCTGTCACTGAGAATATTGACTCAGGCGCCGAGAACACCGGACACGGCGCCCATGATGCAGGAGATGGCGCACAAGACATCGGAGCCGGCGCCGAGGAGGGCGCACTCGGCACCGAAGAGACCGGAGCCGGAACGACCGGCGCCATCGGGGCTGGAGCCAGAACGACCGGAGCCGGCGCTGGAAACACTGGAACAGATGACAACGAAGACGGCGCCGTCGACATCGGAGCCGGCGCCACACAAACGAACGCCGGTGCAACAGTCTCCAGAACAGTACGTCACGCCAGGCCTCGGGTAGACTTCCAGGACTGACGCAGGTACGAAAACAGCTCATAAAACATATTGAACCACGATTGAGGCATAAAAGACAATCCTCATCTGATAGAAGTCACATGTCTTCAAAACGCTCACGATCCGGGAGGGATTCTCCTATGGATAGTGACAATTCGCACAAACGGAAGAGGTCGAGACATCATAAAAGTTCATCTTCCTCCTCCAGACATGTTCATAGGCATAGACGTCACTGGTCCTCAGACTATACGGGAGACATCACCAGCTTCATCTTTCTCCAATCCAGCAGGAAGGTCAGCACCTGCGGAGAGGCAAACAATTCCAATTTCATCCTCTAATTCATCTCGTTCCCTCTCAAAGTCTTCTGACAGGGAATCCTCCGGACAACAATCGAGAGATCAGGCTAAAACATTCGTAGAGGATACTGGTTCGAAACCCCCCGCTCAGCAGTCGGTCCAACCACGGGATGAACCGCCACCATTGGGCACGTCTCATAACCGCCCTGCCATGCCACCACAAAGGCATTCTGGGATCTCTCACAGTCCCTTGCAGGATTCTTTGAAACCCTACAAACTTCATTTATTTTACCACCAGAAGACATGTCTACTCCAAGGGAACCGACAGAACAGCCACCGGTACTGCCGGTAGGCCCAATACCGGTTCCAGTACAACCACAGCCTTCATCTCCAGCTTGCTCTCAATCCACACAGGACGAATCAATACCATCACAATCTTCGCCTTCCTCATCCACAGGCTACCCTTCAGATCCGCCAGAACAACCATCTGAACCGTATTCTCCCCCGGAGGATCTTTCCTACCCCAAGTTTGTAGAAAAGATGGGAGCTATTTTAAAATTGGAAGTGCAAAAATTGCCAGAACCCAGGGCAGAAACTTTGGGCTTTTTAAAAAATCTTCGATACACCGGGGGAGCCCTCATCGCTGCCACCACACAGTGTGTTGCATAGCGTCCTTCAAAAATCGTGGTAGACACCGTTTACCATCTCAGCGGTATCTAGGAAGACGGACTTGAAATTCAAGTTACAAAAACAGTCTACATATTCCACCCCGCAGTTACTACATGACTCCATCGTTGTAGAGTCAGCATTACAGAGGTCTAAAAAGTCAAAAACACATGCCTCAAACCCCCCTGGCAAGGATAATAAATGTTTAGATGATTTTGCCAGGAGAATCTACCAAAATGCTATGCTAACATCTCGCATTTGCCATCATCAATTCTACATGGTCCAGTACATGTATGAATGTATTCAAGCAACAAAGGGAATGTTTACCTCAACTGGAGATTACATTCCTTCTCCTATTTTAGACATGGAAGAATGTTCACGACATTTGCTGCGGACAGTCTATGAAGGGTTTGAAAACTCCTCGAGCATCAGCCACTGCAATAGCAGCACGCAGACTGGCTTGATTAAAGGCCAGTGCTATCCAAGACGACTTACATGAGAAGTTAGCTAATCTTCCTTGTATGGGAGATAACTTGTTCGGAGAGCGTTTCCACGATACAGTCAGCAAGTTGAAGGATCAAGCTCTCGTAGTTCAATCCTTAACGACACCAACATCCTCCAAACGGTACTATCAGAAGGCTCGTAGACAACCCTTCTCTAGACGCCCGTATAGGAATTATCAACCCTTTAGAAAACCACGATCGCAAAGACAGCAGCAGCAAACAGCGGCCCCAGTAAAGACCTCAGTCTTTTTAAGGACCAGGCCACCACCACCCTCAACAGCAGCACCTCCAGGGAGAATCACAACTCGCTTTTCTGCCTGGGAATCCATAACATCAGACCAGTGGGTGTTAGAAATAGTGAAGAATGGATATCAACTTCAGTTTGTCACCAATCCCCACATTCCACATCTAACACACCAGGAATCGAAAACTCTACAGCCTCAACTCGCCCAAGAGATCACCCAACTCTACCAGCAAAGGGCTATCAGGTACGTTCCCCGAGTGGACTGGAACAAGGGGTTTTACTCCCCTTACTTCCTAATTCCAAAGAAATCAGGGGGCAATCGACCGATCCTGGACCTCAGGGAATTGAACAAATGGATAGTTTGGGAAAAATTTAAGATGGTTTCTCTGAAGTCCATCCTTCCATTATTACAACCCAAGGACTGGATGTGTTCAATAGATCTGAAGGATGTGTATACACACATTCCAATCCACCGATCCTCTTTGCAATACCTATGTTTTCAATATCACAATCAACATTACCAATACAAGGTTCTTCCCTTTTGGTCTATCGGCAGCGCCCAGGGTTTTCACCAAATGTATGGTAGTGGTGGTGGCCCACCTTCGACAGCAAGGTCTGACAGTTTTTCCATATCTGGACGATTGGTTGATAGTAGCGTCGGACCCGGACCCGATTCTATTAAAGAATCATCTCACCATAGCAATCAGTTGCTTCCAGAGCTTGGGATTACTCATCAACTACCCAAAATCCACGTTACAACCAACCCAGGTCCTGCACTTCATAGGAGCTCGCCTGGACACACAAGCATTCCTTCCAGAGGACAGGAAGATAACTAAACGTTATCTCCTTTGGTCACTAAAAGAAACCCAACACCCAACGGCTCGAAACATCCTGAGGGCCTTGGGACATATGGCGGCAGCAAATTTCACGGTGCCGCCCTCGAAACATCCTGAGGGCCTTGGGACATATGGCGGCAGCAAATTTCACGGTGCCGAACACGAAACTCCACATGAGACTCTTGCAATGGGGTCTCAAGCGGCAGTGGAAACAGCATGTGCAACCATTACAAAAACGTGTAACACTGACATCTCAAATGAAGAAAGATATCAAGTGGTGGCTCCTAGAACACACGTTAAACAAGGGAGCCCTATTCAGTCCTCCGCCACATAATGCAGTCCTCACGACAGATGCATCCTAGTAAAATATCTCACTTGGAAAATAGTACTTTTAGTAGCAATAACATCGGCACGTAGAGTGAGTGAATTGCAGGCACTCGTACATTATGAACCATACCTACAATTCCATCACAATAAAGTCATCCTGTGACCTCATCCAGCCTTCCTTCCAAAGGTGATTTCGGCCTTCTATCTCAATCAATTAATCAATAGTTACCCATCTTTTTCCCAAGACCTCATTCAAACGACAGAGAACATTTGTTGCACACCTTGGACTGTAAATGAGCACTGGCTTACTACAAAAGAAGAACTCACTCCATGAACCGGGTATCTCAACTATTCGTTTCATTCAACCCGAATGCCCCGGGATTGCCAGTGGCAAAAAGAACAATTTCAAGCTGGATAGTACAGTGTATCCAGTTTTGTTACAACAGGAAGAATGTATCACTTCCCTCGCTTCCACGAGCTCATCAAGTTCGCGCCATGGCAACTTCCATGGCACATCTCAGGAATGTGCACCCAGTGGACATCTGCAAGGCGGCCACATGGTCCTCCCTACATACCATCACTTCTCATTACTGCATAGACAAGCAGTCAGCAGCAGATCCGAAACTGGGACAGGCGGTTCTTCATACATTGCCTACTTAAACCAGCGACTACCACACTCACCCATCACGCGAAAGGTAATTGATAAGCGTGATAGGGAGCTTAGGACTCCCATGACAGCATGGCTAATTCAGCCCTGCTATCAACGGGAAAAAGCAAGTTTGCTTACCGTAAACGGTGTTTCCGTAGATAGCAGGATGAATTAGCCATGCGGACCCTCCCACCTCCCTGGTAGTCGTAATTTCAGCACCTACGCTCAAGCTTAACTACAGACTGAGGAGAATCTGTTACTTTCCTGCGCGGGAACATACGCGCAGCCTCAGAGACTGAAAAATCTACACTCTGCTACTTAAGCTCCGCCTCCCGGGCCCTGATTGGCAGTTCCCATGACAGCATGGCTAATTCATCCTGCTATCTACGGAAGCACCGTTTACGGTAAGCAAACTTGCTTTTACTTACTTTAAAATATTTATATCCTGCACCCTCCACAGTTCAGTGCGGGTTACAAGTTCACACACATAATAAAACATATAAAAGCAAGTACAATGACTGGAAAAACTGGGGAATACTGAGATAACGAGAACAGATGTTCCATCTGCAGATGGGAAGCAAAACAAACCCAGAGAGACAGGACTAACTACCCGATAAAAAGGCTGTCTTGAATAGATGGGGTTTTAAGGCTCTCTTGAATTCTTTTGTATCCTTGAGAGAGTGCAGCACAAAAGGCAGAGAGTTCCAAAGTGCTGTGCCTGCTATAGAGAGAGCCCTTTCATGAGTTACTGCAAGGTGAGTGACAGACAGCTAGAACATCAAGGAAGGATTGTGAAGCAGATCGTAGAGTTCTAGATGGGATGTAAACTTTAATTATGGAATTGATCTATGGAGGAGAGTTATGGATAATTATGGCACATTTATACTGAAACACTGTTGTATTGGTAGCTTGTGTAACTGCTGTAGGACTGGGGAAATGTGATCACAGTATTGAATACCATTGAGCATCAGAATTTAGGATTAGTTATAAGGGTTTGATTTATTGAGGAAGACATGTACAGCAAATTGCAGTACAGAGATAGAGAGTATAGAGATGCGCTTTTCTTATCATACGTCTTCAAAAGCTGATGCTATAACTTTTCACAATCGCCTCCACAATTTATATCCCTCATGTATATACCTCGATAACCCTAACAAAGGTTCCTTGTTTCACCCCAAAATGGGCTTCTTCAGGGGGGATGAATTCTATATACATCTCAAAGTTTATGTATCAAGATTAAAGACCAGAAGGCAATGAATATACAATGGTTTGCAAAAGTATTTGAAGCCCACCACCACAAAAAAAAAAGATTTATATAGATTGTGCTAGACAGTATGTTTATTGCAAATCAGTATGCACTTCAAGTTACTTTTCAAAGTCACAATTCATTATTTCTCTGCACTTTTTGTAAAATAAAATTAAAAACTGAAAAACGCTGCTTGCATAAGTATTCAACCCCTGTGCTGTGGAAGCTCCAAGTCTACACAGATGAAAGATATTGGCCTCTACCTGTGAATCATTAAAGTCAGCTTTTCTGGATAAAAGACCCCCTTTTTCCGGTACCATTGGTCAGTCTATGAATCTGAAGGAAATCTGTAAAAATGAAAACCAAAGAGCATTCTAAGGAAAATAAAAATAAAGTTTTTCCTAGCGTGTAGCCAGATGGACTCAGAACAAGTGGGTATAGTGTGCTCGTGCTAGCAGTTGGAGACTGATCTGACGTCAGCACAGGTACATATACCCCCACAGGAAGTGAAGCACTTCAGTAATTTCCGTCTCCAAAGCAGTTTGGAGAGCCTGCATGCTCACTGAGCGTGTTTTCCAATACTACTTTTCTATTTTCTACTTTCTATTCTACTTACTAAATTTCTACAGGAACATCGAGCCCCGCACTCCTGCAGTGATACCCTCGGGTCCCTCCCCCAGTTGAGTTTCCCGGGGTGATTTCCGTGATCCCTCGGAGGTCTAGGCCTCGGTCCAGTGACCGAATCGCAGCAGGGATCTAGCCCCCGAGCGTGAAGGGCTTGGGTCGGGCTAAGAGGCGCCTCGGTCCCGGCGTGGACCTAGAGGCAGCGGGTGCATTTCCTCAGAAGCGGCGGTGAAGGTATTTCCCCTCTCCCCCCGCAGCCGGAGACCGCCCGGGTTCCAGCCGGGAAGCGCCGAGGATCAGGTAAGGCGTACATCTCTTATATTTGGTCTCCGAGGATCAGCGGCGTTGCCTGTATGCGGCACGCCGTGGAGGTCGCCATTTTGTCGGCCTTGTTCAGGTATTGAGCGCCCATGATAGGTGCCCTGTATACTATTGAGCATATATTGCTGGCCGCATATTATTGTGCGTATATTGTATATCCTTTGAGCGTATATTACTGAACGCATATTATTGTGCGTATATTGTATATCCTTTGAGCGTATATTACTGAACGCATATTATTGTGCGTATATTGTATATCTTTGAGCATATATTGCTGCCGCATATTATTGAGCGCATATTGTATATCTTTGAGCATATATTGCTGCCGCATATTATTGAGCGCATATTGTATTAAGCGTATATTGCTGCCGCTTATTATTGAGCGCATATTGTATTAAGCGTATATTGCTGCCGCTTATTATTGAGCGCATATTGTATTAAGCGTATATTGCTGCCGCTTATTATTGAGCGCATATTGTATTAAGCGTATATTGCTGCCGCATATTATTGAGCGCATATTGTATAAGTGTTTATTGCTGCCGCATATTATTGAGTGCATATTGTATTCAGCGTATATTGCTGCCGCATATCATTGAGCGCATATTATTGAGCGCATATTGTATTACGCGTATATTGCTGCCTCATATTATTGAGCGCATATTATATTAAGCGTATATTCTTCGCAAGCCGCGATGGAACATTCGAACACCCCGGCGTCTCCTGCGGCGGCGCCTTCTGATTCCGGCGTGAAAGCTCTCGGCCTCTCCTCAGCATGCCAGCTTAGAGCCACGCACAGCGAGGAGCCAGACTCCCTTTGTGCCCAATGTGAGGAGGCAGTAGGAGCCTCGGGCCAGGACCAGTCTCAACCGAGGTTTGCTGACAGTTCCCCAGGGGCCACCCCGGATCTAGCGGGCAGTCTCGAACAACCTGGGATCCCGGGGGACCTGGTACCCCGACAGCTAGAGACCGCTTCCATTTCCTGGGTGGATCTCTTTAAGGGGATCCATGCCTTTGTACAGATGCAATCAACTTCCCGTCCAGGCCCTGCTGCTGCTGCTGTTGCTGCTCCAGCGGATCCTGCCTCTGGACCTTCGCGCCCTTATCGTGGGCACCCGCCTCCGGGCAATCCATCTCAGACAGACCCTGATGTCTCGGAGGACGAGTCCGAACCCCCCGAGGAGGGGGAACTTCCCTCGGGGATTGAGCCATATCGTACCATGAGGCGGTTCTTTCCCAAGGAAGATCTCTCCGACCTGATATCTCAGTGCCTGGCGGAGTTGGCTATTACAGGCCCTAGTGCTACGGTGCCATCTATGCAGAACCCTCTGCTAGAAGGTCTTCGTCCTACAGCTCGCCATTTTCCCTTCTTGCAAGCAGCACAGCAACTGATTGATTTGGAATGGGCTGCACCAGCGGCCTCATTCAAAGGGGGTCGGGCCCTGACAGGCATGTACCCCCGGACCCGGCCATCAAGGAGATGCTGGCGTGCCCTCAGGTGGACGCCTTGGTGAGCGCTGTGGTCAAGCGCACTACCATTCCAGTTGAGGGGGGGGGGCGGCCCTCAAGGAGCCTCATGACCGGCGACTGGACGCCATCCTGAAACAGACTTTTGAGGTGGCTGCTCTAGCTTTGCGGATCACAACCTGCTGCACAGTGGTGACGCGTTCCTGTTTGTCACAGGTTAGGAACAATGCTCCGGCAGCGGACATGGAGTCAGCTCTCTCGTTCCTCACGGATGCCGCATTCGATCTAGTCCGTACAACAGCCAAGGGGGTCTCATCCTCTGTTGCTGCCAGGAGGCAGCTCTGGATACGGAATTGGTCAGCCGATGCTCCTTCGAAGACACGCCTCACCAGAATGCCCTTTAGGGGTTCTCTCCTGTTCAGCAGCGACCTTGATAAAATGGCCAGCACATGGGGTGCCTCTCCAATACCTCGCCTGCCGGAAGATAGGTTCAAGAGGAACCAGCGCGCCTTTCCGACGCCTTCCAGAGGTAGAAGCTCCCAACGCTTCACTCCTTATAGGAGTCGCTACCAGGCACCCTGTCCTCAGGCCAGGAACCAGTCCTTGCGGACCAAGCAGCACAAGAGGGGAGCCGGCTCGGGTTCAGGGCCCGGCCCGCCTCCCAATGAAAATCAGCCGATCCATCCGGGGGACGGAGCCATAGGGGCAGGTTAACCCTCTTCTACCCCAGATGGGTCGAGATTACGTCGGATCAGTGGGTCCTCGCCATCATCCGAGAGGGGTATTTTCTGGACTTTCATCATCTCCCTCCGGACAGGTTTGTGGAATCTCCGTGTCCAATCCACAGGAAGGCAGCATTGGAAGCTACCCTGGAGAGGCTCCTGTCCTTGAAAGCCATAATCCCAGTACCTGCATGGGAAATGGATTCTGGGCATTATTCCATTTATTTCATGGTACCCAAGAAAGAGGGCACTTTCCAGCCCGTACTGGACCTCAAGTCAGTCAATCGATACTTAAGGGTCCCGAGGTTTCGCATGGAAACTCTTTGCTCAATCAAGACCGCAGTACAGCCAGGAGAATTCCTCACGGCCTTAGACTTGTCAGAAGCCTACCTGCATATCCCGATCCATCCGGATCATCAGCGCTACCTACGCTTCAAGGTTCTGGGACGACACTTCCAATTCCGGGCTTTGCCCTTCGGGTTAGCCACAGCGCCGCGGACCTTCACCAAGGTGATTGTAGTGGTAGCAGCGGCGCTCAGACGGGAAGGAATCCTTGTCCATCCCTACCTAGACGATTGGCTGATCAGGGCGAAATCACGAGAGGAGAGCCATCGGGCAACCAACAGAGTGATCGCCCTTCTGGAAAGCCTGGGATGGGTAGTCAACCTCAACAAGAGTTGCCTACAGCCTTCCCAATCATTGGAATACCTGGGAGTCCAGTTCGACACCCACGCAGACAAAGTCAGTCTCACTACCAAGAGAAGGTTAAAAATTCAGACGCGTCTCCGGTCCTTGATGGGAGCCAGCCGGCCCATAGCTTGGGATTATCTGCAGGTTCTCGGCCTCAAGGCATCCACCCTGGAAGTGGTACCCTGGGCAAGGGCCCATATGAGACCTCTACAACGCTCCCTGCTCTCTCGCTGGAGCCCCCGCTTCCGGAATTATTCCGTGCATCTACCTCTGCCAGCCAGAGTGCGGACCCAGTTACGGTGGAGGTTGCAGTCCAACCACACGAGCAGGGGGTCGAAGATGTCCTCCCCCACGTGGATTCTGCTCACCACAGAAGCCAGCCTGAGCGGATGGGGAGCACACTGCGAAGAACTCACCGCACAAGGCGGTGGAACAGAGAAGACTCGGGGTGGAACAGAGAAGACTCGGGGTGGAACATCAACCGCCTAGAGGCACGGGCAGTCCGGTTAGCCTGCCTGCGATTTGCTCACAGACTGCGGAACCGGGCAGTCAGAGTGATGTCCGACAACGCCTCCACGGTGGCATATATCAACCGTCAGGGCGGAACCAGAAGCCGACAGGTGTCTCTAGAGATAGCCCCGCTGATGGCTTGGGCAGAGGCGAATCTCCAGGACATCTCCGCCATCCACATTGCCGGAAGGGACAACACCGCGGCAGACTTCCTCAGCAGAGAGAGCCTAAATCCGGGGGAATGGCAGCTGTCGCCCACAGCCTTCCAGATGATTGTGGATCACTGGGGGATTCCGGACATGGACTTACTAGCGGACAGGTCCAATGCTCAAGTACCCAGATACTTCAGCCGCAAGCGAGATCCGTTCTCTCACGGGATCGACGCCCTGGTTCAGCCATGGCCTCCAGGGACCCTGCTATACGCCTTTCCTCCGTGGCCCCTGCTGGGCACCCTTATCCACAAGATTCAGAAGCTCCAGGGCCTAGTTCTTCTAGTGGCACCAGACTGGCCAAGAAGACCCTGGTACGCGGACATGAGAAGACTACTGGCAGGGGAGCCCCTTCCCTTGCCTCCTCTCAGGGACCTGCTACGTCAAGGTCCCATCCTCCACGAGGATCCGGCTCAATTCTCTCTTACGGTCTGGCCATTGAGAGGGCTGGACTGAAGAAAAGAGGTTACTCGGAGCCGGTTATAGATACCCTCCTCCAAGCTCGCAAGTTTTCCACATCCTTCACCTACGTAAGGATCTGGAGAGTATTTGAAGCCTGGTGCGACACTCATGGCACCAATCCACATGCGACCACAATCCCTATTGTTTTGGATTTCCTGGAAGATGGACTTCAGAAGGGTCTCTCCCTCAGCTCCATCAAGGTTCAGGTGGCTGCGCTGTCTTGCTACGGTCCCAGGAGGGACGGCAAGACCATTGCCACGCACCCAGATGTTTCTCGCTTCCTGAAAGGAGTCAAGCATATTCGTCTGCCACTGAAGTGGCCAGTGCCTCTGTGGAACCTCAACATAGTTTTGGATTTCCTCGCGGGATCCACCTTCAGACCCCTTCGGGGCCTATCTCTCCGTTCTCTAACTTTGAAGATGGTGTTCTTGCTGGCCGTATGTTCAGCACGCCGTATCTCGGAGCTACAGGCGCTGTCCTGCCGTGACCCCTTTCTCAGTATCACTCCAGAGGCTATCCATCTTCGCACGGTTCCATCCTTACCTAAAGTCGTCTCACAATTTCACCTCAATCAAACCATATCCTTGCCAACCACGGCGGGTTTGAAGAAATCAGAAGAAAGGCGTTTACTACGCCATCTCGACATCGGCAGATTGCTGCCCAGATATCTGGAAATGACAGAAGCAGTACGAAAGATGGACCATCTGTTCGTCCTGCACAGCGGGAAGAAACAAGGAGAAAGCGGCCTCTCGGCCCACCATCGCCCGCTGGATTAAAGAAGTTATCAGAGCGGCCTACATAGAGGCCGGGAGGTCACCACCTCTACAAGTCAAGGCTCATTCTACCAGAGCCCAAGCAGCATCTTGGGAGGAATCTCGGATGCTGTCGCCTGCAGAAATATGTCAGGCGGCGACATGGTCTTCCCTCCATACCTTCTCCAGGTTTTACCGTCTGGATGTCCAGGCCAGGGAGGACACAGCATTTGCGAGGGCGGTCTTACGCGGTCCTCAGGCAGCCTCCCGCCCAGTCCGGGAGTAAAGCTTTTGTACATCCCACTTGTTCTGAGTCCATCTGGCTACACGCTAGGAAATGTTGAGATTACTTACCTGATAATCTCGTTTTCCTTAGTGTAGACAGATGGACGCAGCATCCCGCCCGGCTGCCGGTATACATGGGTTTCACCGATTCAAGGTAGGCCATGTCATTTTCTTACATAAGAGCGTCCCCTTTGCCAGGTGTCGACGCCTTCCAGTTGGGAATGCTGGCAGTCACCAGCTAATATCAATCGGTCAGGGGAATCCTGTTTCACTATTTCATTGATCGTCAGTACACATATATCCATAACAGCTTTTGCAAGGAAGATTACTGAAGTGCTTTACTTCCTGTGGGGGTATATGTACCCGTGCTGACGTCAGATCTGTCTCCAGCTGCTAGCACGAGCACACTATACCCACTTGTTCTGAGTCCATCTGTCTACACTAAGGAAAATGAGATTATCAGGTAAGTAATCTCAACAATAGAGATGCACAAGATAGGAAAAGGCTACAAAATAATATCCAAGTACTTGGCTATCCCACTGAGCATCATTTGATCAATTGTGAGAAAATGGTAGCTACATCATACCACCTAGACAAGGCCGTCCCTCAAAACACAGCATTTGAGCAAGAAGGAAACTTGTGAGGGAAGCTGCAGAGAGGCCAACAATCACTTTGAAGGAGCTACAGAGTTTAGTGGCTGAGACTGGAGTGGAGGTGCCACCAGTCAACCATATCAAGAACTGTGCATACAACTGACCTGCCTTGGAGTGTGGTTAGAAAGAAGCCATTATTGAAGAAAAACCACATCAAAGCACGTCTGGAGTTTGCCAGAAAGCATCTGTGTGACCCAGCTAAAATGTAGGATAGGTTTTGTGGTCAAATGAGAGAAAAATGGAGCTTTTTGGCCAAAATTCAAAACGCTCTCTGTGGCACAAACCTAACAGTGCCCAATCCTCAGCAAATACCATTCCAACAGTAAAGTATGGGGGTGGCAGCATAATGTTGTGGGGATGCTTTTCCTCAGTGGGGACTTGGGCATCTTGTTAAAAGTGAAGGATAGATGGATGGTGCAACTTACAGGGAGATACTGCAAGACAACATGCTTCAGTTTGCTAAAAGAAAAAATAAAATAAAACTTGGGAGAAAGTTCACCTTTCAGCAGGACAGTGATCCCAAGCACAAAGCCAAAGCAACACAGAAGTAGTTGAACAACAAAAAGGTGAATGTTCTACAATGGCCAAGTCCAGATTTCAATTCAATCGAGAATTTGTGGCACTATTTGAAACCAACCCGGAGCAAATCTGCCAGGAAGAATGGGTAAAAATCACTCCCAAACAGTGTGCAAAGCTGGTAGAAACGTACCCCAACAGACCAAGTATTAGTCTTAAGGGGGTTGAATACTTACACAAGGAGCAGAGAGAGAATGAATTGTGACTTTGAAAAATGACTTAAAGAGCATACTGGTTTGCAGTAAGCATACTGTTTGGAACAATCTGTATAAGTGTCATTTGTACTTGATACATCTGCCTTTTTTTAGGGAGTCGAATACTTTTGCAAGCCACTGTATTTACAAACCAAGAGAATATGAATTGAATCAGCAATCCTTAAGATGCATCCTCAACATTTTAAACAAGTCACTTGTACATCTGCATAACTCACATAAATGGCTAGCACTATAACTTTTGTACATCTATTATTTGTAATAATTTAAATGATTGATTAAAGAGTATATAAATGTATTGTTTAATGTGTTAATTATAATTTTTTGCTCTCATTTCAAATAACATGTTTAACTTTGTACTATGTAGAGGTTTTTTCAGCTTATGTTAGAGTAATTTCATATGAATATAGGCACATAAAACAGCATTTTGAAAATTACCTTAGGGGTTGTACATATATTGAAGTGATTCTGTGCTATTTTTACACATATTGCAAAGAACTAGTCCTTGGTGTAGAGTTGGGGCGGGGAGCAAGCTGTTATAAAATTGGGCTCTTAGAGATTAATTGAATCATACAGTTTTGACTAGGATGCCTAAACATTTGCACACAACTGTATATTCCAGTCTTCCTTTTTACTTAACATTTTGGAACTATAAAATTCAAGTGAACAAAGTCCCCACTATCAATATTCAGTGATAGTGCTTATTTTCTTAAAACTTAAAGCTGTAAAGTCCATATGAGGGCTAAAGTAATTCCATATCCAGCTCCCACATTTAAACACCCAAGAATCCTTTAACCCAATAATGAAACACCTTGAGTTTCTTAATCACATGATCATTTCCAGCCAAACCAGTTTACACCTCCTGACTTGTCCAAGAATCATTCAAAAAAAAAACTCCAAACCATATTGTAATCCCTGTTCAATCATGAAATTGTAAATCTAAAACATCCACAATTTTTGACAGAACACTGACCACTCAATTTCCAGATTTAACCCTGTTGGAGACATTTTATTCAATTTGAAAAGCTATCTTTGTTCAGGTTCAAACAACTGTTGATCCAGGTTGTCACTCCAAATGGATAGCTTTTTGTTTTTACCAGTGTTAGAATTCATAATGTATCAGGTCAGAGTAAGTCCTATTGACACATCAGTGTTTCACTGCTCAGGGGAAACAGCATGAACCAAAATGGAAAATAAAATTATTTCATGCCAGTGGACTTATACTGACATGTGATACAATCATCAAAAAGATCACTGTTCATCAAAATGTCTGCATGCTGTGCAGATTGAATAGTAAACTGGAGACAAAGTTGCTTAATTATTAGCTTCCATAGAAGTCTGTTAGTAAATCTAAGAAAATACCATTAAAGAAATATATAAAACTATTTGGAATGATATCTAAGTTGCTAAAAATAAATGAGAAAATTGATACATCCAACCTGATCTAATAATTTTATTCTACTGAGCATCATCTGATGATATTCAGATCACTATAAAAGTTGTGAAAATATGAACCTAATAGTCTCCCTAAGTTTTTAAGAAGTGTCTCCCATAGTACCTGTAAAACAGATCTGTTTGACAGTGCTACAGTTTTTAGTTCTTATTGTTTTGAAGGTGCCAGAGAGACTTTTATTCTCAGTTGTTCATTTCTTTTCCAACAGCAGCATTAGGTAAACACATCTGATCTGAAGTTTTGGGCAGAGAGATTCTGCTTTCCTCTTAGGACAAGTAGGATGGTAGTCCTCACACATAGGGTGATGAAATTGGATGGAGCTTGGCACAGAAAACTTATGTCAAAGTTTCTGGAACTTTGAGCATGCCTAGCATGCTGTATTCCACAGGTATATGGGGTCCCTCTTCAGTCTCTCTTTTTCCACAGAGCTTTCACCTTGCGGTAGAGTGAACTCATGGTTTTTCTTTGGAAACTGCATTTGAAAACTCTTTTCACCATCCTTTTTAGGTTTTTGCATGAATTCATCTAATGCAGGTCCCTGTTGGTTCCCTCTAGTTTCCCCAATCAGTTTTTTTGGCAGTTCGGTAAGTCTTATTTCTGTCAGAGCCATGGCAACACTGGTGACCCACTTGCAAGCAGTTTCCGTGGAGGAGATCCGCAAGTCTGCGACATGGAGTTCTCTCCACACATTCACATCGTACTACTGCCTGTATAGGGATGACCGATGTGACAGTAGGTTCGGCCAGTCTGTCCTCCGGAATCTCTTTGAGGTGCAGAACCCAGCTCTCCCTACCTAGGGCCCATTGTTTGGGTTCAGGCCGTCTCCCCCTCTGTTACCAACAGCAATGTGGTTGTTGTGCCTATTGGCACCTAGTTAGGTGTCTTTTGGTCCCCTTTTGCATTGGGGAGCAGCCTGTAGCTAGGTATTCACCCATGTGTGAGGACTACCATCCTGTTTGTCCTAGGAGAAAGCAGAGCTGCTGATCTGTAACAAATGTTCTCCTAGGACAGCAGGATGTTAGTCCATACGAAACCTGCCCACCACCCCGCAGAGTTGGGTTTCTCCTCTTATTATTTTTCTTATCATAATTCTATGTTACGATATTGAAGAGAGACTCCGTGTGGATTAGGGCATACTGGGCATGCTTAGTGTGCCTAGTCAAAGTTGTAGAAACTTTGACATACGTTTTCTGTGCTGGGCTCCATTGGATGATGTCACCTATGTGTGAAGACTAATACCCTGCTGTCCTAGGCAAATACAACTTTGTATAAAACCATTATACATATCAATTTATTGCTTGAATCCCTTGTACATATCTTATCCCCATGTGTCTGTGTTCACCCTCCCCCCGCCCCCCCCCCTTTGTCATGACTACCCCTACCCCTCCCTCCCTAAGTTATTTAGTTTCTTGCTCTGTTACTGCATTAGTTTCTTGCTCTGTTACTGCATTTATGTTACATACTGTTATTTGTAAAGGCTTCTGCCTATATATCTTATGGTTGTACGTTACTTGTAAACCGGCACGATGTGCAAACGGCTGTCGGTATATAAAATTAAATAAATAAATAAATAAAACACCTGTTTACAGGTAAGCAACTCTACTTTATTTGCAGATATTTAGGAGACTGTAGTTTTGGTTTTGGTTTTTTTTTGAAGTGTCAAAGCCATGGGTGTAAGCTTGGTTTTCTTCTCTTGACAGGAAGTGTACCGTAACTCCATGCCAGCTTCCAGTTTCCAGCAGCAGAAGCTGCGCGTTTGTGAGGTCTGCTCTGCCTACTTGGGCCTCCACGATAATGACAGAAGACTTGCGGACCACTTTGGAGGGAAACTGCATTTGGGGTTCATTGAAATCCGAGAGAAGCTGGATGAACTGAAGGTAAACCATATTAATTGTGTTATTGTATATGTAACTAAAAAGGTTGCAAGTAGTAAATAGTTCTTATATGAAAATTGTTTACATGGATATAGAAAGAAAAAAGTTTGATACAAGCTCTCCTCAGATACACTATGCATACATATTGCTGTTTTACATTGTTTATAGAGACTTGTAGCAGAAAAACAGGAGAAACGGAATCAGGAGCGACTGAAACGTAGAGAGGAACGTGAGAGAGAGGAGAGAGAGAAACTGAGGAGGAGGTAGGATATCTTTAAAGATGTTGCTATTGTGTGGTGCCTCAAACTTGGATCCCAAGTTTCCTTTTCAAACATCACTTTGTGGCTAAGATGCTATTTACTCTGCTAGTTACTGAATCATTGTCCTGTAATTGCAGATCCTTGTGTACAGTTTGCCAGGGTTTTGCAATCTTTTCAAACACAAGACACACTTAAAGAAACAAAAATGTTATGTGGCACATCAGCCTTGTGTGGACACAGAGGAGTCATACAGCCGAATGAAGAGATAGGGAAGCACTGAAAGCCCCACCAGTTTCTCTTCTGAAGTTTTTAAAACAAAAGGAAGAAGGAGGGGGGTGGGGCCTAGAAACACACGGGCCTGTCACAGTGAAAGTGTTCCAGTGACTTTTGAAGTTTCTTGATGTGCCTTTGTCATGGTGGAAGACTCCAGCAGTCCCCCAATACTACCAGCTTTATGCAGTGCTTTAAAACCATCTGCTTAAGATGGTAGTTTTGGGGGACCACTAGTGTGATACTGGTGCATCAGTTAAAGTCAAAAGCTATACATGGATAGAAAGAGCAGTATGCATACACAGTGTGGACCTGCTCTCTCTGTTCCTTACTGTGCCTGGATGACTCCTACTTCTGTGCTCTTCCCTCAGTTTCTTGCTGCAAGCAGATCTCCCCACCCTTGGACTCCAGCTCCCTCTATATACAAATACGGGAGAAGGCAGAAGTCAGAGTGGTGTGGGCAGCCGGCTCGGTTAGTTACTTGGCTGCTAGAGCTGTGCCACTGTTGCTGCCCTTAATGCTAAGAGTGAGTTGCATCCATGCTCAACGCTTATTTTCCCCATTTCATGCTGCTTAGTAATAAGCATCTGTACTCAGTGCATGCTTTCTCGCTCAGCTCGATTTGGGGATAAGAAAGGATGGAAGGGCTATTAAGGAGGAGCCTCAGGAGAAGGAAGAGGCAGAGGTGCTGTGTGTAATATGTGTGCTGTATAAAGCTTGGCTCAGCGGTCGCTGTCCATGTCCTGTATTCTATCCATTCCCAGACTCTGGGGACTCATACTTTAGTCAGAAAGGAGAGGCATGCATGACTACACAAATGCTCAGAAAGGATTTCTGCACATTTGAGAGCTACGGCTGATGTGTCTTATTGCTGCAAGGTACTAATAGCAGAGCCTGGTTTGGACCTGAGCATCAGGCAGCAAGTGACTCTTCTACAACATACCTTATTTAAACAATGATCTTGTATTTATTTTTAACAAATCTAGAATTACATGACAACTTAAGAGCTTGTTTTATAGGTGCCACAGGAAGGGCGGGGGGAGGGGTTATGCTGCAGCCTCGTAATTTCATTTTTTTTTTTGGCCTTTGTATTCCCTCCTCTTCTCCCATATTCCCTTTTCCTCTCCTTCATTTCCCTGCTTCTTATCAGCTCCCTGCCAAAGTTTTACTGCTTTTTTCAGTCTCCTCTGACAGGTATTTGGCCACAGCAATTGTCCCTCTCCTTCACAGCCTGGTAAGGGTCAGCAGTCTTTGGTAGTTTTGGCCCTAGTAGCAGTGGCAGTCTTTGGTGGCCTAGCAGAATGGGCTCTGTTGGGTCACTGGAGGGGGATGGGTGGTGGGATGGGTGGTGTTCACAGGGAGTGGGATGGGTGGTGTTCAGTTTGTGGGGCCCTAAGAGCCCTGCCAGTCCTTCTAGCTACAAGTTCCTCCTGTTCTGTTTCAGCAACAAAGCCTGGGGAACATTGCCAGCTCCACTCTACCAGCTGCTGGCATCACCTCTTTGACTTCAGGGCCTGGGGAGCCCTGCCACTTCTGTTCCATCTACTGGCATGCTTGTTACCAGTTTGTCCACTTCCCCAGGGTTTACAATGCAGTTCCCTGTACGTACCCAGATCAGTCCAGACTCCTGGGTTTTGCCTCCACTCCAGCAGATGGAGACTGAGAAAGTTTTACTGACACTGCCACATAACCCCAGGAGCCACCTGCAGTCACTCAGTATTTCTGTTTCCAGCAGATGGTGGAGATGCAAAGCCTGCAGTCAGACTGGGGAAAAAAATCAAACTTTCCTAGCATGTAGCAGATAGACTCAGAACCAATGGGTATAGTGTACTCCTGGTAGTTGGAGACGGATCAGATTTCAATCTGACGTCAGCGCTAGTACATATACCCCTGCAGGAAGTGCAGCTCTTCAGCATTTTCCATCTCCATAGCAGTTAGGGACTACCTGCACACTCTCACAGCGTTTGAGTAAATTCAACAGAGAAAACCCAAAATAAGAAATCTTACCTCTACAGACGAGCCCCGCTCTTCTGCGGTGACACCCTCGGGTCCCTCCCCCAGTTGAGAATTCCCGGGGTGATTTCCATGATCCCTCGGAGGTAAGCCTCGGTCTGGCGGCCAACCCTCGGCGGGGACCTAGCCCCCAATTTTGGGTGCAGCTGAGAGGCAGCGGGTGCAACCTCTAACGCGGCGGTGAAGGTATTTGCCCTCTCCCCCCCCGCAGCCGGAGACCGCCCGGAATGAAACCGGGAAGCGCCGAAGACAAGGTAAGGTAGAAATCTTCTTTAAAGACTTCTTGAGCTTCGGAGACCGGAGTCGCACAGGTTGCCGTCCGGGACCAGTGCCACCGGGTTGATCCGCCCTAGCAAGGCTAGGCCCCGGTTAGATCCAAGGGTCTTCCCACGTGGAGACCCTCCGAGGTGGTTGCCATATTGTCCGCGTGGTCGCCATCACCATTTTGGCCCTGTTCGCCGCCCTGTCCGCCGTCTCGATCCGTGCGCACAAATTTACCTGTGCGCACAACGTTGCACGCACAAGTGCCGTGCGCACAAGATACGCACGTATCACGCACTTACTGTGCCGGGCGCATAACTGCGACTTATGTGCACATCCTGAGCACACATCCAATCCACGCGCATATCTTCGCACCGGAGCGCATAACAAATTTTAAACGCCTATATCCATGGCACCACCGGAAAAAGAGCTCAGGGCCTCTGCCCAGCATGCCACATCAGAGCCGCACAACATGAAGAGGCCAACGCCCTGTGTATCCAGTGCGAGGAGGCCCTGGGGTATCCAGCCCAGGCCCAGCCCCAGTCGGGACTGGGTTCTAGCTCCTCAACAAGTACCCTGGACCTAGTGAACCCCAGTGGAACCTCCCTCAATCGGGACCCCCCCAGGGACGCAGCACCTCCTAGCTTGGACCCAGTGTCTATCTCCTGGGTGGAACTCTTCAAAGGCCTGCACACACCTTCGTTCACTTGCAGACGGAGCCCCAGATAACATGGCCACAGCCTCCACCAGAGAACTTTACGCCCCGGGCCCCTATAGGCCCAGAGATGTGATTCCACCGCCGAGAAGCCCCACTTATGGGGTCATGGACAACTCTAAGGAGGAGTCGGAGCCCCTGAAGGAAGGGAAACTCCCTCCGGGGACAGAGCCTCACCGGACCATGAGGCGCTTCTTCACCAAGGACGAGCTTCCAGACCTAGTCACTCACAGCCTGAAGGAGCTTGCTATCCCGGGCACAAGTGCCTCGGGGGAACCTAAGATGAACCCCCTGCTAGAGGGACTCCGTCAGACCTCCCGCCATTTCCCTCTTTTACAAGCCGCCAACAGCTAATCGACCTGGAATGGGTTGCGCCAGAGTCTTCATTCAAAGGGGGACGGGCTCTGGCAGCCATGTACCCTCTGGACCCGGCGGCCAAAGACCTTCTGACATGCCCAAAAGTGGATGCTATGGTCTGCACAGTCTCAAAGCGCACTACCATCCCAGTGGAGGGAGGTGCAGCACTCAGAGATGCTCAAGATAGACGTCTGGAATTCATCCTCAAACAGTCATTTGACGTCGCCGCTATGTCTCTACAGATAGCAGCCTGCTGCGCCGTGGTGACGCGTGCCTGCCTATCACAGACCAGGAGCAACACTCCTGGGGAAGCCATAGAACCAGCGGTATCATTCCTCGCGGACGCTGCTTCTGATCTGGTGCGCACCGCAGCTAGAGTGGCAGCCAGGAGGCAACTCTGGCTCCGAAGCTGGTCAGCCGACGCGTCTTCCAAAATGACACATAAGAATGCCCTTCAAGGGATCCCTCCTGTTCGGAAGCGAACTAGAGAAACTCGCTAACAAATGGGGTGAGTCCCCACTGCTGCGGCTACCGGAGGACAGGAATAAGAGAAACCGGCGACCCTTCCCCTGATCTTCCAGGGGCAGAGGTTCACAGCGTTTCAACCCATACAGAAACACTTATCAAGTGCCTTGTTCTACAGGCAGGAACCAGTCCTTTCGGAACAAGCACAACAAAAGGGGAACCAGCTCGGGACCAGGCCGCAGCCGCACCCCACAATGAGAATCAGCCGACCCGTCCAAAGGAAGAAGCCATAGGGGGCAGACTTGTCCTATTCTACCAAAGATGGGTCAAGATAACTTTGGACAAGTGGGTCCTAACCATCATTCGAGAGGGGTACTACCTGGATTTCCTCCGGACAAGTTCGTGGAATCCCCCTGCCATGACCCCTCCAAGAGGGTGGCAGTGGAAGCTACACTGACCAGATTACTAGCCCTAGAGGCCATAACCCCAGTGCCTCCACAACAAATAAATACTGGGCATTATTCCATTTATTTTATCATCCCCAAGAAAGAGGGAACGTTCAGACCCATCCTGGACCTCACGTCGGTCAACCATCACCTGAAGAACCCCCGTTTCCGCATGGAAACCCTACGCTCTGTAATAAGGGCGATACAACCGGGAGAGTTTCTCACATCCCTGGATCTGTAGGAAGCCTACCTACACATTCTGATCCATCAAGAACATCAGCGCTTTCTACGCTTCAAAATCCTGGACCGTCACTACCAGTTCTGGGCACTACCCTTCGGGTTAGCCACAGCACCCCGGACGTTCACCAAGATCATAGTGGTGGTGGCAGCAACACTGAGTAAGGAAGGATTCCTCGTGCACCCTTACCTAGACGATTGGCTGAGCAGGGCGAAAGCCCCAGAGGAAAGTTACCGGGCAACCAACAGAGTCAAAACTCTCTACTGGAGAGCCTCGGATGGGTGGTCAACACAAACAAGAGCTGTCTGCAGCCCTCCCAGTCTCTAGAATACTTAGGAGTCCGATTCAACACCAAACAAGACAAGGTCATCCTGACACCGACAAGGCTATCAAAACTGATGAACCAGTTGCAAACCCTGCTGAGCGAACCTCGCCCCACAGCATGGGATTACATACAAGTCCTCGGTCTCATGGCATCCACACTGGAAGTAGTGCCATGGGCACGAGCTCACATGAGACCCCTACAGCGCTCGCTTCTATCGTGCTGGAATCCACTGTCCCAGAACTACACCATACGTCTACAGCTCCCGGGCAGAGTTCGGACCCAACTATGATGGTGGCTACAAGACGACCACTTAAGCCAGGGAACAAGGCTATCCTCACCAACCTGGATCTTGCTGCCCACGAGGATGTGAAGCACACTGCGAAGAGCTAACCACCCAAGGGCAGTGGAACACAGAAGAGTCGGGATGGAACATCAATCGCCTAGAAGCCCGGGCAGTCAGACTAGCCTGCCTACGGTTCGGCCACAGACTCCGAGACAAAGCGGTCAGAGTAATGTCGGACAACGCCACAGCAGTGGCCTACATCAACAGTCAGGGAGGAACCAGAAGCCAACAGGTGTTTCTGGAAATAGACCTCCTAATGTCGTGGGCGGAAGCCAATCTCCAGGAGATCTCAGCTGTCCACATCGCCGGGAAATACAACATCACGGCGAATTATCTCAGCAGAGAAAGTCTAGACCCAGGAGAATGGATGCTGTTGCCCGCAGCTTTCCAACTGATAGTGAACCGTTGGGGAACACCAACAATGGACCTTCTGGCAAACCGGTCCAATGCCCAAGTACGCAGTTTCTTCAGCCGCAGGCGGGAACCTCCGTCCCAGAGAATCGATACCCTGGTACAGACCTGGCCACAGGAGACTGTTATATGCCTTCCTGCCATAGCCTCTATTGGGCGCAATCATTCACAAGATAGAACAACACAGGGGACCAGTTCTTCTGATGGCCCCGGACTGGCCAAGAAGGCTGTGATACGCAGTCATGCGAAGACTACTGACAGGGACCCCCCTGCCACTACCTCCACACAGAGACCTGCTCCGACAAGGGCCGATCCTCCACGAGGATCCAGCTCGATTCTCTTACGGTCTGGCCATTGAGAGGACTCGCCTGAGGAAGAGTGGATACTCGGGAGCAGTAATTGACACTCTACTCCGAGCACGCAAGTTCTCCACATCTCTAACATACATTAGGATTTGGAGAGTATTCGAAGCCTGGTGCGAGGACCACGACATGATATCACGCTCAGTCAAAATTCCTGCGATCTTGGAATTCCTACAGAGCGGCCTACACAAGGGATTGTCCCTCAATTCCATCAAGGTACAGGTAGCCGCATTGTCATGCTACGGAACCAAGAGCGAGAGCGACAACATAGCCTCTCACCTGGATGTTTCCCGCTTCCTGAAAGGAGTCAAGCACATCCGATCACCCCTAAAGTGGCCGGTACCTCTTTGGAACCTCAACCTGGTCCTAGATTTCATAGCAGGAGCCTCCTTCAGACCTCTATGCGGCCTGGATCTCTGACTATTAACATTGAAGACAGCCTTCCTGCTGGCAGTGTGTTCAGCCCGTCGCATATCCGAGCTACAAGCACTGTCCTGCCGTGAGCCGTTTCTCAGGCTCACCCTGGGAAACATCCAGTTACGCACAGTTCCTCCCCAAAGTGGTGTCTCACTTCCATCTCAACCAAACCATCTCGCTACCATCGCCAGATGAACATAAGAATTCGGAAGAGGCTCGAAGTCTTCGCCACCTCAACATCGGCACACTCCTATCCAGATACCTGGAAATGTCTGAACCCGTACGAAAAACGGACCACCTATTCATCCTTCACAGCGGGAAGAAACCAGGGGAAGCGGCCTCGCGAGCAACCATTGCCCACTGGATTAAGGAAGTCATCAAGGCGGCCTACATAGAAGCAGGCAAGCCGCCACCTCTACAAGTCAAGGCCCATTCTACTAGAGCCCAGGCAGTGTCCTGGGCGGAAACCAAGATGCTGTCACCCGCCGAGATCTGCAGGGCGGCACATGGTCCTCCATCCACACCTTCTCCAGGTTTTACCACCTGGATGTTCAGTCTCGGGAGGACACAGCATTTGCAAGGGCAGTTCTAAGTGGGTCACAGGCAGCCTCCCACCCAGTTCGGGAGTAGCTTTCACACATCCCATTGGTCCTGAGTCCATCTGCTTCAACGGCAGGGGAGAAGAAAAAAGGATTCACACTCACAAAGCGGGGAGTAGCTGGCTTGTTACGGCGGTTACTACCACAAACCAAATAAGCCTGATACTTCACTTTCAATGCATTTCCAGCATAGCTCTCTGCTTTAACGGCAGGGGAGAAGAAAAACTGATACTTCACACATATCCAGCATAGCTCTCTGCTTCAACGGCAGGGGAGAAGAAAAACTGATACTTCACGCATATCCAGCATAGCTCCCTGCTTCAACGGCAGGGGAGAAGAAAAACAACCAATAAGGGCTGAATAACATAGTCTGGGTAAAACAAATAAGCATGGGTGTAGCTTGCTTATTGCGGCGGTTACTTCCCCTACTACCCCTAACTAATCAAGCTTGATATTTCACTTGGATGCAGCTCTATCACTGCTCTCTACATTAATGGTGGGGGTGGAAGGGAAATAGAACCAAAGAGCTAAGAGAAACAGATAAGTATGAGAAAAAATTGTGAAGCTTGCTGGGCAGACTGGATGGGCCGTTTGGTCGTCTTCTGCCGTCATTTCTATGTTTCTATGCTACACGCTAGGAAATGGAGAAATTTCCTAGCGTGTAGCCAGATGGACTCAGAACAAGTGGGTATAGTGTGCTCGTGCTAGCAGTTGGAGACTGATCTGACGTCAGCACGGGTACATATACCCCCACAGGAAGTGAGGCAATTCAGTAATTTCCGTCTCCAAAGCAGTTTGGAGAGCCTGCATGCTCGCTGAGCGTGTTTTCCAATACTACTTTCTATTTTCTACTTTCTCTATTCTACTTACTAAAATTCTACAGGAACATCGAGCCCCGCACTCCTGCGGTGATACCCTCGGGTCCCTCCCCCAGTTGAGTTTCCCGGGGTGATTTCCGCGATCCCTCGGAGGTCTAGGCCTCGGTCCGGTGGCCGAATCGCGGCAGAGATCTAGCCCCCGAGCAAGAAGGGTTTGGGCCGGGCTGAGAGGCGCCTCGGTCCCGGCGTGGACCTAGAGGCAGCGGGTGCATTTCCTCAAGCGCGGAGGTGAAGGTATTTCCCCTCTCCCCCCGCAGCCGGAGACCGCCCGGGTTCCAGCCGGGAAGCGCCGAGGATCAGGTAAGGCGTACATCTCTTACTTTTGGTCTCAGAGGTACGAGGATCGGCGGCGTTGCCTGTATGCGGTACGCCGTGGAGGTCGCCATTTTGTCGGCCTTGTTCAGGTATTGAGCACCCATGATAGGCGCCTGTATATTATTGAGCGTATATTGCTGACCGCATATTATTGAGCGTATATTGCTGACCGCATGTTATTGAGCGCATACTGTATATTATTGAGCATATATTGCTGCCGCATATTATTGAGCGCATATTGTATTGAGCGTATATTGCTGCCGCACAGTATTAAGCGCATATTCTTCAGCGCTGCATTCGCAAGCCGCAATGGAACATTCGAACGCCCCGGCGTCTCCTGCAGCGGCGCCTCCTGATTCCGGCGTGAAAGCTCTCTGCCCCTGCTCAGCATGCCAGCTTAGAGCCACGCACAGCGAGGAGCCAGACTCCCTTTGTGTCCAATGTGAGGAGGCAGTGGGAGCCTCGGGCCAGGACCAGTCTCAACCGAGGTTAAGAACATAAGAACATAAGAAATTGCCATGCTGGGTCAGACCAAGGGTCCATCAAGCCCAGCATCCTGTTTCCAACAGAGGCCAAACCAGGCCACAAGAACCTGGCAATTACCCAAACACCTAGAAGATCCCATGCTACTGATGCAATTAATAGCAGTGACTATTCCCTAAGTAAACTTGATTAATAGCAGTTAATGGACTTCTCTTCCAAGAACTTATCCAAACCTTTTTTGAACCCAGCTACACTAACTGCACTAACCACATCCTCTGGCAACAAATTCCAGAGATTTATTGTGCGTTGAGTGAAAAAGAATTTTCTCCGATTAGTCTTAAATGTGCTACTTGCTAACTTCATGGAATGCCCCCTAGTCCTTCTATTATTCGAAAGTGTAAATAACCGAGTCACATCTACTCGTTCAAGACCTCTCATGATCTTAAAGACCTCTATGATATCCCCCCTCAGCCGTCTCTTCTCCAAGCTGAACAGCCCTAACCTCTTCAGCCTTTCCTCATAGGGGAGCTGTTCCATCCCCTTTATCATTTTGGTTGCCCTTCTCTGTACCTTCTCCATTGCAACTATATCTTTTTTGAGATACGGCGACCAGAATTGTACACAGTATTCAAGGTGTGGTCTCACCATGGAGCGATATAGAGGCATTATGACATTTTCCGTTTTATTAACCATTCCCTTCCTAATAATTCCTAACATTTTATTTGCTTTTTTGACTGCTGCAGCACACTGAGCTGACGATTTCAATGTATTATCTACTATGACGCCTAGATCTCTTTCTTGGGTGGTAGCTCCTAATATGGAACCTAACATCGTGTAACTACAGCTAGGGTTATTTTTCCCTATATGCAACACCTTGCACTTGTCCACATTAAATTTCATCTGCCATTTGGATGCCCAATCTTCCAGTCTTGCAAGGTCCTCCTGTAATGTATCACAGTCTGCTTGTGATTTAACTACTCTGAATAATTTTGTATCATCTGCAAATTTGATAACGTCACTCATCGTATTCCTTTCCAGATCATTGATATATATATTGAAAAGCACCGGTCCAAGTACAGATCCCTGAGGCACTCCACTGTTTACCCTTTTCCACTGAGAAAATTGACCATTTAGTCCTACTCTCTGTTTCCTGTCTTTTAACCAGTTTGTAATCCACGAAAGGACATCGCCTCCTATCCCATGACTTTTTAGTTTTTGTAGAAGCCTCTCATGAGGGACTTTGTCAAACGCCTTCTGAAAATCCAAATACACTACATCTACCGGTTCACCTTTATCCACATGTTTATTAACCCCTTCAAAAAAATGAAGCAGGTTTGTTAGGCAAGACTTCCCTTGGGTAAATCCATGTTGACTGTGTCCCATTAAATCATGTCTTTCTATATGCTCTACAATTTTGATCTTGAGGATAGTTTCCACTATTTTTCCCGGCACTGAAGTTAGGCTCACTGGTCTATAGTTACCCGGATCACCCCTGGAGCCTTTTTTAAATATTGGGGTTACATTGGCCACCCTCCAGTCTTCAGGTACAATGGATGATTTTAATGATAGGTTACAAATTTTAACTAATAGGTCAGAAATTTCATTTTTGAGTTCCTTTAGTACCCTGGGATGCATACCATCCGGTCCAGGTGACTTGCTACTCTTTAGTTTGTCAATCTGGCCTACTACATCTTCCAGGTTGACAGTGATTTCGTTCAGTTCGTCTGACTCATCACCCCTGAAAACCAACTCCGGAACTGGTATCTCCCCAACATCCTCACTAGTAAACACGGAAGCAAAGAATTCATTTAGTCTTTCTGCAATGGCCTTATCTTCCCTAAGAGCCCCTTTAACCCCTCGGTCATCTAATGGTCCAACCGACTCCCTCACAGGTTTCTTGCTTTGGATATATTTAAAAAAGTTTTTATTATGAGTTTTTGCCTCTATGGCCAACTTCATTTCAAATTCTCTCTTTGTTTGCTGACAGTTCCCCAGGGGCCACCCCGGATCTAGCGGGCAGTCTCGAACAACCTGGGATCCCGGGGAACCTGGTACCCCGACGACTAGAGACCGCTTTCATTTCCTGGGTAGATCTCTTTAAGGGGATCCATGCCTTTGTACAGATGCAATCAGCTTCCCGTCCAGGCCCTGCTGCTGCTCCAGCTGATCCTGCCCCTGGACCTTCACGCCCTTATTGTGGGCACCCGCCTCCGGGCAGTCCGGTTCATGCGAACCCTGATGTCTCGAAGGACGAGTCCGAACCCCCCGAGGAGGGAGAACTTCCCTCGGGGATTGAGCCATATCGAACCATGAGGCGGTTCTTTCCCAAGGAAGATCTCTCCGACCTGGTATCTCAGTGCCTGGCGGAGTTGGCTATTACAGGCCCCAGCACTACGGTGCCATCTACGCAGAACCCTCTGCTAGAAGGTCTTCGTCCTACAGCTCGCCATTTTCCCTTCTTGCAAGCAGCACAGCAATTGATAGATTTGGAATGGGCTGCACCAGCGGCCTCATTCAAAGGGGGTCGGGCCCTGACGGGCATGTACCCCCTGGACCCGGCAATCAAGGAGATGCTGGCGTGCCCTCAGGTGGACGCCTTGGTTAGCGCTGTGGTCAAGCGCACTACCATTCCAGTTGAGGGGGAGGCGGCCCTCAAGGAGCCTCATGACTGGTGACTGGACGCCATCCTGAAACAGACCTTTGAGGTGGCAGCTCTATCTTTGCGGATCGCAACCTGCTGCACAGTGGTGACGCGTTCCTGTTTGTCACAGGTTAGGAACAATGCTCCGGCAGCGGACATGGAGTCAGCTCTCTCGTTCCTCACGTATGCCGCATCCGACCTAGTCCGTACGACAGCCAAGGGGGTCTCATCCTCTGTAGCTGCCAGGAGGTAGCTCTGGATACGGAATTGGTCAGCCGATGCTCCTTCGAAGACACGCCTCACCAGAATGCCCTTTAGGGGTTCTCTCCTGTTCGGCAGCGACCTTGATAAACTGGCCAGCACATGGGGCGCCTCTACAGTACATCGACTGCCGGAAGATAGGTTCAAAAGGAACCAGCGCGCCTTTCCGAGGCCCTCCAGAGGTAGAAGCTCCCAACGCTTCACTCCCTATAGGAGTCGCTACCAGGCACCCCGTCCTCAGGCCAGGAACCAGTCCTTTCGGACCAAGCAACATAAGAGGGGAGCCAGCTCGGGTTCAGGGCCCGGTCGCTCCTCCCAATGAGAATCAGCCGATCCATCCGGGGGACGGAGCCATAGGGGGCAGGTTAACCCTCTTCTACCCCAGATGGGTGAGATTACGTCGGATCAGTGGGTCCTTGCCAACATCCGAGAGGGGTATTATCTGGACTTCCATCACCTCCCTCCGGACAGGTTTGTGGAATCTCCGTGTCCAATCCACAAGAAGGCAGCATTGGAAGCTACCCTGGCGAGGCTCCTGTCTTTGAAAGCCATAATCCCAGTACCTGCATGGGAAATGGATTCTGGGCATTATTCCATTTATTTCATGGTACCCAAGAAATAGGGCACTTTCCCGCCCGTACTGGACCTCAAGTCAGTCAACCGATACTTAAGGGTCCTGAGGTTTCGCATGGAAACTCTGCGCTCAGTCAAGACTGCGGTACAGCCAGGAGAATTCCTCACAGCCTTAGACTTGTCAGAAGCCTACCTGCATATCCCGATCCATCCGGATCATCAGCGCTACCTACGCTTCAAGGTTCTGGGACGCCACTTCCAATTCCGGGCTTTGCCCTTCGGGTTAGCCACAGCGCCGCGGACCTTCACCAAGGTGATCGTAGTGGTAGCAGCGGCGCTCAGACGGGAAGGAATCCTTGTCCATCCCTACGTAGACGATTGGCTGATCAGGGCGAAATCACGAGAGGAGAGCCATCGGGCAACCAACAGAGTGATCGCCCTTCTGGAAAGCCTGGGATGGGTAGTCAACCTAAACAAGAGTTGCCTACAGCCTTCCCAATCACTGGAATACCTGGGAGTCCAGTTCGACACCCAGGCAGACAAAGTCAGTCTCACCACCAAGAGAAGGTTAAAACTTCAGACGCGTCTCCGGTCCTTGATGGGAGCCAGCTGGCCCATAGCTTGGGATTATCTGCAGTTCTCGGCCTCATGGCATCCACCCTGGAAGTGGTACCCTGGGCAAGGGCCCATATGAGACCTACAACGCTCCCTGCTCTCTCGCTGGAGCCCCTGCTTCCGGAATTACTCCGTGCATCTACCTCTGCCAGCCAGAGTGCGGACCCAGTTAGGGTGGTGGTTGCAGTCCAACCACACGAGCAGGAGGTCGAAGATGTCCTCCCCGACGTGGATTCTGCTCACCACAGATGCCAGCCTGAGTGGATGGGGAGCACACTGCGAAGAACTCACCGCACAAGGGCGGTGGAACAGAGAAGAGTCAGGGTGGAACATCAACCGTCTAGAGGCACGGGCAGTCCGGTTAGCCTGCCTGCAATTTGCTCACAGACTGCGGAACCGGGCAGTCAGAGTGATGTCCGACAACGCCACCACGGTGGCATACATCAACCGTCAGGGCGGAAACAGAAGCCGACAGGTGTCCCTAGAGATAGCCCTGCTGATGGCTTGGGCAGAGGCGAATCTTCAGGACATCTCCGCCGTCCACATTGCCGGGAGGGACAACACCACGGCAGACTTCCTCAGCAGAGAAAGCCTAAATCCGGGGGAATGGCAGCTGTCGCCCACGGCCTTCCAGATGATTGTGGATCACTGGGGGATTCCGGACATGGACTTACTAGCGGACAGGTCCAATGCTCAAGTACCCAGATACTTCAGCCGCAAGCGAGATCCGTTCTCTCACGGGATCGACGCCCTGGTTCAGCCATGGCCTCCAGGGACCCTGCTATACGCCTTTCCTCCGTGGCCCCTGCTGGGCACCCTTGTCCACAAGATTCAGAAGCACCGGGGCCTAGTTCTTCTAGTGGCATCAGACTGGCAAAGAAGACCCTGGTACGCGGACATGAGAAGACTACTGGCAGGGGAGCCCCTTCCCCTGCCTCCTCTCAGGGACCTGCTACGTCAGGGTCCCATCCTCCACGAGGATCCAGCTCAATTCTCTCTCACGGTCTGGCCATTGAGAGGGCTAGACTGAAGAAAAGAGGTTACTCGGAGCCGGTTATAGATACACTCCTCCGAGCTCGCAAGTTTTCCACATCCGTCACCTACGTAAGGATCTGGAGAGTATTTGGAGCCTGGTGCGACACTCATGGCACCAATCCACATGCGACCACAATCCCTATTGTTTTGGATTTCCTGCAGGATGGGCTTCAGAAGGGTCTCTCCCTCAGCTCCATCAAGGTCCAGGTGGCTGCGCTGTCTTGCTACGATCCCCGGAGGGATGGCAAGACTATTGCCACGCACCCAGATGTTTCCCGCTTCCTGAAAGGAGTCAAGCACATTCGTCCGCAACTGAAGTGGCCAGTGCCCCTGTGGAACCTCAACATAGTTTTGGATTTCCTCGCGGGATCCACCTTCAGACTCCTTCGGAGCCTGTCTCTCCGTTCTCTAACTTTGAAGATGGTGTTTTTGCTGGCAGTGGGTTCAGCACGCCGCATTTCGGAACTACAAGCGCTGTCCTGATGCCTTTCTTAGAATCACTCCAGAGGCTATCCATCTTCGCACGGTTCCATCCTTCTTGCCTAAGGTAGTCTCACAATTTCACCTCAACCAAACCATATCCTTGTCAACCACGTCGGGTCTGAAGAAATCTGAAGAAGGGCGTTTGCTACGCCATCTCGACATCGGCAGATTGCTGCCCAGATATCTGGAAATGACAGAAGCCGTACAAAAGACGGACCATCTGTTCGTCCTGCACAGCGGGAAGAAACAAGGAGAAGCGGCCTCTCGGCCCACCATCGCCCGCTGGATTAAAGAAGTTATCAGAGTGGCCTACGTAGAGGCCGGGAAGTCACTGCCTCTACAAGTCAAGGCTCATTCTACCAGAGCCCAAGCAGCATCTTGGGCAGAATCTAGGATGCTGTCGCCTGCAGAAATATGTAAAGCGGCGACATGGTCCCCCCTCCATACCTTCTCCAGGTTCTACCGTCTGGATGTCCAGGCCAGGGAGGACACAGCATTTGCGAGGGCAGTCCTACGCGGTCCTCAGGCAGCCTCCCACCAAGTCCGGGAGTAGCTTTTGTACATCCCACTTGTTCTGAGTCCATCTGGCTACATGCTAGGAAATGTTGAGATTACTTACCTGATAATCTCGTTTTCCTTAGTGTAGACAGATGGACTCAGCATCCCGCCCGGCTGCCGTTATACATGGGTTTCACCGATTCAAGGTAGGCCATGTCATTTTCTTACATAAGAGCGTCCCCTTTGCCAGGTGTCGACGCCTTCCGGTTGGGAATGCTGGCGGTCTCCAGCTACTATCAATCGGTCAGGGGAATCCTGTTTCACTATTTCATTGATCGTCAGTACACATATATCCATAACAGCTTTTGCAAGGAAGATTACTGAATTTCCTCACTTCCTGAGGGGGTATATGTACCCGTGCTGACGTCAGATCCGTCTCCAACTGCTAGCACGAGCACACTATACCCACTTGTTCTGAGTCCATCTGTCTACACTAAGGAAAACAAGATTATCAGGTAAGTAATCTCAACATTACTTACCTGATGATTTCGTTTTCCTTAGTGTAGACAGATGGACTCAGCATCCCACCCACGGCTGCCGTTACTCATGGAATTCTCGGGAGACATCCCCGGGAGCGAGTGAATCAAGGTGCTAATGCTTTCCTTCACCTAGGACACCCATCCTACCAGGTGTCGACGTTTCCCGGTTGAGGGCACTGGTGGTCTCCAGCTATAGCCAATTCAACCAGTTCAAATTAATCAAGTTAACCAACTTATAAAGTTAATCAAGTTATTCAAGTTATGAAGTTATTCAAGTTGTTAAAATTAGTCACACACATATCCACAATGCTTTCGAGGAGAATACTGAAGAGCTGCACTTCCTGCAGGGATATATGTACTAGGGCTGACGTCAGTTTGAAATCTGATCCGTCTCCGACTGCTATCAGGAGTACACTATATCCATTGGTCCTGAGTCCATCTGTCTACACTAAGGACAATGAAATTATCAGATAAGTAATTTCTCCTTTTTTCAGCCAAAGAACAAAAGGAAAATGGTCCCCCCCCCTGGTCCCTGTCCTTTGTCCATGTGCAGGGCTGAAACCTGGGGGTCCAGTTCCCTCACCCTGCAGGACCACTGGAGTCTGGCAATTCTTGAGGGAAGTACTTGTTTGATTAAAGTTTTCTTGATTTAAAAAAAAAATGTCCTTTTTTCTAGCGAAGCGCCAGCAGTTGCAGGGAAAGACCGTAGGAGGGCTCTGTTCTCACAGGACAAGCAGGATGGTAGCCCTCACATATGGGTGACATCATCAGGATGGAGCCCAATCATGGAAAGTTTCTAGAACTTTGACTGGCACCTACTTGGCATGCCCAGCAATGCACTGACCCTGCATCCAGCAGGGGTCCCCCTTCAGTCTTCTCTTTTTCCGCGCAGCAGTAGCCACGCAGGTTAAGGAGCTCTCTTGAGATTCCTGACAGGAATTTTCCTCACAGAACTTGTTTCAAAATTTTCAAAAACATTCTACCCCATAGGGGTCCCCCTATCGATATCCATACTCCGCGGTCAACAGGTAAGGTTTTACCCTTGTTGCGGTCGATTCCCACCAAGTTATCCCTTTGGGGCCTACTGGCCATCGACCGCACCGCGGCTAAATTTTTGTCTGAGCCATGGCGTCGGGTTTTCGTCGGTTCCCAGACTGTACTCAAACAATGTCCATTACTGACCTGCATGGGGTCTGTGTTGTGTTTGGGGTCCAACCACGATGTCCTAACTTGCACCAAATGTGCCCAAATGACACTGAAGGGCCGTAAGGCTTGTTTAGAGAAAATGGACTTTCTCTTTCAGTTAAAAACCCTGACTCCATCAATAGCTTCAACGTCGTCTGAGCCGGTGCCATCGACGTCTCGCCAGCACCGGGACACTGCTGCTGTTCGACCGATTCCAACGGTGTCGATTAGGACCGAGGAGAACATCGCGAAAAGCGTTGACACTGGCATCGGAAGGCTCAGTCCGTTGATCCATGCAAGTCCTCGACGTCGACAGAGCCACAGACAAAGAAGCCCCGTCCAGAAAAGGCCCCATTCTCTTCTGTGACCGGGTCATCGAGGCATTCCCCACCTTCAGTGGTGCCGGGATCTACGATTCCACCTTCACCGGTGGACCCTCTGGCTACACCAGTGCTGCTTCCTACTCCGATGCCGGGCTTCCATGCCCCAGGCTTCCACGAGGAACTGGATCGGATGATCCAAGAGGCCATCGGTAAAGCACTTCAGAGCTTCCAACCTCCATCGACACCGGACCCGGTCCCCGAGCTGGTCACCAATCTGATTCCCATAGCGCTCGCACCGCTACTGGGTAGACTGGATGCGTTGATCAGTGCCCTGCATCCGATGGAATCGAGAGCACCAGTGGGTCCAGTGCCTTCTACACCGATACCTATTCCACCGTCTGGGATCTTACCACCGACTCGTCCATCGATGTCACCGGTCCCTTCGGTGCCTCCTTCGATGCCGTCTGTGCCACTTCCGATGCCGTCGATGCCTAGGCCTGGTCCTTCAGGATTAGCACCATTTCTCCCTGCTGGAGACCCACTAGGTGCTGGAGATCAGCCCTATAATCCTTGGACCGATGATTCGTCCCAGGATTCAGATGATCTACCATCAGAGCCCTCTCCCCCAGATGAAAGACGACGCTCTCCACCAGAAGATCCGTCTTTTATTAATTTCATCAAGGAAATGTCTGAAACCATTCCCTTTCAGCTTAAGACGGAAGCGGACTCTAGGCACAAGATGCTGGAAGTACTCCAATTTCTAGATGCTCCTAAGGAAATCATGTCTATACCTACCCATGAAATCCTGCTTGATCTCCTGAAGAGAAACTGGGAACACCTATGTTTGGTCCGACCTGTCAATCGCAAGACAGATGCCACCTATCTGGTGCAGTCAGCTCCTGGGTTCCAAAAGTCAGTTGGATCATCACTCTATGGTTGTTGAATCAGCCCAGAAGAAGGCATGACGTTCAAAACCTCATTCCTCCATACCTCCAGGGAAGGAACAAAAATCCCTGGATGCCTTTGGCAGGCGTGTCTTCCATGGCTCAATGCTCATATCTCACATTGCCTCTTACCAGTTATACATGACCCAGTATAACAGAGACCTTTCTAAAAGAATCCAGGACTTCTCTGATTCTTTACCAGAGCAACTCCAGACTCAACTTCATACTCTGGCTCAGAAAGGTCTAGATGCTGGAAAGCACTAGGTCCACGCTGCATATGATATCTTTGACACTTCCTCTAGAGTGTCTGCAGCGGGAATTAGTGCAAGAAGATGGTCCTGGCTCAAATCCTCAGACTTAAGACAGAAGTCAAAGACAGGTTAGCAGATCTACCCTGTATGGGCGATAATCTCTTTGGGGAAAAGATCAGAGAGACTGTGGCGCAGTTGAAGGACCACCATGAAACGCGCCAGCTTTCTTCTGTGCCGTCTGAGTTCCCTTCTGCCCCTAAGAGAACTTTCAGATGTGACTCTAAACGGCCGACCTACAAGCCAAGGAAATTTTATCCTCCGGCTTCTAGACTACGCCCTTCCAGACCTTACCAAAAAGGTCAATCCAGGCAAACTCTGCCTCAAAAGTCTCAGCCAGCTTCTCAGCCTGGGCCAGAGACAGGGTTTTGACTCCTTCCTAGAGAGTGTAAGCCAACCTCCTCTTCCATCCATACCGGTTGGCGGTCGGTTCTGCCACTTCAACAGCGCTTGGCATACAGTCACCACAGACCAGTGGGTACTTGCAGTAGTCACTCAAGGTTACCACCTAAATTTCCTGACTGTTCCAGCGGACTCTCCACCTCTGTTGACGTGGGGGACGTCCAACCACTCTCCCTTGCTCGAACAGGAGGTCTCCTCCCTCCTCAAATCCCGAGCAATAGAACCAGTGCCCCTCTCCCAGCAGAGGCAGGGGTTTTATTCTCTGTATTTTCTAATACCAAAAATGTCAGGTGGCGTATGCCCAATACTGGACCTCAATGCACTAAACAAATTTTTGCACAGAGAAAAATTCAAAATGGTAACCTTGGGCTCTCTACTTCCTCTTCTACAAAGAGGAGATTGGCTATGCTCTCTAGATCTCCAAGACACTTACACACACACCTCAATTACTCCATCTCATCACAAGTTCCTGCAATTCCTGGTCGGCCCTCGTCATTTCCAGTATCAGGTACTACCATTCGGCCTGGCGTCCGCTCCACGAGTATTTACCAAGTGCCTGGTGGTGGTCGCAGCCTTCCTCATGAATCAGGGTGTGCATATCTACCCTTATCTCGACGATTGGTTGATAAGGGCTCCGACTCAGGGCGCATTAACCTCCCTGTGTCTCACTATCAACACCCTGATCTCCTTAGGGTTTCTAATCAGCTATCCCAAATCCAAGATAGTTCCATCCCAAACCCTATCCTTTATAGGGGCCGACCTAAACACTACACAGGCGAAAGCCTTCTTTCCCCAGGATCGCGCTTTCACCATAACAGCTCTGGCGCATCAACTATAAACTCGAGTATCTTCAACTGCTCGTCACTTCCTCATACTGTTGTCACATGGCGTCCTTGGTGCATGTTACTCCGTTGGCTTGCCTAGCCATGAGAATAATGCAGTGGACCTTAAAATGCCAGTTGATTCAAGTTTGTCAGCCAATGTCCAGCATTATCCAGGTTACAAAACAACTTAGTCTGTCACTAGCCTGGTGGATGCACCATTCCAATCTCATTCAAGGCCTTCCATTTCAGGCTCCAGATCCTCAAATTATCTTAACAGCTGCATCCAACCTCGGGTGGGGTGCACATGTAGGCAACCTGCAGACTCAGGGAACCTGGTCTCCAGAGGGAGCCAAACACCAGATAAATTTCCTGGAGCTACAGGCAATCAGGTATGCCCTCAAGGCCTTTCAGGATTGCCTATCAAACAAGGCCATCCTGATTCAAACCGACAGGTTGCGATGTGGTACATCAACAAACAAGGGAGAACGGGCTCCTACCTCCTGTGTCAGGAAGCTGCACAGATAATGGGTATGGGCCCTTCCCTGCTCGATGTGCCTCAAAGCAACCTACTTGCCGGGAGTGGACAATGTGTTGGCAGACAAGCTGAGTCGCACTTTCCATCCGCACGAGTGGTCTCTCAACCCCACGGTAGCGGACACGATATTCCAACGTTGGGGTTACCCTCGAATAGACCTCTTTGCGTCGGTCCATAACCACAAAGTAGACAACTTCTGCTCTCTCATTCGCAGTCTCCACACGCAACCAAGAGATGCCTTCTCCCTCTTGTGGGCCAGCGGTCTCCTCTATGCATACCCTCCACTTCCACTCATATCGAAGACTCTCGTGAAGTTACGGAGGGACAATGGCGTAATGATTTTGATAGCCCCTCACTGGCCACACCAGGTGTGGTTTCCAATCCTCCAGGACCTATCAGTACGACGACACATTCCTCTAGGGAAGGATCCCCTTCTAATCACTCAAAACGAAGGGTATCTTCATCATCTCATCCTCCAAGCTCTGTCTCTGACGGCCTGGATGTTGAAAGGTTAATACTCCAACCTTTTAACCTTTCAGAGTCAGTATCCCAAGTCCTCGTGGCTTCACGAAAGCCTTCAACGAGAAGGTCTTATCGCTCTAAATGGAAGAGGTTTACGGTCTGGTGTACTTCCATGTCCATAGACCCCCTTCACTTGTTCCACTGCGAGGTTCCAGGACTACCTCTGGCACCTGTCAGAGTTAGGCCTAAAAACCTCATCCATCAGGGTGCATGTTAGTGCAGTGTCTGCATACCATAAGGGTATAGGAAATGTCTCCATTTCAACGCAACCCTTAGTATCACGTTTCATGAGAGGCTTGCTCCATTTAAAACCTCCACTGCACCCTTCTACCCCTGCATGGGACCTTAATGTGGTTTTGGGAAGGCTCATGAAACTTCCGTTTGAGCCACTCCACTCCTGTGATCTCCGCTATCTCACCTGGAAGGAAGTTTTTCTTCTTGTGATCACGTCCGCTTGTAGAGTTAGTGAATTACAGGCATTAGTTACCTACCCGCCTTAAACTAAAATTTTGCATGACAGGGTAGTGCTCCGCACTCACCCTAAATTCTTGCCGAAGGTAGTGTCGGAATTTCATATTAACCAATCTATTATCCTACCTACCTTTTTTTTCCAGGCCCCATTCAAACCCAGGAGAACAGGCTCTCTACATTCCTTGGACTGCAAACGTTCTCTAGCCTTATATCTGGACTGCACGTCGGCCCACAGGAAATCCACTCAATTGTTTGTTTCTTTTGATACCATCAAATTGGGAAATCCTGTGGGAAAGCAGACCCTCCCCCTCCTGGTTGGCTGAATGTATTTCTTTTTGCTACCAGCAAGCAGGCATTCCGCTACAAGACCGTGTAAACACACACTCGGTCAGGGCCGTGGCGACATCAGTAGCGCACCTCCATTTGGTACGGCTTGCTGATATTTGTCAGGCTGCTACCTGGAGTTCTCTCCATACTTTCGCAGCCCATTATTGCTTAGATAAGGCTGGTACACAGGATTCCATCTTTGGTCAGTCCATTCTACGCAACTTGTTTTCAGTTTAACTTCCCAACATCCTTCCACTGACCTCTTCAGGATGCGCTCCTAACCAAATTTCCACCCCTGTTGTCGTGCCTGTTGCACATCTTTGGGTGCATTTGGTGCTTTGCTCGGGCATCCTAAGCTCGGTACTCACCCATATGCGAGGACTACCATCCTGCTAGTCTTGTGAGAAAGCAGAGTTGCTTACCTGTAACAGGTGTTCTCACAGGACAGCAGGATGTTAGTCCTCACGAAACCCGCCCACCACCCCGCGGAATTGGGTTCGTTTACATTTTCTTATTTTATTTTTTGAACGTACTTTTACTATAAGACAAGACTGAAGGGGGACCCCTGCTGGATGCAGGGTCAGTGCATTGCTGGGCATGCCCAGAAGGTGCCAGTCAAAGTTCTAGAAACTTTGACAAAAGTGTTCCATGATTGGGCTCCATCCTGATGATGTCACCCATATGCGAGGACTAACATCCTGCTGTCCTGTGAGAACACCTGTTACAGGTAAGCAACTCTGCTTTCCCAGACATACCCGCACTGACCGGTGTTCAGCGATCTGCTATTCTCCTCTGGTGGGGCTCCCGAGTTCCCGGGCTGGTTTGCGATGCCGTGCGCTGTGGCTTGCACCGCGTGTGGTGCTGTGTGCGCACCTGTCCTGGGACAGACAGTGCTCCAGATGCCTCTCCGGTGGGGAGGGCCCTTCTGGAGTTGCAGCGACAAGCAAGACCTCCTGACGCCTCGAGCCTGGGAGGTTTTCCCCGGCACGGAGGTTTGTCACTGATGGTTTCCCACTCGGAGCGGGAATGGAGGCCGTCTTGTCCTCCTTCAGATCTGCCATGTGGCTCGCAGAGGGGGAGGGGGATTTTTCTCCTGCGTTGTCGCTGGAGCCTGGGCCCTCCGGTGGGGGTCCAGTGGCGGGGGAGCCTCCTTTAATGGGTGAAGGCGATCTTTCAAAAGAAAATTAGGTTCTTACCTTTGATAATTTTCGTTCCTGTAGTACCACGGATCAGTCCAGACTCTTGGGGTTTGGCCCCCCCTCTAGCAGATGGAGACAGAAGTTTACAAACAAAAACTCCGCCTATATCTAGGCTAGTGCCACCTACAGTCCGGCAGTATTACTTAATGTCAGAGCAGGAAAATCACAAATCAAACTGGCTAACGAACCTTCTAACCAGGACCAACAACACCAGTCCAACAGAATCCTCATTACCGGTTCTCAACGCCCAACTGGGAAAACGAACCCGAGATACCAATAACAGACAGAAAAGGAGCAAAATATCAAACAGACAGCAGCACATACACTATGGCCTCTCCTGATAGTAGCACTTATCCGGGTGGGACTCTGGACTGATCCGTGGTACTACAGGAACGAAAATTATCAAAGGTAAGAACCTAATTTTCTTTTCCCTGTACGTACCTGGATCAGTCCAGACTCCTGGGATGTACCCAAGCGCACTTCACCTGGGATGGGATCCGGAGAGGCCCGCTCTAAGCACACCTTCTCCAAACCCTCCCGCACCAGGAGCCTTGACATCCAAACGGTAGTGCCGGGAAAGTATGCAAAGATTTCCACGTGGCTGCCCTGCAAATCTCTTCTGCCGAGATATGTTGACATTCCGCCCAAGAAGTGGCCTGAGAGCGAGTAGAATGGGCACGCAGCCCCAAGGGCAGGGACCGACCCTGCAACATATACGCCGAATTGATGGCCTCTTTCAACCATCGTGCAATGGTAGTCTTGGACGCCACATTGCCCCTTCGAGGACCACTCCAGAGCATGACAGATGATCAGAAACCCGAAACGCATTAGTTACCTCCTGATAATGTAACAGGACGCGCCGCACATCCAATTTATGGAGGTCCTTAGCCAAAGGATCCGAATCATCGAGTTGCAAGAACGACTAACTCAACCGACTGGTTGACATGGAAAGAAGAAACCACCTTGGGTAAGAAGGATGGAACCGTACGCAATATATCCTCAAAAAGGGCTCCCTGCATGACAAAGCTTGAAGCTCGGAAATCCGACGCGCCGAAACAATGGCCACTAAGAACACTACCTTCAGTGTCAAATCCTTCAAGGTGGTTTTGCGAATAGGCTCGAACGGAGCGCCACACAAGGCCCGAAGAACAAGATTCAAATTCCAGGATGGACAAGGCTGACGAATCGGAGGCCGCAGATGTTTCGCCCCTCGCAGGAAACGCGCTACATCAGGATGAGCCACCACTAGTTTCCCCTGAATCAAACCACATAAGGAACCCAGCGCCGCCACCTGAACCCACAAGGAACTACATGAAAGACCCTTAGACAAACCGTCCTGCAGGAACAGAAGGATATCCGGCACGGTCGCTCGAGTAGGAACCACGTCCCGGTCCAGACACCACGATTCAAACAACTTCCAGACCCTAACATAAGATAAGGAAGTAGACGTCTTCTGGGAGCGTAATAGAGTAGCGACCACCAGTTCCACGTAGCCCTTAGATCTCAGCCTTTGCCTCTCAAAAGCCAGGTCGCTAGACAAAAGCGATCGACCTGGTCGAAACACACGGGTCCTTGGTGCAGAAGGTCCGGAACATACGGGAAACGGAGAGGCTCCTCTACTGCCAGGTTCAGGAGGTCTGCGAACCACAGGCGCCTTGACCACTCGGTCGCCACCAGAACGTCCGCTGAGTGTGCCTCGATCCGCCGCAGCACCTTTCCTATGAGTGGCCACGGAGGAAACACATAGAGTAGTACGTCCTTCGGCCATGGAAGAGCCAGAGCATCTACTCCCTCTGCTGCCGTCTCCCGCCTTCGAGCAAAAAACCAAGGCGCTTTCGCATAAGGTTGCCATCAAATTGATCGCAGGTGTGCCCACCGAGCACAAATGAGCCGGAAGGCATCCTCCGCTAGCTCCCACTCTCCTGGATCCAGCCAATTTCGGCTCAAGAAATCGGCCTGAACGTTTTCTACCCCGGCTATGTGGGAGGCTGCATGACAACTAAGATGATGCTCCACCCAGGTGAACATGAGACTAGCTTCGGACACTACAGCCTGACTCTTGGTTCCCCCTTGTCGGTTGATGTACGCCACCGTGGTCGCGTTGTCTGACAACACTCTGACTGCCCTGCTGCGAATGAGTGGTAGGAACTCCAGAAGAGCCAGCCGAACCGCTCTGGTTTCCAGACGATTTATGGACCACGACGCTTCCTGAGGCGATCACTGCCCCTGTATTGAACGCCATAAGAACACCACTCCCCAGCCGAGCAGACTGGCATCCGTGGTAATGACCATCCAAGATGGGATCTCTAAAGGAACCCCGCGACTCAAGTTGGCCGGACACAACCACCAATCCAAGCTGTCCCTGGTTGCCAGTCAGGGGCAGGTGCAGAGACCAGGTTCCATCTGGAGAGCAACACTGACTGTAAGGGCCGCATATGAGCGAACGCCCAAGGTACCAATTCCAGTGTTGACGTCATGGACCCAAACACCTGCAAATAGTCCCAGACAATGGGCACCTGCTTGGATAATAATCTGCGAACGCGCGATTGCAATGTGAACATTCGGTGTTGTGTAAGAGAAACTGTTCCCTGACGTGTGTCGAACAACGCTCCCAAAAACTCCAGGGACTGCGATGGCGTCAACTGACTCTTGGAGACATTGACTATCCAACAGAGCTTGTCCAACAATTGGAGAACCCGCTGGATCGCTGCTCGGCAGAGCGTCTCCGACTTGGCACGGATTAGCCAATCGTCCAATACGGGTGCACCAACAGACCTTCCTTCCGGAGGTGCGCTGCCACTACCACCATAATCTTGGTGAACGTTCGAGGCGCTGTGGCCAGACCGAACGGGAACGCCTGGAATTGAAAATACTGCCCCAGCACTGCAAACTGAAGGAACTGTTGATGCTCTGCCCGAATGCCGATGTGGAGATACGCCTCCGTGAGGTCCAGGGAGGCCAGAAACTCCCCCGGACGCGATCACCGACCATAAAGTTTCCATTCGAAACCAAGGAACCCGCAGACATTTGTTGACCCCCTTCAGGTCCAGGATGGGCCGAAACGTTCCTTCCTTCTTTGGTACTACGAATTAAATGGAATACCGGCCCATGCGAAGTTCGTTGACCGGAACGGGAACGTTCGCGCCGAGCTCCCTGAGACGATCTACTGTGGACCGTATCGCCCGTCGCTTCGCTGAGAACACGCAAGGGGATACCAGAAAAAAACGGAAACGGCCGGTGTAAAAAATCTAACTCGTAACCGTGTCTTATCACATCTAGGACCCACTGGTCCGACGTGATCCTGGTCCATTCCTCGTAAAAACGGCCGAGACTCCCCCCAATTCTGGGAACGGAGGAATGGACTGGCCGCCCATCATTGTGCAGGTTTGCCCCCCTGCACAGGCTGACCCGCGCCCGAACGACCAAAACGGCACCCGCGAAAGGACTGCGAATAAGATTGTTGATGCTGTGCACTGTGACGAAAAGAAGAAACGGATCCCCGGGAGCCTCGAGGCCGGCGACTACCGCGAAAACGCGACCTGGAAGGGCCAGCCCCCCGAGACCGTGGCCTGTCCTCCGGTAAACGGTGAACCTTATTCTCCCCCAGGGATTCAATCAAATCTTCCAATTCTTTACCAAACAACAGTCCCCTTGAAAGGCAAGGAATCTAGCCGTGCTTTAGAAGTCACGTCCGCCGACCAATATCGTAACCACAACAGCCTCCGCGCGGCCACCGCCGAAACAATCGTCCTGGCTAAAGTGCGAAGAAGATCATAGAAGGCATCCGCACTATAGGTGATCACCGCCTCCAAGCGACTCGCTTGGCGTGCTTCTTACGGCGACAGAGACTCATTGGCCAAGAGCTGCTGTGCCCAGCGGAGACCTGCGCGAAGGGAAAAATTACTACAAATCGCCGCACGAATTCCCAATGCGGAGACTTCGAAGATCTTTTTCAGCTGCACCTCCAGCTTCCTGTCTTGCAAATCCTTAAGAGCAGTACCTCCGGTGACAGGAATGGTGGTTTTCTTTGTGACCGCCGCTACTGCCGAGTCTATCTTCAGCATGTGCAGCATGTCCAGGGCGTCCTCCGGTAAGGGATAGAGTTTATCCATCGCCTTCGCCACCTTCAGCCCCAAATCCAGAGTGTCCCATTCCTTAAACAGCAAATCCGAGGCAGAAAAATGCAAAGGGAAGGCTGAAGGAGGCCCCCGGAGACCCAAAACGACCAGATCCGTTACTCCAAGCGGGGACTCCTCATGCGGCACCTGGATCCCTAATTCCCCCAGAATTTCCGGGATAAGAGGTCCCAGCTCCTCCTTCCGAAACAAACTGATCACATTCGGGTCATCCCCCTCGGTAGCATAGGCCCCTCGGGAACCCGAGGCCCCTTGGTTTCCGTCCCCATCAACCCCCCTCGGGGGCTGGGATGGAAGCTCTGTATCCCCGGATGGGTCCTCCGGCTCATCCGTGTCCATGGTCGATTCCAGCTCCCCCCTGGGAACCGAGGACCGGAGTGGTCGAACCCTACTCTGGCCCTCCGACCCCGGACCTGGCTTGGACCTTTTGTCCGCCCGAGGCCCCGAATCCGGAGTGGAGGTTTCCCATGCCCTCTTCTTGGCCCGTCTACGGGCCTTGAAGGCCTTATGCATAAGCAGAACAAACGCGGACCCAAAGGGCGAGTCCGAGGCCTCTTCTTCCTCCCCCTCAGAGGGATGTGGAGAGAAAGCCCCCATGGCAGAAGCGCGACTGTCCCCCTTGGTACCCCCCCCCCACTGTGGGGATAACCTCGGCAGAGGGTCGTCCTCCCCCTCACACGGCAGCAACGTGCCTGCCATGGCTTCCCTCTGACCTAAAATGGCCGCCGAAAACGCCGGCGAAGAAAACAAAATGGCGCCTGGACCCGGCGTCCTCGAAGCCGGCCCCGCAATAATCGCCGGCCTGCCGACCTCTGGACCGGCACGTACCTGCCTGCTGTCCCGGGACCCTGCCGGCATCGCGGACCCCCCCTCCCCGCCGGAAACGCATGACGAACACAGGCTGTCCCTTTACAGCCGCGTGGCCGCGGACCCGCAAGCCTGACATGCAGCTCTCTGCAGCATCGCGGCCCCGACGAGGCAAAAAGGGTAGGCACAGTACAAAAAAGAAAAGATCTCCCCGGCGACGGCGGTCCTCTACCCCCCCCCCTCACAGGAACAGGACAGGAGAGATGAGGCACAGACAAAGAAGAAAAACAGGCAGTACTTTTTTTTTTTTTTTTTTAACACACAGACATAGTTACCGGTAAATCAGGTCCGGGTCCAGCTGGGTGGAGGGAACCGGGCACCCCGATGTCATCCCCAGCCCTGATAGACGCTGACAGTGGAGCTCCCCCACGTAACAGCGGCCTCAACCAGAGGGGATGGTCCCCTCAGGACCTCACTACCCTCTGGGGCAGGCTCGGTGACCAGCAGGCAGGCCTTTGCGGTCCAAACCCCAATCGGTCTGCTTCCTACTCTCAAACTGCTTTCTCTTCCTTTTTTTTTTTTTAAACACACTAACTACCACCTAAATCTAGGCCTCAGCACAGACTGTAGGTTTGGCACCCTCTCCACCTGCTAGGAAACAGAAGAATACTGCCGGACTGTAGGTGGCACCAGCCTAGATATAGGCGGAGTTTTTGTTTGTAAACTTCTGTCTCCATCAGCTAGAGGGGGGGCCAAACCCCAGGAGTCTGGACTGATCCGGGTACGTACAGGGAAAGGCTGATTCCTCTTCCTGTTCATTTTCTTCAGACTTTGTGCTGCTTTTGCACAAAACGTATAAAGTTCGGAGGTCCCGGCGGCGCAGGATTATGCAGGAAACAGAGAGTAGGATTAAATGGTCAATTTTCTCAGTAGAAAAGGGTAAACAGTGGAGTGCCTCAGGGTTCTGTACTTGGACCGGTGCTTTTCAATATATATATAAATGATCTGGAAAGGAATACGACGAGTGAGGTTATCAAATTTGCGGATGATACAAAATTATTCAGAGTAGTTAAATCACAAGCAGACTGTGATACATTACAGGAGGACCTTGCAAGACTGGAAGATTGGGCATCCAAATAGCAGATGAAATTTAATGTGGACAAATGCAAGGAGTTGCATATAGGGAAAAATAACCCTTGCTGTAGTTACACGATGTTAGGTTCTATATTAGGAGCTACCACCCAGGAAAAAGATCTAGGCATCGAAGTGGATAATACTTTAAAATTGTCGGCTCAGTGTGCTGCAGCAGTCAAAAACGCAAACAGAATGTTAGAAATTATTAGGAAGGGAATGGTTAATAAAACGGAAAATGTCATGCCTCTATATCGCTCCATGGTGAGACCGCACCTTGAATACTGTGTACAATTATGGTCGCCACATCTCAAAAAAGATTTAGTTGCGATGGAGAAGGTACAGAGAAGGCAACCAAAATGATAAAGGGGATGGAACAGCTCCCAATGAGGAAGGCTGAAGAGGTTAGGGCTGTTCAGCTTGGAGAAGAGACAGCTGAGGGGGGATATGATAGAGGTCTTTAAGATCATGAGAGGTCTTGAATGAGTAGATATGACTCGGTTATTTACACTTTCGAATAATAGGACTAGGGGGCATTCCATGAAGTTAGCAAGTAGCACATTTAAGACTAATCGGAGAAAATTCTTTTTCACTCAATGCAAATAAAGCTCTGGAATTTGTTGCCAGAGGTTGTGGTTAGTGTAGCTGGGTTCAAAAAAGGTTTGGATAAGTTCTTTGAGCAGAAGGCCATTAACGGCTATTAATCAAGTTTACTTAGGGAATAGCCACTGCTATTAATTGCATCAGTAGCATGGGATCTTCTTAGAGTTTAGATAATTGCCAGGTTCTTGTGGCCTGATTTGGCCTCTGTTGGAAACAGGATGCTGGGCTTGATGGACCCTTGGTCTGACCCAGCATGGCAATTTCTTATGTTCTTATGTTCTTAGGATGCACCCGCTCCTCAGACTAAGCATCCTGGAGCCCCAGGGGCCATCAAAATCAGATGGGTTCCCTGGCTTCTGACCCCGTTGCCCGCCACAGATGACTCTCTTGAGGATACCTGGGCAGATGAGATCCCAGTGCAAGTACTTTCAGGCCCGGATCCGGCCCTGGGGGACCAGGATGCAGATCAGGAAGGAACAAAGGTCCCAGCAGTCGAAGGTGATGGTGGTGGTCAGACTGTTCCATAAGGAGGAATTGGCTCCCCTTATTCCTGCTGTGTTGTAAGAGCTGGGTATTGAAGTTCCACAGGAGCCATTGGCACTGGGAGTGATGGATTCGGTCATGCTGGGGCTGCTTGGTCCTATGCGAGCTTACCCTTTCCACAAGTCTTGTTACCGACTTGCTCCTCAGGGAGTGGGAGTCTCCTGACACAGGCTTAAAGGTCAGAAGGGCCATGGATAAGTTGTACCTCCTGCCCGAGGACGCACTGGAGCTTCTGAAGATCCCAAAAGTGGGTGCCGCTGTGTTTGCTGTTACTAAGAAGGCAACCATCCCCGTGGCCAGGGTCACAGGTTGAAGGATCTTCAGGATTGGAAGTTGGAGGTGCATCTCAAGAAACTTTTTGGTGTTTGCCCTAGGCATTCGGGCTGCTATGTGCAGCAGTTTATGCTGAGAGCTGGGTACAACAGCTAAAGTCGGACATGTCCCTCTCTGAGTTGGACTCCTACCAAGCCGAGCGGCTGGAGGCCATGGTGGCATACAGTGCGAATGCCCTATATGATCTCGTCCATACTTCCTCAAGAACTATGATGTCGCTAGTTTCTGCCCAGCGCCTCCTCTGGCTGAGGAACTGGGCGGCCGAAGTATCGTCCACGGCCTAGTTGGGATCCTTGCCTTTCAAAGAAAAGTCGCTGTTTGGTAAGGATTTGAAGGAGATGATCAAGTCTTTTGGGGAGAGCCAGGTCCATAAGCTGCCGGAGAACAAGCCAAGGGTGAAAAGCTCTCTGCCTTCCTGCTCCCGCTTCAGAGCCAGTCAACAGGGATCTCAGCAACAGGCCTCGAGTAGGCAGTTATCTTGGACCCCAGTCCTTTCAGGGATGCAGACCAGGCAGGGACGCCCCTTCCCTTGGTGGCGGAGGAGCCAAGGGCACACAATGAGGCGAGGCTGGCCCATTCCTCATTCCCAGTGATCAGGGGGTCGATTGGCACTGTTTTACAAGGAGTGGGCCAAGATCACTTTAGAATTTGCTCGTCCGTTAAGAGCAGGGGTCCAACTGATGCCGGCTCAGAAAGTCCACTTGCACGTTGTCTGTGCCCACTATGTGAGAGGCAGCTATGTGATCCAAGTGCCATTCCGCATAGTGAATCAACTCTCGAGCTTCCTGAGCCACCGCCTGGCTCTTGGTGCCCCCTGCTGGTTGATATAAGCTACCATGGTCGCATTGTCTGATAATACTCGCACTGGCTGGCCCCTCACTAGGGGCCAGCCAGTGCTGGCCCCTAGTGAGGGGCCAGCCAGTGCCCCTCACTAGGGGAACTGATCTCTTATCAGGAAAAGAATTTAGTGGCGTGGGAAACCGTTCTTCGGCTACGCCAGCTTGGGGCCATTGTACCAATGTGAGCGGGGTATAGGTCGTTACTTCATTTATTTCATGGTCCCCAAAATCAAAGGCACATTCAGACCCATTCTCGATCTCAAGAAGGTGAATGTCACTCTCAAAGTTCCTCGTTTTCAAATGGAGACCTTTCGATCGGTTATCGCCTCGATGCGCAAAGGAGAGTTCCTGGCATCTCTGGATTTGACCAAAGCGTACTTGCACATCGGCATCTGACCCGACCATCTGAGATATCTAAGGTTCATGATTCTGGGGGAACATTTCCAGTATTGTGCCTTACTGTTCGGTCTGGCAATGGCGCCAGGACCTTCACCAACGTTATGGTCGTGGTGGCAACGGCGATCCGGAGAGACAGGGTCCTGGTTCATCCTTATCTGGATGACTGATTGATCCGAGCCAAGTCGGAGAGCCTTTGTTGCAAAGCAGTGGACTTAGTCCTCTATCGACTACGCTCTCTCTCGGTTGGATTGTCAGTCTGGGCAAGAGTCAGCTGGTTCCCTCCCAGAATTTGGAGTTCCTGGGGTCGCTTTTCAACAACAAGTTGGGGAAAGTTTTCCTCTCCGAAGATCGGGTTTCCAAATTCCAACTCCAAGTGCACAGCTTATTGCAGAAGCGGGTGCACAAGGTCTGGGATTATTTGCAAGTACTCGGGTCTATGGCTTCTACCCTAGAGTTAGTTCCATGGGCATTTGCACATATGCGGCCTCTACGGTCAGCTTTGCTGTCCCGGTGGGATCCATGATCGGAACTGTTCCAGCTCCTACTCCCACTGCCGGAAGTCGCTCACTCCAGTCTTGCCTGGTGGCTTCTATCGCACAAGCTACGGCAGGGTGTAGAGCTTGGAATCCCAACTTGGACAGTCGTCACCACAAATGCCAGTCTCTCTGGATGGGGAGCGGTATGTCGGAATCAGCCTTTGCAGGGCCGGTGGGCGGCAGAAGAAGCCTCCTGGTCTATCAATTGTTTGGAAACGAGAGCTGTGCATTTAGTCCTGCAAGAGCTCCTGCCCCTAGTGAGGGGCCAGCCAGTGCGAGTATTATCAGACAATGCGACCATGGTAGCTTATATCAACCAGCAGGGGGCACCAAGAGCCAGGCGGTGGCTCAGGAAGCTCGAGAGTTGATTCACTATGCGGAATGGCACTTGGATCACATAGCTGCCTCTCACATAGTGGGCACAGACAACGTGCAAGTGGACTTTCTGAGCCGGCATCAGTTGGACCCCGGAGAGTGAGAAATGTTGGACGAAGCGCCAAAAGTGGGGCACGCCGTGCGTGGATTTGATGGTGGCTTTTCGCAGTGCCAAAGCCTCACAATTCTTCAGTCAGCGAAGAGAAAGAGGAGCAGAAGGAATAGATGCGTTAATTCTACCTTGGCCGATAGGTGTCCTTCTGTACGTGTTTCCCCTTTGGCCCTTAGTAGGCAAAATTTTGCGTTGCATAAAAGTCCACCCAGGCGAAGTGGCCCTTATTGCCCCGGAGTGGCCAAGGCGGCCATGGTTCGTGGACTTGGTCAACCTGGCCATGGACGGTCCATTACAACTTGCTCATCTGCCCAACCTTCTGCGTCAAGGCCCCGTCTTTTTGGATCAGGCTGATCGCTTTTGTTTAGCAGCTTGACTTTTGAGAGGGAGAGTTTGAGGATTAAGGGTTATTCGGAAGCAGTTATCGCAACCCTCTTGCAATCTAGGAAACCTTCCACTTCTCTAGTATACGTGAGAGTCTGGAAAGTATTTGACGTGTGGTGTACGGAGCTCAAGATAGACCCTCAGCGAACTTCTGTGGTGGATGTTTTGGTCTTCCTACAGGAGGGGTTGTCCAAAGGTCTTTCCTTTAACTCACTCAGGGTTCAAGTGGAGGCTTTAGGCTGTCTTTGGGGCAGAGTTGGTGGTTTTTCATTGGCAGCACATTTAGACGTGGTGTGTTTTTCTTAGGGGAGCTAAGCATTTGCATCCTCCGATACAGAAACCTTGTCTGTCCTGGAACCTTAATGTGGTCCTTAGGGGCTTGTGTGCTACTCCATGAAGGACCTCACCTTGAAAGTCGTGTTTCTGGTCACAATTTGTTCAGCTCTTTGAATTTCTGAATTTCAGGCCCTGTCATGTAGAGAGCCTTTTTTGAGAATTTAGGATATGGGAGTCTACCTTCATATGGTCCCGTCCTTTTTACCAAAGCTGGTTTCCTCTTTCCACTTAAATCAGTCCGTGGAACTTCCATCCTTCTCAACTTTGAATCTTTCTTCACCTCAGGCAAAGGAATTGTGTCAGTGGAATGTGCGATATGCCGCCATCCACTACCTGAAGGTTACAAATGATTTCCGCCTATCAGATCAACTTTTTGTGCTGTGGAGTTGGGGCCAAAAAGGGTCATAAGGCTTCACAAGCTACCATTGTGCGGTGGTTGAAGGAGGCTATCAGCTCTGCTTATATAGGTCAGGATCATCCTGTCCCGGCTGGGCTCAGGGCACATTCCACTCGGTCTCAGGCGACGTCTTGGGCCGAATGTCAGCAAGTTTTGCCACAAGAAATCTGTAGAGCAGTGACTTGGAAGTCGTTGCACACTTTCACCAGACATTACCGTTTGGACGTCCAGGCACCAGAGGTCATAGGATTTGGTGAAAGTGTAATTTGGGCAGGACTCTCGCAGTCCCACCCATCTTAGGGAAGCTTTGGTACCTCCCAGGAGTCTGGACTGACCTGGGTACGTACAGGGAAAGGAAAATTGGTTCTTAACTGCTAATTTTCGTTCCTGTAGTACCACAGATCAGTCCAGAGTCCTGCCCAATATGGGAGAGGGGAATTAGAACTAAAAAACAGATCAATTTTTCTGAAGAATGGCACAGGCTGTTTTGGGTACTGCACGAATTGTTTGTGTTGGCATAGTTGGGATTTCCAGGTTTCTCATTCACCCTGCTTGTTCGGTTAGAGTACTTAATTCAGCAGTTATTGCTTTTTTTCACATCTGGCTTGGGGTACAGTTCAATATTGAGTGACTACAGGTGGCACCTCAGGTTATGTGGCAGTGTCAGTAAACCTTTCTCTGTCTCCATCTGCTGGAGGGGAGGCAAAACCCACAAGTCTGGCCTGATCTGTGGAAGTACAGGAACGAAAATTAGCAGGTAAGAACCAGTTTTCCTCTATCTGCCATTGCCACTAGTCACAACCTATAATGTCAGTGTCGCAGATGGATGGATGAACAGATGAACAAATTGAAAACATAAGTGGTTTTACATTTTCAGAAAACACACTAAAAACGTATACCTTCCTGTTATGAAGGTTGTTTTCAAAGAGCCATTGTTCTGTGATTATACTACATACACTAGAACATTTTAATAGTAATTATAATAGTAATTTATATGAGGTAATGATTTAACTCCAGCCAAACATTCTCCCAATATCCTGTTTTCTAATTAGAAATCCATTTCCTATTCATTCAGTCAGACCGGTCCAAACAATTGGATTGTTCTCACCAACCAGCAGATGGAGACAGATCAACAGACTCACTGATGTCACCCTTTAAGGCTCCCATGCAGACAGCCTGCTAGGATGTCTCCAGCAGATGGTAGACGAGCTTCCCGTGCTGTGGACTTGCAGCCTGGTAGACTGAACAGGAAATGTGTATAGGCCCCTGAGGTGAAAGAATTTCTCCCTCAGTTGAACGTGGCTCTTGATGTGATTTTAGGCCATATATATATCCCTTCTGCCCCCTTTCGTGGTGTTGTATTCATTTGTATTTTTCGCTCCATAAGACGCACCTGACCATAAGACGCATCTAGGATTCAGAGGGGGAAAATTAAAAAAACAAAAAAAAAATGGTGTGCTACCAGCTCTGTTCCCGGGCGTCTTTACGTCTTATGGAGCAAATTAAGGGTGCTCAAAATACAATATGGCTTCAAAATCCTCGCGTATTTAAACTCTCAAACACCCCAACCACTTCAGTGCCGGGAAAAATAGTGGTAACTATTCTCAAGATCAAAATCGTAGAGCATATAGAAAGACATGATTTAATGGAACACAGTCAACATGGATTTACCCAAGGGAAGTCTTGCCTAACAAATCTCCTTCATTTTTTTTGAAGGGGTTAATAAACATGTGGATAAAGGTAGATGTATTGTATTTGGATTTTCAGAAGGTGTTTGACAGAGTCCCTCATGAGAGGCTTTATTATTTATTTAAATTCTTTTACTATACCGATACTCAAGACGAGGTCTTATCGTACCGGTTTACAATATAATAGGGGAAACCAATTAACAGCTAAGTAGAAGGTAAAGTTACAAAAAACAGGGAGCGAAAAACATGGGAGATGGAAGACAAGAAAGATTTAAAACGATAACAACCGCAGAGTGATAAAATAATCAACTAAAAACCATAGAGTAGCGAGACTTAAATAGAGATTTATCCTAGGCGATTATTAACATAATATATCCTGTGGGAGGAGGAGACAAGGAGAGGTGAGCAGGGGTGGGGGGTGGTGTCAGGGCAGGGACTGGAAAGGGGAGGGAGGGGCGTGATTAGGGAAGAAATCGAAGGGTGAGAGTCAATGTTGGTTGATCGAGGTTCCTTCAACGGTAAGCTTGGGTGAACAACCAGGTTTTCAGTTTCTTTCTGAAGGAAGATTGCATTGTTCTTGGCGTATATCTGAGGGAAGCGAATTCCAATGGAGCGGACCTGCTGTCGAAAGTGCTCGCTTGTGAATAGAGTTGTGGACCGAGGATTTTTTTGGGGGGGGGGGGGGGCCTTGAGCGAGCCTTTGTAGGCGGTTCTAGTCGGCCTTGCGGAAGTATGTAGTTCGAGAGGGATGGCGAGTTGGAGTGTGGACTGTTGGTAGACGGATTTGTGGATGATGGTGAGAGCCTTGAAGAGAGTTCTGTATTGGATGGGTAGCCAATGTAGGATTTTTAGGATTGGTGTGATGTGGTCCTTACGACGTGTGTTTGTAAGGATCCTGGCCGCTGCGTTTTGTAGCATCTGTAGAGGTTTAGTAGTAGAAGCTGGGAGACCGAGTAGTAGAGCATTACAATAGTCTATCTTTGAAAACAGAATGGCTTGAAGCACTGAACAGAAATCCTGGAAGTGTAAGAGCGGTTTTAGCTGCTTCAGGACCTGAAGCTTAAAGAAACATTCTTTGGTTGTAGCGTTAATGAACTTTTTGAATTCATTCTAGAGTCAAGGGTGGCCCCAAGGTCTCTAACCTGGCTTGCTAGTGGAGTAATTGCATTGCTGGCAAAGGGGCTGTTATCGCTAGGGGAGATAAGCAGGAGTTCTGTTTTGGACGTATTAAAGACCAGGTTGAGACTCGAGAGAAGTAGGTTGATGGCGTGTAAGCAGTTGTTCCAAAAATTTAGAGTAGAGGAGATGGGGATAATGATTTGCACATCGTCCGCGTATATAAAATGGGCGAGGTTGAGGCTCTTGAGTAGCTGGCATAACGGGAGTAGATAAATATTGAAAAGGGTAGGGGAAAGTGAAGAACCCTGTGGTACTCCTTGATTTGAAGGAATGGGGTGGGATTCTTTGTCATTTATTTTAACTTTGTAGTGCCTGTTGTTCAGAAATGATTTGAACCAGAGCAGTGCAGAGCCAGTGATGCCTATATCCATTAGACGGTTGATGAGGATAGAATGGTTTACCGTGTCGAACGCCGCGGAAATATCAAGTAGGGCTAGAAGGTATGATTGTCCCTTGTCGATGCCCATCAGAATGTTGTCCGTTAAAGAAAGAAGGAGAGATTCTGTGTTTAGGCGTTTCCTGAATCCGAATTGAGAAGGGTATAGAATATTGTGAGAGTCCAGGTAGTCTGTGAGTCGGATGTTGACAAGCCTTTCCATTAGCTTAGCTATAAAAGGTAAGTTTGCAATGGGGTGAAAATTTGTAGGGTTGGCTTGGTCCAGATTGGGTTTTTTTAGTAAGGGTTTCAGCGAAGCAATTTTTAAACAGTCTGGGACAGATCCTTGTTTGAGGGAGCAATTTATGATGTCTGCCAGAGGTTTAGCAATGGTGTTAGGAATGGTGAGGAGCAGTTTGGTCGGTATTTGGTCCAATGGGTGTGAAGAAGGTTTCATTTTCTTGATTATCGATTCTATTTCCAGGGAAGATGTAGGTTCAAGAGATTCTAGCGTCTGTGTATAGTTGGTGAAGGATTTTGGTTTGGTGGTTGCGAGGGATTTGATGACATGTTGGATGTTGCCAGGGGGGCGAGTAGGTTTTTGATTTTGTTGTCAAAGAAGATTGCCAACTCTGTAGATTTGTTTTGGGCTGCTTCTTCAGGGAAGGTAGGGAGAATAGGAGTGGTGAGGGCTGCAACATATGAGAACAGAGTTTTTGGGTCGTATAAGAAACCGTGTATTTTTTTGGCGTAGAAATCTTTTGGTGCGGGTGATGGATGTCCTATAGAAGTTCATTGCTGTTTTGTAAGAAGCCAGTGAGGTAGAGGAGGGATCTTTCCGCCAGCGTTGTTCTTTGTGTAGTAGGTCTTGTAGGTTGTAGGCTTCTATGAAAACTAAAAGTCATGGGATAGGAGGCGATGTCCTTTTGTGGATTGCAAACTGATTAAAAGACAGGAAACAGAGAGTAGGATTAAATGGACAATTTTCTCAGTGGAGGGGAGTGGGCAGTGGAGTGCCCCAGGGATCTATACTGGGACCTGTGCTTTTCAATATATTTATAAATGATCTGGAAAGGAATACGATGAGTGAGGTAATCAAATTTGCAGATGATACAAAATTATTCAGAGGAGTAAAATCACAAGCAGATTGTGATAAATTGCAGGAAGACCTTGTGAGACTGGAAGATTGGGCATCAAAATGGCAGATGAAATTTAATGTGGACAAGTGCAAGGTGTTGCATATAGGAAAAAATAACCCTTGCTGTAGTTACACGATGTTAGGTTCCATATTAGGAGCTACCACCCAGGAAAAAGATCTAGGCATCATAGTGGATAATACATTAAAATCGTCGGCTCAGTGTGCTGCAGCAGTCAAAAAAGCAAACAGAATGTTAGGAATTATTAGGAAGGGAAGGGTTAATAAAACAGAAAATGTCATAATGCTTCTATATTGCTCCATGGTGCGACCGCACCTTGAATACTGTGTACAATTCTGGTCGCCGCATCTCAGAAAAGATATAGTTGCGATGGAGAAGGTACAGAGAAGGGCAACTAAATGATAAAGGGGATGGAACAGCTCCTCTATGAGGAAAGGCTGAAGAGGTTAGGGCTATTCAGCTTGGAGAAGAGACGGCTGAGGGGGAATATGATAGAGGTCTTTAAGATCATGAGAGGTCTTGAACGAGTAGATGTGACTCGGTTATTTACACTTTTGAATAATAGAATGACTAGGGGGCATTCCATGAAGTTAGCAAGTAGCACATTTAAGACTAATCGGAGAAAATTCTTTTTCACTCAACGCACAATAAAGCTCTGGAATTTGTTGCCAGAGGATGTGGTTAGTGCAGTTAGTGTAGCTGGGTTCAAGAAAGGTTTGGATAAGTTCTTGGAGGAGAAGTCCATTAACGGCTATTAATCAAGTTTACTTAGGGAATAGCCACTGCTGTTAATTGCATCACTAGCATGGGATCTTCTTAGTGTTTGGGTAATTGCCAAGTTCTTGTGGCCTAGTTTGACCTCTGTTGGAAACAGGATGCTGGGCTTGATGGACCCTTGGTCTGACCCAGCATGGCAATTTCTTATGTTCTTATGAGGAACCCTCTTCAATAATTGTTTTTTAAAATTATTGTATAGGGAATTAGTATCAGAATTTTTCACCCATCTTTGGCCTGGGCCATCCATTGCTCCTACCATGAGACAGGGGCCGACCAATAGCACCTGTAGCCCCTGTCACATAGTAAGGGCAAAGGGTCACCGGCGCCATTTTGTTTACTGGCAGCCGACAGCCCAAGAGCAGGAGATCGCTCCTGGGACCCCTGCTGGACCACCAGGGACTTTTGGCAAGTCTTGTGGGGGTCAGGAGTGTGGAGGGTTGTAGTAAATTTTTATTTTTTTTTATATTAGCTCCATAAGATGCATAGACATCCCCCCCCAACACACTTTTGGGGAAAAAAAAGTGCGTCTTACGGAGCGAAAAATACGGTAAAAACATGGGGGGAAAAAAAGGATTCACCACGTCAAGTGCTGTTCCCTGCTCAGTGGCTGAGGACCACAGCAGAAGGATTTTACTTGACTTGCAATCGGCCTGTGGCAGGGAGAGCTGGAGTAAGTCATGGGGGACAATAGTTGGTGTGACTGTGGGCTGTTAATGCCAAGGGACATGGTGGTTCAGTCAAAGCACAGGAAAAAGAGATAATTCTATTTGGCCTGCAATCTGAGGATGGTTCAGGCAAGGAATGGGGGAAAGTTTTGCCGGGACAGCTTTGGAGTGCGGACTCTGTGTCTGCAGGGTGGAGGGTCCACGACTTAAGGCAAAGAGGAACAGGAATTTCCCACTAAGGTCCATGTTGCTGCATGAGCTCTAGTAGCTATTTTAGAGTCATGGAGCAGCAAGGAATATTTAAGGCCCTCCTATTTTGAGTCTTTTGGGATTTATTAGAGACTACAGTAGGTTCTCAATCAGCCATGGCAATTGCTACTGCAGTTCAGGATGCTCTGATTTAGTTATCTCTCTTTCCCTGGGCTACAATATCCAGAGAGTTCTTTAAGGGCCTGCTGGGCCAAGGAGCAGGTCTGGGACCTATTGCTGATCTCCCGTCTGCAGCTCCTGAGGGGGTTAGGAGCAGCAAGAGGCTCAGGACAGCAGAGGAGAGGAACTGTTGGGGATTTTTATTCTTCAGAGGATTCTCTGGACGGTTTTCATCCAGCGTCTCATGATTCTGGTGAGGGAGGTGCTGGATAAAGGAGACTGTCCTCCCAACTCTGCAGATGACGCCTGTATGTTGCATCTTTTTCATAAAGAGGAGCTAGTGTCTTTATCTCCCAGTCCCTGCATACCTTGATTGCAGAGGAAGAAAAAAGATACCTTCAAACCTAATGAAAAACTTGTTTAGGTTAGTAGCAAGAAGTCTTCCAGTTTTTTTCTGCTTCAAAAAGTGGTTTAATTGATCTGGATTAGGATCCTAATCCTAATCCAGATCAATTTTTAGGGTGGTCAGTCTAGCTGTACTGTATTCCTTGGATACAGAGTACGGAGAGAAGTTTTGTTTCTTGAGAGTGGACACCTTGGTATGCTCGGTAATCAACGGACCACCCTCCCAGTTGAGGATGGTGATGTTAGGAATGCTCAGGACAAAAAGCAGGCATTTGAAGCAGTAAGCATGACTCTGCATATTGCAGCCCATAGCTGCATTCTAGCTCAGGTGGGTTCTCTGGAACCTTACTCCTAATTGGAGCCTGATGCAGCATATTTGGCGGATGCCTGCTTTGATATGATGCATTCTTCAGATGTAGATGTTGCATCTGTTGCAGTGAGGTGGTTTCTCTGGTTAAGAAATTGGTCAGCTGACTCCATCTCTAAGACTAATTTGACAAAGTTTTCCTTTAAAGGGTAACCATTTGTTTGGCGATGATTCATAAAGCCATTAACACTGAACCAGTTTCTATATTAAAAACGAGCATCCATTTGTATCATCTACAGAAATCATTACACTCCGTTGATTGTGGACTGAAGGTACTGTCTATTCAGCTAGCATGTCTTGGTGAGGTCTGTGACCAAGCAGTCTCTAATGCCAGCCGCTGCCTATGGAATTCATTACTTGCAATACTTATGTTTAGTTTCTTGTCCAAAAATGTTCAAAGCACAGCAAAAAACATAGTTATGCCAGATGGCTTACAAAGAGCTAAATTCTCCTGATGGGTGTCATTCTGCACCGCCTCAAAATTTACTTCTGGCAGTGTGGTTCCATGTTTTGAAATATGATTGATGTTTGTTGATTTGTAATTTGCCTTTTAATTTGTGTTTTGTTTACTGTAAAAAAAACTGTGTCTTATTGCAACCCTCTGTGAACGATGGTGCACATGAGATATACATTTTTTAAAATAAAAATACTGGCGAAGGCTTGGGGTTTCCAAGGTGCCAAGGCTCCCAGAAGACAAGGTCAAGATGACATCTGAGTGTTTCCTTCCTCATTGGCAGGAGCAAAAATAGCCCTGATCCAAGGTCTAGGTCTTTCGAGATTCCAGTCCTTTTGATCCAAGAGTGGAGATGAGGAAGGATACATGGGGGCAGGATTCTCTTGGTCTTTACAATGACTACTTGAGGGACCTTTCTCCACTTCCAGAGATAGGCAGGCAACTCTCTGTTTTATTGGAGATGGTGTTATGCTGCGGACCCTTGGACCGAGGGGAAGTTAGCACTGTTTGTGGGAGGAGCCCCACAAGTCCCCACCATCAGTAGGCAAGGCTGAAGAAGAGCAGAGACCCTGTTGGAGCTTCACCACTACCAGTCCACGTTCCCCTTAGGTTGAGCCCTCAGGCGCCGGGGCCGGCTGGGTTATGTGGGGTCTCCGCAGAGGAAGAAATCCAGACGAAGAAGGAGACTGTAGCGCAGGCCAAGTTTGGGACAGGAGATGAAGCCCCAAGGGGAGATGCACGCAAGGATTGAGACGGGTGGCGTAGCTTGTAGTCAATGTCCAGGCAAGGGTTGTGGCAGACAGCGTAACTCGTAGTCAATGTCCAATCCGAAGCAAAGTCAAGCAAGGAGCGAAGAGGAAGGTCGGGACAAGTAAGGAACTCAGGAATGGTAAAGCACAACGCAAGGAGCATGGAGACTTATTGCCAAGGCAAGGCCTGCAGGCAGGGTCTTGCCTTAATAGCCCTGAGCGGTGAGGTCTTCAATAAGGGTCGTGGGGCTTTTCCCGCTGCAGGCCCTTTAAATTGTGCAGAGAGACAAGCGCGCATGCCTAGGGGTCAGGCTGCAGAGTTGGGGGTGTTGTCGGCAGCGGCTTCTCACTGCCGCCAGGGAACCCTGGCCTGCCTCCACCACGGCAGCACGGCATTGAGTAAGCGAGGCCAGCTATGGAGCCTTACAGCCAGCAAACGCAACAGACCGGCCCAGATTACTACAGATCAGTGTCCACAACAGTTATACCCTGGAATTCTCCCGGCATGTATGAGATGCCATAATGGTTTCCCCTTGCCAGTCAGGTGGAAAACAGGAGATGATAAAAGCAACTCTATGACAGATTCTCAGCTTTAAGGTGGTAATTCTAGTTCCGAAGGATCAGGAACTCTAGGCCAGGCCTCCGTTCATTTTATAGTTCTGAAGAAAAACCGATCCTTCTATCCCATCTTGGACTTGAAGTGGGTCAACAACTCTTCGTGGATAACTTTTCAGAATGGAAACTCTGAGATCAGTGATTCTGGTAGTCAGGGAGAATTCTTTATTGACTGGACCTGATGGAGGTGTATCTTCACATCCTGATAAGATCTGATCATCAGTGTTTTCTTTGTTTTGTGGTCCTGAATTGACATTTCCAGTGTTCAGCTCTTCCCTTTACATTAACCATGGCACCAAGAACCTTTTCAAATGTGATGGTGGTGGTTGTAGCAGCCTTGTGCATGGACTCTTGGTTCATCCTTATCTGGATGATTGGTTGATTAGAATGAAGTTACATTCAGAGAATCTCTTGGCCATCCAGGAAATGGTTCAGGTTCTGCAGGAGAAGGGTTGGATAGTCAATTTTGCTAAGAGCAGTCTGTTATCGTCCCAGAGTCTGGATTATCTGTGAGCTCATTTCGATACAAAGATGGGTCAAAGAGTACAAACTTAAAGTGTAAGCCCTCTGGGGATAAGAAAATACCTGAATTAATCACTTTGAAGTGCAGAAAAGCAGAATATAAATTAAATAAATAAAATAGAATACAAAAGATAGCTAGTCAAGTGCATGCACTTTTGTCCTATATTAAATTTTTGGGATCCATGGCAGAGGCCTTGGACTTAACACCATGGGTGAGGTCACACACGCGACCTCCCCAGAGATAAGATAAGAACATGTCATACTGGGTCAGACTAAGGATCCATCAAGCCCAGCATCCTTTTTCCAACAGTGGCCAATTCAGGCCATAAGAACCTGGCAAGTACTCAAAAACTAAGTCTATTCCATGTTACTGTTGCTAGTAATAGCAGTGGCTATTTTCTAAGTCAACTTAATAGCAGGTAATGGACTTATCCTCCAAGAGCTTATCCAATCCTTTTTTAAACACAGCTATACTAACTGCACTAACCACATCCTCTGGCAACAAATTCCAGAGTTTAATTGTGCACTGAGTGAAAAAGAACTTTCTCCGATTAGTTTTAAATGTGCCACATGCTAACTTCATGGAGTGCCCCCTAGTCTTTCTAATATCTGAAAGAGTAAATAAGATTCACATCCACCTGTTTTAGACCTATCATGATTTTAAACACCTTTATCATATCCCCCCTCAGCCGTCTCTTCTCCAAGCAGAAAAGTCCTAACCTCTTTAGACTTTCCTTATAGGGGAGCTATTCCATTCCCCTTATCATTGATCTCCAGATAGAATCCCCTAGTTGCAATGTTATTCCATGAGATTCCTAGTGCCGGAGGACATGAAACTTGAATCTGCATTGTTGGACAAATTCCAAGCATTTGAAAATCGGCATGAGTCTGAAACTCCGGAGTGGATGACAGTGACTAAGAATGCCAGTCTGAAGGGCTGGGGAGCACACTGTCTGAGCCGCACAGCCTGGGCCAGTGGAGTTCTGAAGAGTTCCAATGGTCCTTCAATCAGCTGGAAACCAGAGCAATCTGGTTGGCTGTGCTAGAGTTTGTGACTATCCCAAGAGGTCAGATGGGGGTTGCAAAGATTAGTTCTTCTGGCAATTGTCGGTAATGCAAAGGTGCAGAAATGTTTCAATTGAAAAAAGGAGTCCTTTTTATTGGGAATCGATGCTGTTGTTGATTGTCTGGCAGAGGTTTTACTGTACGTGTTCCCTTCATGACCCATGATCGGCAGGGTTCTTCAGAGAATCTCAGGTCATCCAAGTTTGGTGATTCTGGTTGCACCAGATTGGCCCAGGCATTCTTGGTATGCTGATCTCATGCCGTTTGCTCTGAACTTACTGGCGCAGGGTTTGGTTGTTCACAAGGATCCAGATCTATTTTGTGTTATGGCTTGACCCTTTAGAAAGCGAGATTAGTGGAGAGGGTGTTCTCCAGTCGTGTCTTCCCTGTTAAGGGCCAGGAAATGTTCTAATTCCTTAGCTTATGTGAAGGTGTGGAGCATTTTTGAAGATTGATATAGTAAAAAGCAATGCATCCCTGGAAAGGCTTCAGTACTGCAGATTCTGGATTTCTTGCAGGAGGCTTTTCCAAGGG